>NC_084816.1:24283326-24883326 GCF_963583255.1 Pyrus communis
TAGTTTTACACAATAAGGTCTAGAATTATTTCAATCGTTGATTACCCGTAGCGACAGCGATAGTAATGATCCGGGTTTTGTCAATAAAGCTTTGAGTTTGAAGGGATGACATTCATGGCAGAAGCTGGAAGTGGATACCTGTGTTACAACCGTTTTCAAATATTCGACTAGTAAATGCTGCTCAAAATGTCGCCGGGAGCAGCAAGCCTTTGAGATTGTCATAACTTCTCACTGGTCTCTGAGATTTAAAATCGATAGAAGTGGTCCATGATTTTGTTCGTCGTCAATCATTTTTGTCCATTATTTATGACAGATTTGAATTTTAACAGTTTTCTTAAAAGACCACGTTTGTTACCAATTTGACCTTGAACGCCGCCACGCCACGCCCGCCATTTCACGAGTTTTCCAGCTTGGATCTGATTCGAGTCATCGGGTTCTTTTGGAGGCTTTGCGTCGCTGGGACTTCCAAATATCGCAGTTTTGATTGCACGGGGAGCCGTTAGCAATGCTCCGGGGATGGATGAGCATTTGAAGGGTGTTATGGTTAAATGTTGTGTAGAGAGAGATTATATAAAAATTTCAAGTAATCTGTACTTTTTTGTTTTTTCATGAATTAAAAATTTAAAAAAAAAAAATCTTAAGGGAGAGAGGAATTTAGATAGAGAGTTGTGTTGCTAATAGTACTCTACTACAATGGTGGAAATGAGTGTAGTCATTGCATCATTGCGGGGGTTTGAATCTCTTCGGCTTCCTAATCTAACAAATCTATATTTTAACCAAAAAAAAAAAAAAACGAGAGAGCTTTGTTTAAATAGAAAAACTCTAACGAAACCAAAAAGTAGTGTGTAAATCATTTTTTTGTGAAAATGGAAATTGTTGAGTTTTTAGGAAGATTGACATACGCCATTTGGAAAGAAGTCTTACAATTTTATATTAAGAAAAATTCTAGCGGGAACAAAAACTAGCTAAAATGTCAATAAAATTGTGAGTTATGGTTCACAATTTTTGTGATCAACAAACCTCACCCTTAAATTACCTGTCCCTTGGTCACCTGGTGACCAACGAATGCTTTTAATGTCTCAAACTCAACCATTGACATCAAAGAATAAATATACAAATTTTAATATCAAATCAAGTGATGAGTTGTCATTTATTCTTGGTCACTAGGTAACCAAAAGAACAAAACTCACGAAGCATAAACCGAAGACTTTTTAGCCGTAAGAGTCCCCTGAGATTGGCTAATCTCATTTTGGTCCCTGACAATAAAAATTGATAAAAGTGATCCCCATGTCCACCGTAAATCATTTTGATCATTTCGTGAAAAATCTATCAATATCCTCGTTACATTGTCACATGAACGACCATCTTTTTAAAGGTATTTTTGTCAAGCCAAACCCTCCACTTCCCAAGAATGTTAACTTTTTCACGAAATGATCAAAATAAATTTAAAGTGAACAAGCTCATAAGACCGCTTGTATTGATTTTCACTATTAAATTTAATGTTTAACTTTTTGTCAATACACTGGTTTAGACTTGGAAACCTCGTTAAGCAACCAGAACACAAAAATCTTAATAATATTTGCCATTAATAAATAGTAGTAATAATGGTAGGGGCATGGGTCAATTGCACAAAAATGGCGTTAATACCGGATTGCACAAAAATCTTCCACTCCTTCCAAAATCCTAGCATTTCTAAAAGAGCTGCACACAATTTACAGCAGATCTCTCGGCTCTCAGGTCCGAAGAAGAAGAAGAAACTATGGTTCGAGCTTTCTGATTAGGGTTTTCGACTAGTCCCTAGTATATACCCACGCAACCGAATCAGGCAAGATACTTGAACATGTTGGGGTTTTCCTTGTCCCTCTCCAGGTAGTCCCGAGTGATGAGATCTTCAATCCGCTTCTTAATCGTTTTGATGTCCGGCTGCGCATTTCAAGTCCGCCCATAACCGTTGTCAGTACAGATTCAACGGGAACAGAGAAACGCAGAATATATATAGATATGGATACAAGAACACGAACGTAAATTGAAAATTGCATTCAATGACAAACATAATGTAGTACCTTGAACATTTTTCCCAGCTGCTCAACGCACTCCACGACTAATTGTTGATGACCCAAAACTTTTCGACTCTTCATGATCCTAACAATAGCAGCATCAATAGCATATCTCCGGTCTTTGTCAACATCTTCAATCACCTTCTTCCTTTCGTCCACGGGTGGGAGAGGAATCTAAGGATACCAAAACAGCACACGTTGACTAATCTTCAACTCTCAGAACAAGAATGAAGTGGAAAAAAGTATAGGGATCTCAGACCTTAATTCTTCTCATTTTATCTGTGAACTTCTTGTTGAATTCAAAGCTGTCATTCGTTGAGATGGTCTTTGTAATTGGCTGCTTGGTGAGAATCTTGTACTTGGCACACGAGAGCGAATGAAGCAATCTAACCAAGTCGTCATGAGTAAGGTTCAACTGAGTCAGTATTTCTGAATAGCTCAATTTATCAGCACTGTTGAAGAGGAGCAACAGAGCAGCCTGTGAAAGGAAAAAAAAGGCAACAAAATATAGTCCCCGTACTCGAATACAATCTTGAAAAGGTGACATTCTGCCAACGGCCAAAATAAATCAAGCAAAGTAGTGCAATAACCTGATAGGTTGACACGACCAATTCAATGGGTCTGGTGTCAAACTTGCCAGTAACATTGCACGTGCCCAATGAGTAAATCCATGTAAGTTTCCGGTGTTTTGTTTTTGTTTCATAGAATGACTTGAAAACTTCAACACACTTAACCTGGAACACAAATATATAACAAACATATGGGCATCAGGTATTCCGCAATTGGGAACATGTGCTAATCTTCAACAAACTAAATATTACCATCTCTTCAGGAAGGTTAAGATCAAACGATTTATAACTTGGCCAGTAGCCAGTTGTAAGTACAGTGACTGTCAAGTCCATCCCAGGATTTACAGCAGGGTTACTTTGAAGATATTCCTCAAACCCTTTCTGGTTGTCTCGAGCTATTGTCAAATCTGTGACCTGAAAGATAATTTAGGAAATTTAATTTAGGTCAATAGATAAGTTCATATTTCAGCATAGGTCAATAGAAACAATTTTCTACTTCAACTATGATCAATAAAAATAATTTTCCGATCCAACTTATGTCAATCCTAGTATTAAAAATACCCTGTGATCTCAAGGACAAATATCTCTGGAAACGGAGGAAGATAATGAGAGTACTTGCAGGATGTGCATCAGATGGCTAGATAATTGGAGTATATCATGTTTTCTTATGTTGCACGTAATTGTAATGAAGTGACCCGGTAACCGGTAGCTTACTTTGTAGACACTGGAAACGGTTGTTCCCCAATTGGGTTTTTAACTCTCTTGCTCGAGATATAAACATTTCCATACGAAATTAACCATAGTTTGACAGAAAAAAAAAAAAAAAAAAAAAAAAAAAAAAAAGGGGAACTATCTCTATTAATGGTGGAGTAACAGTCAGAAACATTCCCAGTGAAGAAAACAGGCCCACTCACCATTCCCTCCATTTTTGACGTAAACTGTCCACCACATTGCTGCTTCAGCTTTGTCAGAATACTTCTTTCGTGGTCCTCGTTGGCACTGCGATCAAAAAGTAACCGACGGGCTAGTTTTTTCCTGTGTATTGAAAACAATTACTTATTGTCTACTGAGCCGACACGCACACACATACATGTTGAAGTACAAAGACACTGTTAGCTCTTCATGATCATTTACCATGTTGTCTGCTGACCCACTGGCTAAAAGAACTCGTATCACTTATATGACCCAAGACTTTGTACTACTAACCATTGGGTTTTCACATAGTAACTGGTAAATGCCTTGTTAAAACACTAACTGGAAAGTATCTGACAAGAACTTAAATTGTAAGACACACAAAACCACATATGGTATAAACTGAGAGGAAAAATAATAGATTTACCTGTAGAATTCTGCATAAAGGTCTTTGTCACTGATATAAGCAAGCAGCTTAACAACCTGAAGAAAGTTAAAAGACAATCTTAAAATTAATCAAAAGACCAAATGAGTTCAATAAGAATTACCAAACACATCACCAACAATAAATGAAAATTCATAATATGAAAAACCCTCCATAAAATAATACCTTCTCAAGCGTTTCTTCTATAGCCTCATCACTCAATTTATCACTGCCACCCTTCTTGAGGATATTATCACAGAATCCAGCAAGTAATTCGGCACTTGAACTCCCAGAAACGGATTTATTGCAAAATACCTCAAAAGCCTCTTTCAACGCCTATTAAACAAACAATAGAAAGGGGCCTTTTAGATAATGTAACAGGACAAATGTAAATAACACGAATTTTGCAACACTAACCTTGTGAAAGAGTGTGTGGTTCTGAAAGCTTTCATCAACATATTTCATATACTTGTCATGCAGCTCGATTATGTTTTTTATAAGAGCCTGAAAACCACAAAAGATACGTCAACCACGGACTGCCAATCACTGCCAAAATTATCAAATAATAGAGATTAAATTAGTTACCTGTTCCTGTGTACCAGCTCCACCTGAAGCCTGCAGAAGCAATTTCGATACAAATTAACACCATAGTCATAAAAAGCAGGATGAACACGTATTTAGTTCACTCCCTGGATGCTTAATTGGATTCACCAATGCACACATAATACAGAATCAAATAATACTACTGATAAAGAGCCCTTGGCACAACATAGTCAACAAGCATTCAAGAAAGGACAGCTTACTGTCAGGACATTAAGTTTCTAGCCAAAAAAAGATAAAGTCGACTTAAAACAATCATCCCATTCCTGCAACATTTTATTCTCTTCTGCCTCAATAGATTTAGCACATATAATGCCATGATCCATTTGAACTTAATAAGCATTTGAGTCAAAGCTCCAAGATGAGTAATTAAATGTGCATCAAGCAACCATGCAATAACATCAATTCAAACATCACTTACTCAAATCATAAGTTGTAATTATACAATGAAAAAACATGTCAGTACAAAAGCAAGTTTCATATATGTGTATGTATGTGGGTTAGGATCAAGGGACAAACATTTCGACCAGTATTTTTACACTTTTTTCAATCTTTAGATTTATAACATCCAAGGGTACTAATTAAAAAATGCAGAGAAACAAGCATATGTGCCTCCCTCTCACATTATTCCCTCTTCCAGATTTCACATTTATTTTCAGTCTTATTTTATAAAATTTTTTAGATTAGTGTTTTACTATTAATCATAATCTACGTCACCATTCATGTCGTTTATTGATTAAAAGCCTCCACATCACTTTTAATTAGGACCCTTGACTGTAATAAAATACATATACTATGCAAACACCTAGTTATTGTTTACACATCACACTTGCAACCTAATTTTTTGAAGTAGCCAAGATATGGGGCCAATGACTTCAAAGACATCTACGAGAAGCATCAAATAGAGGCAACACGCAGGAATTTTAGTGATTTGCAATTACACTCCAGCATGCATACATAGAACGGTAAGCAGAATAAATGTAAATAGATCCAAAACAGAATACAAAACATATCCAGCAATTACACCTATACTTAAGTTCAATATATCTTTCAGGATAAATATATGGCAGCAATAACACCAAGACACTAGTGATACGTCACTTTAAGCATAAACACAACGAGATACTTTTTTGCAGCAAACCCCAAACACAAGAAGATACTGAACCTGGTTAGCTGCAGCATCTTCAGCCTGTTGAACCAAAGCTGTACCTTCAGCAGTAATATGCTGCAAACCATCAAGTATGTTGGTACTGTTGTAATAAATGAGCATCTGAAAGAGATAGGAAGAACACGAACAAAAAACAAACTAACCTGTTTAAATACAAGACTAACAGGGTCCAAGCCTTTAGGTATTTTGTTGTAAAGTCTAAATATCCTAGAAAGACCGTCCGCCTAGATACAGACAAGCAGACATAGTCTTAGACATACAATAGAAGATAGATTGCCAACAGGATCATAAACTGCCAGGCAATAAGATACCTTATCCAATCTCAGCAAAGCACGACATCCAGAACCCTCCTTCTCAAGCAGTTGAGTTGCATAAACCACCAACAACTCATGTTGCACTTTCTACAGGCAAGAGTGCAACTATAATTTAGAAGAACTTGAAAGAAAACAACATCATGATACAAGACAAATGAGATTAAAAATAATACAAATTATCAAACCAAAACTGTTTACACCACCTTTTCAATTATAGAAGCAGGGTCACAACATCAGGCAAATCATACCACGTCCAATGTATCAGGTTGTTTTTAAACCTTTTATGCATTATGTAATGCATCAGTATGTTCCTTGCCACATTCCATGTTGCACAATGTTGATAGATTTTCTAGAATGGTACATCCTATAAACTCCTAATGCATTAATGCTAACACACCTCTAAATGATTCAAATATCAACAATTGGCCCACGGGTTTCATAAGATTCCTCTGAAAAATTCACTTATTTCCAACATTCATGCAAGATCCTATAATATACAGGGGCACACAAATAGTAACGCACACAAACCCTTTCTATATCACAGCTACCAATATACACACATACTATCTACTAACTTGATTCTCAAAATGTAGTATTACACATTAACTAACCTCCACAAGCTTTTGTTCACTGCTTGAATGAAGGTAGTTATTAACTCTCTCTTTCTCCCTTTTCAAGCATTCCTCTGCCTGTATAATTCCACAAGAGTGGTTAGACAAAAACTACACTGAAAATCCACACGCTGTTTGAACACATGAAAACTTGCCTTCAACATGTACTCCGGACAAGTATCTGTCAAAATCCAATTTGCTGCTTTACGAGAATAGTATTCACCACTATCTACTAGAAAGTGTGCTTCAAAGTCCTCTTCATAAGACTCCATTTGACCCATTCCAATTTCAACAAATATATCTACCACATTCTTCAATAGTGCTCTATCAATCTGCTCTCCCTCACGTTCTTTATCAATCTAATTGGTCATACAACATTCATCATGGCCAGGATACATATACATAAACATAGACTTGATCATGAAGCAATAAACTTACAAGACCAATAACAGCAATTCTGGCATTAGCATTGACCTCCCGATAAACCTGAGGTTACATATTAAATACATTTGAGATTACTGAATCCCCTTTCGAAAAACAACAAAGCATATAAAGGCGAGTAGGTATTTTTGCATAAAGTATGTATAAACATATAAATGATCCAATAACTAACCAAATCACGAAAGCAGGTTAGTCCAACTTCCTTTAGTGCAGGAAGTGACCTTCTTGCAATGAAGTAACGATCAAGGTAGTGAAAGAAGCGTGATAGCCACCTAACCATTAGTTTATGGTTTGCCCATCTTTTAACAAGCTCCCGCAGCATAAACTCATCATGCTTCTCTCTAAGAGCAGGCAGCACCTAATAGATGAACAACCAAATAAGACTATGACGTTCAGAAAATAATGAAAGAATGTCGCTTTAGTTAATGATCAGGAGAAAGAAACCATAAGCAAACATCTCAGGATGTTCCTCGACCCTCACCGTTGAAGTAATGTATTCCTCAAATGCCTCCCGATATTTGTCATATAGCTGCTGAGAGTAATCATTGGGGGGCTTTTGAGTACACATGTTATAGATGGTTCTGTACTTAAAGTTAAGGAAAGGTTCACCTCGGAGAACGCACCAATAAGGAGCAAATAAAAGAAACACAAAGCGTTTAAAAAATATATACAAAACAACCAAAGGATACGTGTAAAGCATCATATATTCTTCTGAGTTGAACTGAGGCTCCGGTAACCCCTCTAGGATCTTCTTCAGCTTCATGATCCCTTTCTGCATATAGTCCCATCCTTGATCTAACTCAATAACTTTGCGCTCCATTTGTTTGAAACAAAAGTTTCGTTACCCTCCCACTACAATTCTATCAACATAGAAAGCAAAAAAAAAACACAACAAAAGGTTAACCATATAGCCCACTTGTACATTTGAGCACACATACTGTTTATGTGCAAGTACATTCGTGTTATAATTTGGAAATGATTACAGAGTAACCCCCAATAGTCATGCCAAATGATTGGCAAATATACAACCATATATTCCATAACATCAACCGAAAAATGTATGGCGCCAATAAGTAACGACGAACAAACCATGGTAAACAAAGCAGTATAGCAATGCCATTAAAGTCATGGAGAACAACCCCAGATTAAATCATTAACAAACAACACTAAATAGATGATGAACAAGTGATGACACGGGAAACCCCTAGATAGATAATAAACAAACAAAAATTGGGAATCATTATCCCGCACAGAACATATAAACAATGCCAACCAAATAAACCCCTAAGAACAAACAGATCGCTGAAAAAAAAATAGAAACAAAACCCATAATCCTATACCACAAACAAGCACGAAAGCAATATTACACAGCGAAGAACAACAAGGAAACCGTAGAATCGAAGCAGACGAAGAACAACAGGACTGCCGCTGCGTACGGGCTTACAATATTCGAAACAATGGGAAGAAGTTGCGGAGGAAGAAAGATTGTACCTTCGCAAAGAATTCGAAACGACCGGAAACCCAAATCGCAGAGAGAGAGAGAGGGCGTCGGACGGAGAGTGGGGAGAGCTAGGGAAAATCCACAAATCCAATCCCTGGAAATCGCAGAGAGGAAAATAGTGGGAGGACGAGGACGAGAGAAAGAGACTACTGATCGGAAATCAGGCTTTTCTTCATTTTTATATAGAAAAAATGCCAGGACGAAAATAGTTAGCCAAATTCTAAAATAGGCTCTGGGGAAAATAGTAGGAATTTTTAAGACTATATTTGTAAATTAAATAATGCATTAGTCATAATCGAGACGATATAAGTACATTACTCAAATTTCTTTTTTATTTTTTTGTTAAACGATATATTTTGTTAGATTAGAGGTTAGATTAACCACCAACATAATTTGAACTCACCCCGTCATGCAAAGCCTCAACACCTTTTCAACACTTGTCACGTTACTTAATACTTAAGTAACATTTTAATTTACAATTACGTCATATAGTTTATAAAATATGGTTTCAATAGATGACCTTATTAGCATTACTCCAATAATAATGTCTACATTTATTTTTTTACGAGTCTTTTTCAAACTGCTCTTAAAATAGCTAAAACTCTTTTTTTTTTAATGATTAAGGTCAATTTTCGTATGACTTGCTGAAAATTTTATTAGTCTTGAAACGCAAGTAGAAACAAGTGGGAGATTGTCTATCATTGCATGTTATTTAGAGTCTTCCTCTTCTCCTCTCTCAACACTATTTAAATTACTTTTTAGTTATTTAAAAACAAAATCCAACAAGTATAAGTGCCCTTTAGAAAAATCACTTGAATTTTGAATAAAAAATTCGACATGCTTTTGGTGTAATCACTTCTTGCAAAAACCAGCATAATGCTTCCCAACAAAAGCGATTTCGAAGACTATAGGAAATAATATTTTGTTGTTTTCATTAAATTTAAAAAAAAAATTAACCAATTAGCAAAATCGTTTAACTACTATGTTCTTGTCAAATTGTTTATATAAATATTTATTTTGTTGGAAGTTTTATCTTTTTCTTTAAACCAGAGAGTCGTACTAAGAATAGATAAAAAAATAAATATATATATAAAAAATAGAAAGAATTGTCTTATATTGTTGGACTCCGTAGCCCAAAGCCCGAACATCAATTCATAAAGCCCACAAAAATATGGGTCGTCCCATGAACCTTATTTTACCGAACATAAAGCCCGAACATTTTATGGGCTTTGTGTGCTGAGGCTTATGGACTTTATGTACATTTTAGGCTTTAGGAACGGAAACTTTCGGAAAATTTTCAGGATCGAAAATTTTCGGATTCGGAATGGAAATTTTCGATTCAGATTGGAACTTTCCAATTCAATTTGCACCCCTACTTGCATGGTATCTATGGACGTTAAGGAGATACCCTTAATTTTTAGGTATTTCATACCGAAATTCATGTAGGATTCACCTTTTTATTCATTCCCTTGTACCCTTGGTGTTAGTAACCAAAGGCTATAACAAGTAAACGTGCTCTTACACGTGATCTTTCCAAGCTGAATGCACACTAGTAGCGTGCCACTTGAATCATTATGATAGATAGTTGTTGTTAGTTGGTAAGATTACGCACTTACTTCGAGCCAACTAATTGACCATCGCATGAGAATCAGACCCATAGGAAGAGATACGACTATTGAATGTTTCAGTTACCTAAACGTGTTGGATTCAGATCGCAAAATTGAACACAATTCAATTACTAAACGTGTAATTGAAGACTTGTTGATCCTAAAAACTACTAAGCCTACGTGACGCACATGCCGAGTAATTAATAAGCTAACTACGTCATTCGGTTGTGTGCAAGGCGTGCCAACTCATTAGTCGAGTTTGCCTAGGAAGTAAAATATGTTGATATTGTGTTGGGCGCACTGTTGACTTCTCAATCTTACGACTGCGGCCGAGGAAGGAACATGTCTCGGCCTTCGGGTTCTAGAGCCTGAAGACAAGGCTGCTAGTTCTACAAAGTTCACAAATCGTCGACACCAGGTTTAGTCTTGGTAATTATATTTGTGAGAGTATAAGTACGCTGAATTGGTATCAAACTATATGGACACAAGTACTCGAAATAGATAAATGTTTTGATGGTAAATGTGGTTCGACTGTCGGAATGTCGAACTCTAAAATGTACTTGTGAATATCCAATCATAAAAAAAAACTCGGTGTTCAATGTGCCGAGCCTAGTAACCTATAACACCTTACTTCGTCGAGAAGGCTGATGAGATGACCTCTACCAACAAGGAATCGCAAATCCTTATTGACCGAGACTTAGATAAATAACCAGCCAGTCTTGAAGCAGTGTTGTCTATCTAAACTGAAGGTGCTCATTGGTTGGCTGATTCTACAGCGCCAGTGCTGTCTATTCAAACTGAAGATGTCGTAGGTTGCCTTCACAATGATGTTTATCCAAACTGAAGATGTGTTGACAGGAAGAAATGGGGAGAGGAAAAAATCTCAAGGTTGTTGAGAAGCTTTGCGCAGGGCACTTTGTGTGTTGATTTGAAGGGGCTTGAATGATGCACTCCCTTCTCTATTTATAGCATCGAACCCCCTCATGGTCGAACTAGAGATGCACTCAGATTAGAACTCTTCATCCCAATCTAATCAGGTTTCCGCCAATCCTAACCCCTATAGGACTTTGAACCAAGCTCTTTAACGAACCAAATTCATTCCCTAATTCTAAGCATCTTTAGCTTTAAGACAAACTCCTTGTTGCACTAGGGTTCAACCACATCACCCTTATCTTAAACCAATCCTCCTCGCAACAAGATTCAGCTGACCTTGACTGGATAGCCCATGACAAAATTCTAGATGAATGTTACTGGGGCGAGAATGACTCTAAGCTCAGCCCAAAAATATTATTTTAGGCCTAAACAAGACTTTATGGTGATTGGGTTAGTTCAGTTTGGTTGACGGTTTTCAAGTCCTTATCCACCTTCGACTCAACATAGGTTGGTTAAATGTCCAAAAACTGACCAACTCCCTCCCTCATGATCGAACAGTAATTTTGGGCTGGTATATTGATTATGCGATTAAAATGTCCTACCCTACATCCTTGTTGGAAAAAGACGCTTAACTAGCGGTTGAGTCCCGTTTGGTATCAATTAAACGATTAAACATCGTAAAAAATTCGGCCCACACCTTCGGCCCCATATATTTTTTTATTTCTAATTGGCCCTTACTTTCGCCCCTCATTGTTTTTTTTATTTTTTATTTTTTTATATTTTGAATAGTAACCCCCACGTATTTTGGTCCCAAATGGATGACAGTGATAAGCTATTGAGTTGTCCTTTGGACCGACGCTTAAATATATAAGCAAAATTCCGATAAATAAATAACCAAAATTAAACAGATGAATTTGTAGCATTACTTTTTTATATAATTTTTTTACAAATATTTTGTAAAGTTTATTTCATAATGTGTTTTAACAATTCAAGATATTTATTTTTTAAATTCCGTCTAAGATTATATCTATAAAAAATCACCTAATTTTGAAACTATATGACGATTGAATTAAGAATTTAGGATTTCTTTGTAAAATTGTATACCTCAATTTTCTTCACTACAAATGAATATTTTAATAGTATTAAATTTGTCTAATTTTTTGTAAAAATTATTTATAAATAAAATTAAAACAAATGAACTATTCAAAATATTAAACTATGTTACGAAATATGCTTTCACAAATTATGTAAGAAATTGATACGCGGATGCATCACGAATTAAATTATTAAGATAAACATATATGGAAAAATTGTAACCGTTGCTTCGTCATCTTGTAATGCATAAAAAACCAAAAAATCCACTCATTTTCTTCCTAATTTTCTTTCGGTCAGGAACTTTTTTCAATTTAGTCAACAATTTTTGTTGGCACTACGATTAAAGTAAGTACAGTGATTGCATATTTTAATGGGAACTGAATAAATCAAGAGGCACAGAACTGAAGACAAACAGAGAGAAAGATGAGTGCCGGTGAAAGCGAAGAGGGGAAGACGCTAGAGTTCACGCCGACATGGGTGGTCGCGGCGGTGTGCATGGTGATCGTCGCCCTTTCTCTTGCCGCCGAGCGCTTCCTCCACTACGGTGGCAAGTTCCTGAAGAGGAAGAACCAGATGTCGCTCTACGAAGCGTTGCAGAAAATCAAGGAGGAGCTTATGCTTATGGGGTTCATCTCTCTGCTCCTCACCGTCTTCCAGAACCTCATCTCCAAGTTCTGCGTCTCGGAGGACGTGATGGCGCATCTCTTGCCCTGCAAACTCCCCGGCGAGGCTGAGGAGGCAGAACCCACCTCCCATTTGGGCGGAATGCGGCGGCTCTTCGCGGAGGAGGGTCGTCGCAGATCGGGTACTGCGCCAAAAAACACAAGGTGCCATTGCTGTCGCTCGAAGCTCTGCACCATCTGCACATCTTCATCTTCGTCCTCGCCATCGTCCACGTCAGCTTCTGCATTAGCCTGCCACGTGAATCATTCTGATGGATAGTTGTTAGTTGGTAAGGTTCTGCGCTCACTTCAATTACTAAACGTGCAATTGAAGACTTTATGGTGATCGGGTGAGTTCGGTTTGGTTGACGGTTTTCAAGTCCTTATCCACGGTTCGACACAACACAGGTTGGTTCAATGTCCAAAAAGCGACCAACTCCCTCCCTCGCGGTTCGCCTATGACCTGAATCGAACAGTAATTTTGGGCTGGTATATAGATTTTGCGACTAAAATGTGTTGAAATTGAGGTTCGATCATAAAATCAATTGGTTATACGAAAAGTAGTCAAGATCATACAAACACATAACAAACATTGTCCCTCATCGATGTGGGATAACTCTCAACATGCCCTCACACGTGTGATGGAAGATTTTCAAACATACACATGGACGACAATTGGGTAAGTTGGAACACGTGTGGCCGTTTGGTTTCACACGAGGACAACGCACTCTAATACAATGATGAAATTGAAATTTCATCATAAAACTAATTGACTATATATGAAGTAATTCAAAAACCTTTTAAACACATAACAAACATTGTCCCCGCCCATATAGGACAACTCTCAACAAAATGTCCCACCTTGCATCCTCGTTGGAAAAAGACACTCAACTTGCAACGGTTGAGTCCCGTTTGGTGTCAATTAATCGGTTAAACATCGTAATAAATCCAGCCCATACCTTCGGCCCCCATATTTTTTATTTTTTAATTGGCCCTTACTTTCGCCCCCACATTGTTTTTTAATTTTTAATTTTATTTTTATATTTTGAATGGTAACCCTGGTCCCAAAGAGTTAACAGTGATAAGCTATGAGTTGTCCTTTGGACCGACACTTAAATATATAATCAAAATTCTGATAAATAAATAACCAAAATTAAACCGATGGATTGGTAGCATTACTTTTTTATATAATTTATTTACAAATATTTTGTGAAGTCTATTTCATAATATATTTGAACAATTCGAGTTGTTTATTTTTTAAATCTTTTGTCTAAGATTATGTCTACTAAAAATCATCTAATTTTGAAATTATATGACTATTGAATTAAGAATTTAAGATTTCTTTGTAAAATCGTATTCTTTAAATTTTTTCACTACAAATAAATATTTTAATAATTTTAAATTTATTTAATTTTTTATAAAAATAATCTATATATAAAATTTTAACAGATGAACTATTCGAATTATTAGAATATATTACAAAGTTTGCTCTTACAAATTATGTAAAAAATTGATAGACGGATCCATCACGAATTAAATTATTAAGATAAATATATATGGCAAAATTGTAACCGTTGTTTCTTCATCTTCACCCTAATAGTAATGCATAAAAAACTCCAAAAAATCAACTCATTTTCTTCCTAATTTTCTTTCGGTGAGAAAAAAGTAGCGCAACTTTTTCAATTTAGTCAACAATTTCTGTGGGCACTACGATTAAAGTAAGCACAGTGATTGCATATTTTATTGGGAACTGAATAAATCAAGAGGCACAGAACTGAAGACAAAAAGATAGAAAGATGAGTGGTGGTGAAAGTGAAGAGGGGAAGACGCTAGAGTTCACGCCGACATGGGTGGTCGCGGCGGTGTGCACGGTGATCGTTGCCCTTTCTCTTGCCGCCGAGCGCTTCCTCCACTACGGTGGCAAGTACCTGAAGAGGAAGAACCAGACGTCGCTCTACGAAGCTTTGCAGAAAATCAAGGAGGAGCTTATGCTTATGGGGTTCATCTCTCTGCTCCTCACCGTCTTCCAGAACCTCATCTCCAAGTTCTGCGTCTCGGAGGACGTGATGGCGCATCTCTTGCCGTGCAAACTCCCCGGCGAGGCTGAGAAGGCAGAACCCACCTCCCATTTGGGCGGAATGCGGCGGCTCTTCGCTGAGGAGGAGTCGTCGCAGATCGGGTACTGCGCCAAAAAACACAAGGTGCCGTTGCTGTCGCTCGAAGCTCTGCACCATCTGCACATCTTCATCTTCGTCCTCGCCATCGTCCACGTCACCTTCTGCGTTTTGACTGTGGTTTTCGGAGGGATTCAGATTCGCCGATGGAAAGTGTGGGAGGATGCGATCGCGAAGGAGAATTACGACGCGGAGCAACTTCTCAAGAAGAAAAAAGTTACAAAAGTTACCCATGTCCACCAGCACGCGTTTATCCGTGACCATTTTCTGGGCATGGGTAAAAATTCGGTCTTTCTCGGTTGGTTTCATTCGTTCATCAAGCAGTTTTACGCATCCGTGACTAAATCCGATTACATCACGCTTCGGCTCGGATTCATCAACACGCATTGCCGCGGAAACCCCAAATTCAATTTCCACAAGTACATGATGCGGTCTTTGGAGGACGATTTCAAGAAAGTTGTTGGCATCAGTTGGTATCTGTGGATCTTTGTGGTGATCTTCCTGCTGATGAACATCAACGGCTGGCACACTTACTTCTGGATCGCCTTCGTCCCCTTCTTGCTTCTGCTCGCCGTGGGGACGAAGCTCGAGCACATCATCACCCAATTGGCACACGAAGTTGCAGAGAAACATATAGCAGTCGAAGGGGACCTCGTTGTGCAGCCGTCAGACGATCATTTCTGGTTCGGAAAACCCAAAATTGTTCTGTTCTTGATCCATTTTATACTGTTCCAGAACGCTTTCGAAATCGCCTTCTTTTTCTGGATTTGGCTTCAGTACGGGTTCGATTCCTGCATCATGGGGCAAGTGAAGTACATTGTGCCGAGGCTGATCATCGGGGTGTTCATACAGGTGCTCTGCAGTTACAGCACGCTGCCGCTTTACGCCATTGTTACGCAGATGGGGACTCATTTCAAGAAGGCGATTTTCGACGACCATGTGCAGGTGGGGCTTGTGGGTTGGGCGCAGAAGGTGAAGAAGAAGAAGGCAATGCAGGCTGCGAATGAAAACGATGCTTCTGATTCTGGACAGGGAAGTTCCCATGAGGGTTCTGCAGCTGGTTCTGTGCGAATTCAGATGGCCAAGTTTATGACCAAGGCAACTAAGAAGGAGGACAGTAACTGAAGATAATTAAATTAAGTTATATATTTTTCTTGTTATTTTTAGAATTAATTGAAGTTATAGCAAATAGAAGTTTGGATCTTGGATGTTTTGCTTGTCTTGTTTTTCTGCTTGAGTTTCTAATTTAAGGTTGTGTGGGCTGGATTGCAATATGATCTGAGTGGAACTATTAACACATCCATTTTTATCGCACACATGCCTCTTGTAAATTTTTTTCCTTTAATTTTCTTTAATTTATACGATCTGACGGATAAAAATTGAGATAAGTTTGTGGAGTACACCCTATTATCTATGCAAGTAGGTTTTGGTTTTTTTTGTCAATGTTGGCCAATTGCATTTCTTGCTCAAAAATCCAAAAACTTGGGGAAAGGGGTTGGCTACCTTACTAGAAACTCACCCTCTTTCAAATTAATAAATTATTAGAAACGATTTCCGCGCGTTCATTTATTTCTTTGCACACGTATGTGTACTTGTTTTTTTTTTATTATTTTACTATTTATTTAATTCAAATGTCATAAATAAACGTGTTGTTTCATGTAAGGAAGGAAAAAAAGTTTGAAAATCACTTCTTCCAATTATAATAAGGATTCGTTTCGAAGTTATTTAAAATAACTGAAAATACTTTTCGCACTTTAAGTAATTCTTACGAGAAATACATATATGATACTTCTTTTTAAAAACACTTAAATGTTTTTGAAATCCAAAATCAATTCCATCAAAAACACTTTCAATCATTTTAATAGCATTTTCAAAAATGACATAAGAAAATATGAATTCATAATATATAGCGGTTTACAATTCTTGAAAACGTATAGCAGTAGAAGCATGCAATCCTCTAAATAAGATAAATATATCTTATATATAAAGAGTCAAACAGTACCAATTATCTTAACATGGTTCATTAGAGTTCTTCTTAGAAAATCGATGAAACTGAAACAAAGCATAGGGCTCTTAACTCAATCCATTGTCATAATTTATTTGTCAAATACAAAACATATCACATATGACCATGACAGTTGTTGATATCTTGGTAATTATTTAAAAAGGACGACTATAAGCCAACAAGACTTTCGTTTTATAAGAGTCCGAGAAAACGTCTTTCGTACGCATCTTTACCCTTACTTTGCTAAAAAATTGTTTTCACGACTCGAACATGTGACATTTCTATCACAAATGTACTTTTCCGGTGCCCGAATGTTCACCTTCCATATAATAGTTATTTAATTACACAAAAATTATAATTCACCAATAATCTATCATACATGTTTTCAAATTTCAAGAATTTTGATCCATCTCCCAAATTCCACATCACATTTGACATAGTTTATAACAGGTACTCAAAGCCTAGGTGTGGCTCCAAGACCCCAAAAATATGAGAGTTCTAATGGGGTCTTCTGCAGAGCAGCTCGACCTCCTCCTCTCAATTGGTTTGGAAACAAAAAGAGCCCTACCATTTCTTTGATCTCCTTGCTTGGCCACGACCACCGCGGCGGCCTGATAAGCCTGCCAGAACATCTCTCGGAAACCCCTCGTCGGTTCTTCACACAGAGAACTCTCCCCACAGGTTTTTTGGGGCTTCATTCTTGAAGGTAGTCTCTGTGTTTGTTGTTTGGCCACGAGGGTTGGATATTAGAACTGCTTATGGCCTTGCCTTGGTTTTTATAGAAGAACAAAATGGTAGGAACATGCTGACGTGGCCACTATTGTCAAATGGGTTAGGTAATTAAAAAAATGATGATTTTCCTTTTTGAGGTGAAAATAAAAGATGCTGTGAATTATTGAAGTGGTGACCCAACTAGACCAGTATAATTGTACAATATTGATTCTTTTTGAAGACATGAGGAAATGTTTAATAGGAACAAATTGTGCTGGTGTGGATCATGGGGTCATATCATAGGCATGAAATCCACTCCGAAATCTTTGTGTCTCTGAGTCTCCGGATTGAGAGATTCAAACCGTTTGAGAGAGAGAGAGATCTTAGTTTTTTAGTTTTTGAATTTTTGTGAAGTGGGTTAATGAAATAGGCTAATGGAGGACATATGGTTGAAATTAAGTGATCCATGTCTCTCAGTTCATAATTTTAGACACAGAAATTCAAAGTGAATCTCTATCTCATAGCATATGACATGTGTTGAATCCAATGCCATGTTCTAGAGGAATGTGTGCTCATTGTGCTTTTGTCGTATGCCAATGTTGATAGTTGGTTGGCTACTTAGTTGATAGTTGGAACCGAATAAAGTTGGCTACTTACATGTACGCAATGTTTAAAGTATTGATATAGGTGAAAATACCGATATCGATATTGGTTGTTGTCTTCAACGGAAATATGGAAATTTACCATGGGATGAATATGTCAACTCATTCAAATGTAGTCAAAATTAGAGAAAAATTCTTTAAAAAGTTTAAAAGTTTGAAATCTGCAACAGGGTTGCAGCAAAATTTCTGTAGTGAATCGATAAATATCGTCGATATTCATTGATCTTCTTATATCTTGTCGATATAGGATGAAGTTTACATTTCACCTCCTTCCTTTCCATATCGATCCTTAATTTTTCAAATATTTGGACCGAAATCTCAAAAATTTCATGAATATTTTAAACACTGGATGTAAGTAGTTTTCTTTATATTTGTAAGTTATAGTCTGATTGACTATAAATTACGAAAACAATATTTGCACACTTGTTTAAATGTAATTTGTCTCTAAAAATAACTCTGTACATGTAAGAAACCAAGTGATTTCGGTGAAAGAAACTGAATGAATATCGTATAGAATTCCAACTTATGTTGTGCTAAAAATTTGTAAGATGCCCCTTTCACGTCCGAATACGTAGATTCCAAAGGTTTCAAATCAAAAGGAGCAAAATGTTGATGGGAAGCTATCAACCTGAAGATGCTTTACTCACTGTGTTAAGATATTCCACTTATAGCTGGTATGTTCACTTCCAACTCACAAGATGAAATGGTGGAAAGAAATGAGTGGGAAGGGGAGGGGCATTTCATGACCTAATTTAGTGATATTCGGTCACTATTTTGTTAGAACCGTTTTGAGTTCAATTCTTATGTTTTTTCATACAACCGATGTTTGAGAGGGGAGTTAAACTTAGAATCTCGGGTTCAAGAATAAATACGCTTAACTACTTGAGTTACATGCTCCTCAACTAGTTATATTGTGCAAAGAATTTGAAAGATATGCCCCTTTCAAATCTGAATACATTTTTTAACAAACTTAGATTCGAAATGAGCAAAACTTTTATGGGAAGCTATCGAACTAAGACACATTACTGCTCAGTGTGAATTGACTCTTTGATTTTACAGAGTAGTTTAATTTCGTGTCATACTTATCGATAGAAATTAAGTAACTTAAATTTGATTTTTTTTTTTTTTCCAAATGAAAAATGATTAGACGAGATTTACTCTTCGATGATAATTACGTGCAAGGCAACTGCCTTCCCTAAAGGGGAGATGACCATTCTACACAAATACCTACAACACACTTGATACGCTAGTGGAGGGCCTTAGAATGAGGATCCTCTCCGGATCCTATTTGTGAGGATCCTGAAGATTAACAAATCACGTTCGTTCATCGTACATCGTACGATCATAAATCATTTTAAATATTTTTATTTAAAATTAAACATAAACAGTACCTGACGAAAACTGATCGTACGATATACGATGAACATACATGATTTGAAGATCTTCAGAATCCTCACAAAGAGGATCCTTATTCGAGGGCCTTATAGCACAATATGACCTTTGGTTGCCCATCCACATCTCCTCTCTTATCTTATCCAACTGTTTTTGTCATCTAGTGCCATCGAGCTTTAGTTTAGTGATTTTTGGTTTTTTTTACCTTGTGAGAAGTTTCGAGTTTAATTTTTTTTTATTTTTATACAAAGTGTTATTGAAGCAGAAGAGTCAAATCCATATGATCATTATTTAATCACACGTAAATTATACTTCACTAATAGTATATCATACATGTTTTCAAATTTCAAGAAATTTTGATCCACACCCCAAATTCTACATCATATTTGACATGGTTTATAACAAGTATTCAAAGTCTAGGTGTGGCCCCAAGACCCCAAGAATATGAGAGTTCTAATGGGGTCTTGTGCAGGGTAGCTCCACCTTCTCTCAATTGTTTTGGGAACCAAGAGACCCCTACCATTATTCTGAGCTCCATGCCTATACATAACCACCACGGCGGCCTGATAAGCCTGGCGGAGCGTCTCCCGGAAACCCTTCGTCGGTTCTTCACACAGAGAACTCTCCCCACAGATGTTTTGGGTCTTCATTTTTGTAGGTAGTGTATGTGTTTGTTGCTTGGCCAAGAGGGTAAGATATTAGAATTGCTTATGGCCTTGCCTTGGTTTTTATAGAACAATATGGTAGGAACATGCTGACGTGGCCACTATTGTCACGTCATCACGTGGGTTACATAATTAAAAAAATCATGATTTTGTATTTTGGGGTCTAAATAAAGGGGAAAAAGATCATCTCTTCCATCAAGATCACCGAATCAAATGATCTGAATTTTTAAAATTTTATCCAATCATAAAAAATTATTATAATTTTTAAAAAGTAAAAAAAGGTGGACTGTTGAATGAAATTTTAAAAGTTCGAATCACTTAATTCGATGATCTTAGTAAAAAAGATCGATAAGGGATCTCTATGCTGTGAATTATTGAAGTGGTGACCCAACTAGACTAGTATAATTGTACAATATTCATTATTTTTGGAAGACGAGGAGATGTTTAATAGTAACAAATTGTGCAGGTGGGGGAGCATATGACGCATGTTGATAGCTGGAAGCAACACTGGATGGCTAATTGCAAGTTGCATGCAAATAGTTTTTTATTTTTTTATTTTTCTTTTTAGTTTTTAATATATATTTGAAAGTTATTGTTTTATACATATGTTATTGTGATTAGTGGCAGATGTATATTGTGGTCCGGAACAACTTGAGTCTCGAAAATATGCATTTTAAAGTATTTTAAAGAACCTTTAGAATATTTGGTACGGATTTTTTCTATCTACCAGTTATTTGATGTAATGTTTGCTAGACATATATCGGTAGGTTGCCTTAATTGCATTCGATAAATTCTTTCGATATCACTCATCAGATTGCTTCGACATTATTATGTATATGTTGACATGTGTGCAACATGATTTGGCTGGCGACAACAAACTCACCAAGTGTTTGACGAAATGCCTTAATGAATAAACTGAATTTTTTTTGCTCACTTCGCGCTCTATTTCAATTAAAAACTTGTACTTTAACACAAAAATCTCTCAAAGTTCAAATGTTAAATCCACCACTGATTATGATTGATTATAAATTACGAAAGGGGAAACTTGATATAAGTCTAATTTTTTGAGCCAATAGTAGAAATAGTCCAGTTTATTAAAATAAGTCCAATTTGTTATATTTAATTATTTAATTATCAATAATTATCTGTTCAATGATAAGATTTATTATAAAAATCAAATTTCTTCCCAATTATCTCTTTGCTTATTTCTTTTTATTTATCTTTTTGTTATTTCTCGTTCTTCCTCCTGCTTTAAACCCCATTTATAGATTTTATTTTTAATTTTTATAATCAACATATATCACAGGTTAATTATATTTATCTACCTATATAACATATTCTTTTTTTTTTATAATCAACCTGTCACAGATTACTATGTCTTGCTTGTAGGTATGTTATGTTTTTTCTACATTTTAATTAGGTTTCATAGCTCACGTATAGGTATTATATACATTCGTATATTTGTTACTTGAGTTAGGGTAGAATGTTTTGCATATAAATTTATGTTAGTATATTAGTTTTCTTGTTATAAGATATTAAATATATATTTTTTGGAGTTGGAAAATGCATAATATTAGAAGATTTTAATTGATTTTTAATATTTTTAGAAAATATAAAATGAGTATAAAAGAAATAAAAACATATAATTAGATAACTGGACTCATTTTTAAAAACACTCTACATTTTTGAACCTGAATCTAAAAGCCCCATTACGAAAACAAATATTGAGCACGTGTTAAATGTAATTTGTCTATTGGAATGACCCGAACATGTAAGAAATCAAGTGTTTTGGGTGAAACTTTTTTGTAAGATGCCCCTATCAACTCCGAATAGGCTTTTACCTCATACGTAGATTCCAAATGTTTCAAATCAAAAGGAACAAAATGTTGATGGGGGAGCTATCAAACTAAGATTGGTTTGGGGTGGTTAAAATTTTTTAAAAGCAAGTTGGAGCCTTAGTTATTTTTAATAAATGAAAAAAATAAGTATTTTTTATAAAATCACGGGTCCAAAACAGCAGAAAACATAAGTAGCTCTACACATGTTTCTAAAAAAATCCTTTTTTTTTTTTCCTTATTGGAGGCAAGTGAACAATACCAATGATACTTTCATATTGACCATTTTACCTCCAATATTTTTTTATTTGTATTTTTTTTTGCTAAAAGTACTTTTATCACTATAGTCCACCAAACACTTACCTGCTTTGTATTTTTTTTGCTAAAAGTACTTTTATTACTATAGTCCACCAAACACTTACCTGCTTTTATTCACATATATTTATTCTCAAGACACAGGAAAAGCAGTTTTTGAAAGAAAAAAAAAACATAGCAACCCCAAACAGTCTCTACTTTGTTAGATGTCTCGAGTTCGATTCTTATGCTTTTCATACAAGTGATACTAGGAAGGGGAATCAAATTTAGAATCTCAAGTTCAAAAATAAATACGTTTAACCACTTAAGTTACATGTTTTTTAACGAGTTATACTTTGTTAAGAATGACTCCAAATACGTAAAATAGCAAGTATTTTTCTTCGAAATAAATTGAAGTGATGTCATATAAAACTCCAATTCATGTTGTGAAAAGAATTTGAAAGATATGCCATGCCGCTTTCAAATCCGAATAGACTTTTTAACAAAGTTAGATTCCAAATGAGCAAAACGTTCATGGTGAGCTGTCAAACTAAGATGCTTTACCACTCAGTGTGCTAAAGACAATCCACGTTTGGCGGATGTGCTCACATCAAACTCTCGTGATGAAATGGTGGAAAGAAATAGTGGGAAGATTTTGGGCATAAATTGAGAGAGGATCCGGCGAGGATCCTTCTGGGCATAAAATGACATTTACAACATCTTTAATCAAAATGTCAAATTATAAAAGTTATATTATAATTGATAGTTGATGTGGTAATCTGAAATCTTATATCAAATTTTGTATTTCTTTAACCAAATTATCAATTTTTTTTTTTAGTAGTGTAAAGCTTTAAATGGTTGTATTTATTTAAAAATTGGTTCAAATAAATTATTATTGGCTGAAATGCTTGTG
The DNA here is from genome assembly GCF_963583255.1 of Pyrus communis. NCBI lineage: Eukaryota > Viridiplantae > Streptophyta > Magnoliopsida > Rosales > Rosaceae > Pyrus > Pyrus communis. The sequence continues at coordinate 24,306,812 of NC_084816.1, forward strand.
GAATAAGAGACCAACCATTAAACTAATAAAAAATAAATTTGACCTTGATGTCAAACTTGACTCCTAATCACAAAGGCTTCAAATTTGGTCAGCAGATAACACTTTGGTTGGAAGAATTTTTTATATCAAATATGCTAAGTGGCGTCTGCACCTAGGATTTGACATCTCTTTTAAAGATGCTCTTATAGCACCAAATGAGCTTGCTCGGCCTATCCACACCTCTTGTATCTTATCCAATTGTTTTAGCATATTTAGTGCCATCAAATTGAGCTTAGTTTAGTAAGTTTTCACTTTGCGAGAAGTTTTGAATTCGATTTTTTTTATTTTTAATTTGTTTACACAAGCGATATTAGAGTAAAAAAGTCAAATTTAAGACCTCGAAAACAGACGTAAATGCTCTTTTACTATTTGAGCTAAAAGTCCTTGGCCAAGTTCAATTCTTAGGGGCAACAGTAGTTGAATAAATAAAATAAATAAAAAAGCCGATATGGCTATTGGGCTTACGGACCGAAGCCAGTGGGCCTAGACATGAGAGTGCACTCCTCCAGACCATGCCAAACTTGGAATACTGCCCACTCTTTCAAACGGGCTTCAGAATTTTGTTTGGGTCAGATGTAGAACAGTTGCTTTTTTCACTGGGTCGGGTCACTTATTCCACTTTTACCGGACTGATCTGATTACAATTTTACTATTTTACTATTTTCTGTTTTTCTTTTTTAGGTTTACAATTTTGCCCTTTTGGTTTTGGTTCACATTCAAGGTTTAAAATATCCACAAAATTATTGATATTTCCTTCGAGTATCAGAAAAATTAAGGATCGAAATGGAGAAAGGGGTGAAATACAAACTTCATTCTATATTGGTAAGATATATGAAAATCAATTAATATCGACGATATTACGCATTCAATACATAAATTTTGCTGAAACCCACTGCATATTTCGAACTTTTGAATTTTATTGGTGAAAATTTTCTCTAATTTTTTCTAAGTCTGAATTAGTTGATATACACCCCCTATTGCAAATTTCCATAATGTCCATTGAAGGCAACCGAAATTGATTTCGATAATTTATCGATCTTCCATAAAGTTGCATATCGGTAATTCCACCTATATCAATATTATAAACACTGTTCGTATTTCCAGCACCACAAATATTTTAAACACTGTCCATATTAGAAACATGTACTTCCTTTTCTTCTTCCAATTATTTTTTGCAATAGTTAGTGGCTTGTATTTGGTCTCACCCACCTCAAACTAATCTCACTCGAATAAAGTATGATACCGTATGCGGGGGTCCGGACATAAGAATCGTTCGACGAGGGCTGGCTTAGCCAAATAGTGGTGCTCTAGATCTTTGCCCTTTATGGTCGGTTGGCTAGGTCAAGAATCAAAATTCATTATCCGATTGGGCAAATTGTGGAAAACTACTTGCTATACAATTGTGACCTCGGGAGGCCAAGGTTCCCCAACTTTTTAGAAAATATGCCATCTAATATACATAAAACCTGCACATATCCCACAAAATATAAAAGATTGGGTGGCTGTAATTAGCACTAGTGTTGCTGTCAAGCTGTTAGAATTTGTCTTCCAATGAATGCCTAAGCCTACCATTTGTTAGTGATGCTATTATTATACCATCAAGCTTTAGTGTCCACATAAAAATAAAACACAAGGTTTAAGCTATATCAAAAGCACTTATGTAAAGAGTAAAAGCACCTATTTAGTTGATGGTTAAACAACAAACTGTTTTTCTATAAAAGCATTACTGAAAAGTGTTTCCTACAAAAAATGCTAGTGAGCAAAAGTGTTCTATGGAGTAGTACTTCTAAACAAGCCCATATAGATTTTCATGTTGTTCTTGTACAACGTGTCTGTATATATATTAGATATTTTTGGGAAGGAAAAATCAAACACATAACTTTTAATGCAAAGATGAATGCTCTTAAGTCTTAACCAACTGAGTTATACATTCTAGCAAATCATTTTCATGTTTGATGTATAAGATATGTGTATATACTTTGGTGTAACATATGAATAATATCTTATGAAAACATAATATATAGAATTTATTTGCATATTCTCTTTTATATATCATTCCTTTTCATCTTTATAATGAATAAAGCAGCAATTGTCGTCCACATACGTTTCACTCTTAACACCAACACCTTCAAATATCTTCCATCATTTTTCTTTCTTTGTGCATGTTTTGTTTTTGGTGGTGGGGGACTTAGGGTTTTGATGAAAAAAAAGAAATATTCTACTAAGGGGGGCCGAAGAGATCAAAGAGATCATATCATTTGATGAAAAAAAAAAAACAGAAAGATTCATCTAAAGGCAGCCGAAAAGATCATATCATTCAATCTTTACATCCGAAGTGAACAAGAACTTTTAGTAATGATGCATGCAACTTATGAATAGTAATCAATATTAAAACAACGTCAACTATTATCTTCACTTCCGATTGCATGCGATGAAGTCTCCCTCAAGCTCAAGGTTGAGAGTCGAACTATGTACACAGATGGCCTGATAAAGTGATCACTAATCACAGAGAAATTGGGCATATATTTTTAAGTTTCTCCTTTGAACCAAACTAAGAAAGCGTTGATAAAAGTTTTTGGGAGTCAACGGCCTCTTATCCTCGACTAGCCTTTAATCGTTCGAGTTCTTAATAGCACGAGACCACTTAGTACTACGATCTAGTGATATTTCTCTTCCCTTACAAATGAAAGGTCTTAAGTTCGATTCTCGCCAAAAGCGAATTTGAACCACATTATTGCTAACCTAATGTGAGGCCAAACCCACCCACTTCCCCTTAATGTAAATAATATCGTTTGTTAAATGGCCCAAGACTTACGGATCACTATGGCCAGACTTTCATTTATGTTCGTTCAAAAGGTCCCACAATATACACTCGACAATAAAAATCTTACAATAATTTAGAAGAGGAGAGAGTTTCGAACCGGGAATATATGTGTGGAAACTCAACATCTTATTCACTAAAATATTGAATCACATTTAAAAATCATTTCTCATTAAACCTTGGTCAACTTAGGATTATTTTGGTTGAGCAAATTGCACCATGAGTTGAGAGGGATATCAATTTATTCTATGCTGGATAACCTCTAGATTTGTTTATTTGTTAGATATTTGGTCTTTGGTCCCCATGCCATGCATGCTTAAATCTTTTGCCCTGTTGTGCGACTCAAAAGAATAAAGAGATAAAAAGCTTAAGACAACCACACAGGAACACGATGGATTTCAATCCAAAGTGAGTGGGCCGGAGACTCGTATTATACCACAATATATATGTATATCTACATCCATCACATGCATAACAGAAATAAAAATATGTACTATCTACATAAACACTTTAATTTCTAACCAAAAGATGGAGATATGCTTGTTGCTTTTTCTAAAGCATTACATACCAAATCAAATTGTTGGAACCATCTAATTTGTTGTCACATTAACTAATTAAAGAGACATGGAAGATAGCTACCATGCATTTTGATTAAGAATTATACCTTTGCGTTTTATTTGTTACCATATTTTAAACGACGAATTATTGTTATTGAATCAACAAGGTGTTCATAATATGTCAAAATATATCGATCTGTTATAGCTACATGATGCTCCCCTTCAAATAAAATATAAAAAGTTGCTGAAACCCTAATCCAGTCTTACTATGAGTTTGAACTGAAAAGACGAATATCATGCACTCTGAATTTCTAATTACAACTTGAAAAAGCTTATCATTGCCATAGAAACAAAGATTTCATAAAACAAAAATCTACTTTACACATCAGGCTGAGTGAAAAGAAAGATTTAGGTCCTACAAATAACCAAACATTAAGCTATTGGCCTTCTTACGCAAAACCAAACTTAGTAAATAAAGTTAAGCTTCATATTACAACCCCTTTTATTTCCCCCTACTTTTACCCTTTAAACTGTAAGTACATCAAAATTATCCTCCCTTCCTCCCCCAAGTACACACCGTACATACTAAGTATATATACGCTACTTCTACGTACACCGCTCATAATTATAATCTTCACATAATGTAGCACCCACTTCCATTTTCATCGTCAACGAACTTATCATCATCATTATCGATAGAATAGGACGGCAGAGGAAACGGGAACATGCCCGGCTGAGAATACGTAGTGGTATGCATGGGATCAGGAGCAAAGTATGAGGTACTTGTACTGTTAGGGTGCGCCGTATTGTAACTTAGCCCGTACGTTGGAGGTGGATAGTACATTGATGTTGGGTACGGGCCGGGGTACGTATGCTGAACTGGTGGGCCAAGATTCATGGAGGCCAACGGCTGAGTCATGTCTGGCCCACCGGCCATATACGGCTCAATACTACCCGCAGGAGGCGGATCATGTCCAAAAATTTTCTCGCCGAGGTTGGCACCGCCGCCAGTGGGGGAATTACCATTTTGCGCTTTCTTCTTCTTCTTCTTCTTCTTTTTGGCCCCAGTACTTGCACTATTTCCACCAGCTGCACCAACAGTAGGACTAGTACCACTTTCTCCACCAGCTTCATTACTCTCGCCACCCTCTGCGTCGAACTCACCGCCGTCGTCAGCATCATCACCGCCATCGGTTTTATCCGGTTGATCATGATCACCATCTTGTTCATGGTTATGATCTTCAGGCTGCTTCTCATTGTTACTACTATTATTCTTTGATTTCCCGGACTTTTTCGCTTTCTTAACTTCTGGCCAAAGCTCAGCGTGCTTCCCTGACTTCAACAGCTTCTTCAGTAGGGTCTCCGCCTCCACGTTGCCCGTCACGGTCACCTTGTGCTGCTGCGAATCAATCTCCGTCGTGTAAACCCCTGATCACGTCAATTAATCAAAACACGAACGCACACGAGTGAACACATGTGCCGCAACTAGACAAAATATCACGATACGTTGGATACCCTTTCGTTCTATGAAACGTTTCATACCATTTCGTTTTTAATTTTTAAACTTTGTGCCAGAGATAAAAGAAAAGTACAACGAAAAAAAAAAACGCATGGCAAGAGGAACGAGCGAGAAATGAAGGAGAATGTATAAACGTGCCTTCGATGTTTTGAAGGACTTTCTTGACCTTCTTCCTGCATCCTTCACAGTGGATTGAGACTTTCAAAACCCATGTCTGCAGAACGGAGGAGATGATCAACTTATAATTTGTGATGAAAAAAACTTGAAAAATAATGAGAAAAAGGAAAAAAATATATTGTACTAATTACCTGGTATTTTAAGGTTCCAGGAGCTTCTTCAGCTGGTTTTGTTGCCATTGATGAGAGAGAGAGAGAGAGAGAGAGACTGATGAAGTGGGAATAAGGAAGGTGGGGAGCTTTGAGGGAATGTGTGCTGAGGTTTAAAGAGTGGGAAGAAAGCATCCGGTTTGGCCATGGTCTGGATGCCACGTCAACTTCCACACACCAATGGACCACTGCAGATCTGACACGTCATCAAACTCACGTGACCCTCCCATGAAGACCCCACTACATCTCAACCAACTGAATTCAACTTCACAAACTCACAAGCTCACTGATTAAATTTCATATTTTTATCTGAAGGTTATGAAGGTCACGCAGAAGGCTTGATTGCAAAACAATCACGTGCTAATATGCGTTTTTTAACGATATGATTATAAATCGGCAAATGAAAATATCATTGTATAAAAATATATCAAATCAATCACGTATTGGTATTCATTTTAACTTTTTCATATGATAGATAGTCCGGCTCAGTGACATCCATTGACCCACAACGTACAGTTCCAGATGTCAATCTAATCTCTGCCCGTGAGGAGGGATGAGAACCTTTTGATGGATGATCAGCTTTGTATTGCATCTTTTGCTATTATAACTAAAATCGGACGGTCTTTATTCTTTTTCAAGGATTTAATCATCGAGTTTTATGAGTACATATCTTCTCTGGATCTAAAACGGATCCTAATGATTAAATGATCTGAACCGTTAAAATTTGATCCAACGGTTACAAATAAGGGTATCTCGAAAAGTTATAATAATTGTAACCGTTGGATCAAATTTCAACGATCTAGATTATTTGATCCTTAGGTTCCGTTTTTTTAGATATGAAGAGGATCTGTGCTCGACTTTTGCAGCCACTGATATAATTGACTCGGATTGGCCCTAAGCTTACCTACCCTCAAAAGGATGCTGCTCATAACTTCATAGGCCTAGAAGTTCCTTGCAAGTAATCCAGGAAGAAGAGCAATGAATGAAGATTCTAGTAACAAATGGACAAGCGTGTATGCACTCTGAGGAGATTCTTCTTATAATCACGCGCATACATTTAAGTCATGTAACGAGAGAGATAGAAATAAAGATTCAAGTGAGTAATCCAGAAAGCAAAGTTACAAATGTTCGTCACTGTTTTTGGGCTAATCTACATTGAGCTATACGATACGAAGGAACATTTATTTTATAACCAGCTGTATACATTCATGTCATATAATTATTTTGATCCAGCAAGTGCTAGAATCCACTGGACTTAAAGCTGCCCTCTACAGTTTTTTGATCCGGAAAAAGCTGCGTCGTTCACAGTGAACATGTCCTCCTGCAATATTCAAATACAACAATTGTCCAAAGTTTGGTGGTGTGTAAAGTAAAAGTAATTGAGTTAGAAAAGACAACGGCAATTAGCAACTTCCTTTGCTCTGGGCCATTGCCATTGTGCATTTGTGCTTTCAATGAACTTTTTGATGGGGGTTTTGGATCGTCTTCAGGAAAACAACTTGTATGTAACAGGTTAACTATTATTGTATTCCGTGACATTCCATCTCAATAATACAATATCATGTAGAGAAAAACTTATCCAAAAAGACATTATATTTTTGAATCGGGATGTCGGGTAACAGTGAATCCGTTCGATAGAAGTCCTCATATTCTCATGCAAGCAATCAATTTAAAGATGCAGAAAGATTAAAATTAAAAAAAAGAAAATTCCAGACAAAGAAAATGATTTTCACGAGTCGAATTTTCAAATGCGTAGTACATATTATACAATTACAGTAAATAAAATGCCTTCCCTTCGTCTAATTCTAGAGCAGGCCAAGCAGCTTTTACAATGGAAAAGAATACAAACAGCTAGTAGTTAACAATTATTGTGATTGCCAGCAGTATACGTCGTTTCTGTAAATCAAAAGGCAAAAACGATATATACGAAGTATGATTTTGAAGGATCGTAATTAAGTTACGTCAACATCTTGTGTTGATCGAGATAAAAAGAAAATGAAAGAGAAAGGGAGGAGAAGTGAGAAGATTTGATGATGAGAGAATCCTACTCATATATACACACAAAACATAACAACGAAAACATTCAAAGATAATCGAAAAAGATCAAATGGTTATCACTAAACAGCGGAAGCACTTTCGATGAGAGATTATTTTAGAAGTAGAGATATCATATATAATCCGGCTATGGACAAGAGTTCATCCTTGATTATTTTAGAAGTAGAGATATCATATATAATCCGACTATGGACAAAAGTTCATCCTTTATTAAAGAATGTAATATCGATATGTCTTATAACATCATTTTAATCGCCAACAAAAAGTATCAACATATTATTAATACATTTTCAACAATATTGACACAATATCAATTGAAAGAACTAACATTCTACACAAGAGCGGATGTCATTGGGACCAAGGTGGTCTCATAACCAACTGGAGGCCAAAAAACACGCATGTGAAGGTCTTTTGGACACCCTTCGAATGTTTGGTATGGGTCATTTTTGTGCCCACCAAATGCTTAATGTAATGTTTGCTAGACATATCTCAGTAGGTTGTGTTGACAACACTCGACAAAGATTCTCAATAGCACTCATCAGATTATCTATATTTGTTGACAAGCAACATGGTTTGGCTGACAACAAGAAGCCTTCCAAGTGTCTGACGAAAATTCTTGAATAAACAGAATTTTTTTTTATGCGCCACTTCATGCTCTGTTTCTATCTAAAAATCTTAAACATTTAACTCTGAACCCCCTTGAAGTTCAAATCCTAGATCTGCAACTGATGCTACATAAAGACTCCTACACAATATCGATACAAAAAATTCCATGTCATCATAGCAGACAATACGGTAAAGGGGTTTCACTTATCTGCACTTTATATGAACCAATGGATTAGCCAGGTCATGAGCACTAGAGTGATTTGTGACACAACTTGGCACTCCAAATCATTCTTGCTTTATCAAATAATACTCATCCAATCTCAGAAAAGAAATTAATTAACTTAATCAAACAACATCCTAATTAATGCAGTCCATGTAATCACGTAAAAGGACTCGACACCCTCAACATTTCAATGGTCACCCCCTCTTCCTATCTATCTCATGACGTCCTCCTATCTCTATGTCGTGTCAGGAGAGAGATAGGAATAGAGGGTCTGTGAAACTGTTGTATGGAAACGTACCGAGTTATTAAAAAGAAATATAACCTACAAAAACTCAAAAAATGGAACCTCGTGTGCAAAAGCCTTAGGTAAATGCATTGAATCATTCTTCACTGCTGCTACAAAACAAAAGGTTAAGCTCCTTGTTCTATGAATGACAGATCAAGTTCTCAACAACTACAATTCCAAGGTTGCTATGAACTATAAGTTTATAAAACTTTCTTGAATATAAGAACACCTACGATAATGGAGACAAGAACGGACGAGGCACCTTGTCTAGAAAGCCCAAATTCGGTCCATGTCAAGGGCTTTGTGACCTCAAGTAAGACGTTGCGGAACTGTACTCTTAAATCTTCTAGTGATCCAGTGTTATCAACCACTATGTCTGCCCTGGTCCGTTTTATATCGAGTGACATCTGAGCATTTATCCTGTTTCCAGCATCCTCCTCACTTGTTCTGTCCCTCGACATGAGTCTCCGGAGCTGCGTTTCAGGATCAACCCATACAACAACAATAGGCTTTGTCCATTTGTCCATCTTGGCCTCGAACAACAGAGGAACATCAAGAACAATAACATTACACCCCTTCATCCATAGCTTCAAAATTTCCCAAAAGATTCCAGACGATATATAAGGAGCTAGCAGTCTACAAGAAGATAAAAACTAGATATTATAGCTGATATGATACGTAACTTGTGCGGTAAACTACACCAAACTAAAACCTCTCATCAAGTGGGACGAAAACAATTTGAATTCAACAAAATGTAACTGGACAAAACTAGAGATTATAGCCAATTCCTTTTAGTAAAAGGAATCGGCATTATTTCTGCAGTTTTTAAGAAATCACATGTGAATTTTGACCTTGACGCGTCAAAACTCGAGGGAGTACTATGGAGCCTATATGGTATAATTGCACAACCATAAGGGAAGTTTCTTTCCTTGGCCTCTCTAGGTTTTACATATAATGCAACACTTATCTTTCCAACAAGAAGCCAGGAAATCCAATGGTGACTAAATTAAGAAACGAGTTTGATTTACTCAACTGCACTAGGGATAATGTAGAATCATATAGCAAAATGTTTAACAGAGCGGTACTCAATAAAATCGCAAACAAAAACTAGAGCTACTCGCAAAGGGGTAGTACCTACCGGTTAAGAAGTTGGCGCTTTTCTGGATTAGAGAACACAATTTGTCCCAGTTTAGGCCTATCAACTTCTCCATCAGGTTGCAAAATGTCATCTCCAAATGCTGAAACAACGTTTTTCCAGCCACCAGTGCCCTTCTTCAACACATCCTGAAACCGAAAAATTACTCAGTCCGCGAAAAAGCCGAAAACAACACATTGCCATCAAATTCTTCCATGACATTGTAAAAGCATAAATTTCGTAGTCTGATCATCACTCACTCGAGCAACAAGATCGGCATCAGCGACTGGAATGCCATGTTCCTTGAAGAGATTCGAGACGGTGCTCTTCCCGGAAGCAATTCCACCTGTCAACCCCACTATCCTCATTCTTTCTGCTCTTTCTGTTAGCAATTGATCCTACTATGCTACAAAATTTTAAGCAAAATTACTTACAAAATTAAAGTAAATTAGCAAACTTTAAGCATAATACTTACAAAATTAAAGCAAATTACTTACAAAATTACTTAATGGATTGGAATTTTGGGTTCCTAGAAATGAAGAGCCTTTGCTCTTCCCTGTAATTATTTCATAGTTTCAATTGCTTTTTTCTTAGTTCTCACTGTTAAAGACAAGAACTTTTCTACCTTGAAAAAGCGCTTGAAACAGGTGGTGGTATGAGACTTTCCGACTTCGATCCGCCCAACTGGGTGGCAGGTGGCCTGCCCTTTGAAGATCGGACGACGAGGAGGAGAACCAAGTCGGCGGCGAACTGGACGTGGCCGGATGGCGCCGGAGACTTGAAAAGCAGAGGCGCGGTACTGTTCGCGCAAGGAGATATTGAGGGGACGAGCACAGGTCTGACACGCCTGCCAAATGCTGCTGCTATGCATGTAGCGGTAAGCCCAAGAAAAAGAGCTGAAACAGAGTTTATTAGTCTGTTATTTGATTCACTTAACAAGAAGCGCATCTGGTGTAGTGGTATCATAGTACCCTCCCACGGTACTGACCAGGGTTCGATTCCCTGGATGCGCACTTTTATTTATATATATATATATATATATTTTTGTGACCATTCATTTGAAATTTGATACTTCAGAACCAATACATTTTTAGAAAAGCACTTGAAAGCTTTTGAAGCACATACTTGTAAGCCTCTGTTTCTATTTTCATTTCAGAATGTTGTAAGTATTTAGGAGTTCTGTGTAAAACTTAGATGGAGGCCCTTCATTTTTTTTAATGTTATATTTCTTTATTATTTATTTTTTTCAATTTTTTCATCTATAAAACTAAAATATTACAAGTTATTGCAACATAAATAAGTTGTTTCATCGTCTAGGTTTTTTCCCTTACCTTCAAAGGTCCTGAGTTCGATACTTGTTGGATTTGTTTTTGTTTTTTAAGTTTACAAATTTGCAAAAACTTAAAATAGCAAAGCAATATCATAGGGATTTAAACCCAGCACATGGGCTATAAGGAAGAAGGGATAAACCGCTAGTGCTAGAACCATGGATAATGTTTCTTTTTCATCTAATCTATTTTATATGCATCTGTATACATGTAATGAAAATTTCGGGTCCTTCTGAATTGGAGGCCTTGTGTGGTGACACCTTATGCACACCCTCAAGACTGACTCTGCTTATAAGGAACACTTTTGCTCATTAGTGCTCTATGCCAGTCGAAATTGATACTTGAAACTCAAGAAATATAATTGCCATCTTCGAGTCTCGGATCACCAGTGGGGTTCCCTTGTCAGCATACTCGTGGGCAATCTGTTGTGTAATTGCCCTTGATTCTGCATATCAGAAGGTGCACATCTTATATGCACAAATTCATATTTCAATATGTTGTGTGTGAATTTGATGACACGACTACAACTGCGATGCCCTATTCCAAGTCAATCAAGAATGGACATGTGTATTAATTTTTTCACATGAATGTCTCGACAGGTTTGTGATACCCCACATCCCAATTATAGGTAAGTTCCTCTTGATGTGAATGAATCGTCAACTAGATTTTAAAAGATTTTAAGAGTCCATTCAAATAGAGGGTAGCTAATTAAAGGATTTGAAAAGACTAGATTTTATAAGATTTTTAGAATCCTAGTGCAGTCAACTAGAATTTTAACAGATTTTTGTAGAATCCATGCAAATCTATAGGTATTTGAAAAATTCATAAGATTTGAAGGATTTCGTTCAGTAAGAGATTTTGAAGGATGTGAGTAGGAATGGTAAGCATAACAAATCCTACCTCCATTCGTAGAATTTTTTTTTCAACCCCTTGCTTTCTTTCTCTCTTTCCACTTTGCAACTCGAGCTTTCTTTTTCACTCTCCATTTTCTCCGAGAAACCCATCCTTCATTCCTTCTGGCATTTCACCCGCCCATCCCATCCTCTCAATATACAATCAATATATCATTATATATATGGGTAAAAAATATAGCATTATATACTGTCGTATACAAAGATAGCAAAGTGGATACCTTTGGAGATAGGACTTGAAGAAGGCGAGATGGGGCATGAATAATTGAAGGGTTTGACTTGCACTTGCTGATGAACTCCTTCAGTTCTCCTACCTTTGCAGCATCCATTCTTCTCTCTCTCACTTTCTTTCTGTCTCTCTCTCTCTCTCTCTCTCATGAATTAGAGGAATCACTTTTCTAAAAGGTCGAAAGTTGAAGCGCTTTTACGAATGAATGATTACAGTGGAAGGTAGACTTTGGGAAGCTTAATTTGTATTTGATCCTTTTCTACTGGTGGAGGATCATGGAGGATTGGGGTTACTCAGAGACCTGGCCACAGTTCTCCATTATTTTTTCAAGTTGATTCTTAATTTTTTTGTTTAAAAAATAATTCTTAAAATAACAAAAAATTCTCTCAAAATTCATTCAAATCTTTAATCAAAGTCTATAAGAATTCTTAAAAATCTATTTGAAAGTTGTAAGGATTCTACAATCCTTTGAATGTAAGAATAAACTAGACTTAAAAGATTAATACACTAGCCAAGAACACAAGGGTTAATCAACTAAATCACAATCCTTAAATTATGTATGTAATATAAGTGTAAGAACTGTAGCAATGTTCATGGATGAAGAAGCCATGAAAACCTGCACACAACCTTCTCCTCTCTGCAAAACTCAATGCTCTCCAAGTTATAGGTAATTGGAATGAAAAGAGCGTGCTTTGTGAGAGCAGGGGCTTGTGGTTTTATACTACAAGACCTGGATCGCCCTATAACAATCCCACAAGGAATACAAGACCACATTCCTTATATCAGTATGAGTCCTATAAACGAGCAAACACAAGAGTCCTCAATATACCAATATGATTGGATTAACTCTTGTCAACATGATTTTGACTTCTTTATAATATCAATTATCCCAAGACTTGTAAGAATCATACTCATACTCTTACATTCTCCCACTTGAGTATGATTCATCACAACAGATAATCATCTCAAATTATTATAAAGGTGATCAAATAAGTCATTCATCAACACACTAGTACATAGACACAACCAGCTTACATAAGCCAAAACAATGAATTTATAATTGCATCTGCAACACAAAATACATATTTAACTTACAAATCACAATGTCTAGTTCATGTTCATAGCAATGTATCTAAGCTCAAGAGTAAACCAAGACGTCTACTCCCACTCATATAGCCCAAAATTGATATAAAAAATACCAAACATTCTTGACAGTAAGCTGTCAACTTAAAATTATTCATAATTGTATGAATAAACACACCTATGCATTTTAAAGTATTGAACTTGAGAATCTTTTTTGTTACATCGCAGAATTAACTCAAAAGTCACAACATACTTAATTTGCAATGTGTAATTATGTGAACTAATATAGCAAAACCAAACCAATTTGCTCTCACTCATCTAGGCCATACTCAACACAAACAAGTTAAGTACAAGTTAATAGCAACTATATTAACTAAAAGTCATTCCAATACAATGAATGACTAATCATAATTCATATGGAAACCAATTTCATTTCCTTTTGAATGCTAACCGACATAATAGGACCCTTCTCATTACTTAACAAATTAAGTAACACAAATAATTCAACCAATTGCTTCAATAAAACCATAAACTGGTTTTTAAGTATCCAAATGAATTATAATGCCCGGCCTAAATACTCTTAGCCTTATGCTTACATTCAAACATATGATTCTCCCACTTAAGCATAAGCAGAATGTACTGCACAACCAATAAAGAAACCGGAGATATGAACCAATTGGTTCCCGATTCCTCACCAATTGCATAATCTCAGTTTAGTCATATACACCTAAACCATTATATAAACAGTCTATGTATCAAAAGATAGTCACAATCCATTCGGAAAAACTTATCTCACATAAACCCAAACTCACTAGTTTCAACAATGATCAAAATCTGAATTGCAAGCACAATATTTTTGCATTCAATTTGATCCTAATTTTGCATTCAATTTGATCCTAACTAGTTCAATATCCATCGAGCAAGATCAACTAAAATTTGATACTGTTTGGACATAGAAGCACAAGTTATCTCAATTAAAACGAGATAATCAAGATCTCAACTTTTTAACGATATGATTTACATATAATAAATCTTTAACAAGATCGACATGTATCATAATTCAGTCTAGTCCAAAAATCAATTGCAAAAATACTAATTGACGCTTCAAAATCTCAAACAATTCCAATCAATAGAAAACCCATAATTTGTCAAATTTCAAAATTAATATCTTATGAACTTTGAGATTGCATCAGATATGAATTAAAGGATACATACCAATTAATTAGCAAATTTTCATTAAGAGCAGCGGAAGCAAACAAGAAACGAAAATTCCAGACCAAATCTTGCCAATCGATGAGTTCCACTATCATAGCGAAATAGAATGCATTCTTGCCAACAAGACTTCACCAAAACAATTTATATCATTCCTTACAAGGAATAAATACAAGAACCTGCACATGTTTTCGGTTATACACTGCAAAGATTGACATTTATCGAACCCAAAGATTCCAAACTCCATCGTTCATATGTACGGAAAACCACAAAACAAATTATATGTAGTCTAACCAAAACTGGGGATATGAATTACACTCTTAATTTTAAAGTCATCATTGTGGATACTTGTATAATCTAATTTTGCCTTTTTTTATTTTTTTTTATTTTTTATATTAAAATAATAATTCAAACCAGACCAATGCATTGTTACTATATGTATCATAAAGACAAACAATGGCATCCAAATCCATTGGTTTAATATTAGAATCGCTTGGTCATTAAGCATACTTGCCCAGACAACATCAATTCACGGAGTACTCGTGCAGTCAGATTGATTGCATTCCAAATTGATATTCATCATATATTTCCCAAAACCAAACAGACAAAAAAGAACGATTGGTGTTGTATATGAACAAGTTTTATCCTCCACCAAGACTAATTTAATCAGAACCATGAACTCTTTAATGAAAAATAAAGAGCATACATAGACTAAATGTTACAATAATTTATTTATGCAGCAAAAGATGATTTCAGACATCCCACATAAATCACAAGCTGGCATCCATAGGGATTTTGAGTTTAATCATGCCCTCATAGTATATATACAAATAATTAAACAGGTATAATCAAAATAGCAAAAGCCCTAATTCATCATGTTCAAACACATCACACTATAATCATGCATATAAGAAAACAATTAATCATGCATGATATAGTGAACTAAGTTACCATCATTGGATTCATATTCGTCTAACCCGATTGCAATTCCTCGGCTCCAAATCAATGAAACAAATTATCTGTCAATGCCTGAGACCCATCCATGCGGATTGCCATCACTTCAAATTCCCATGCATAGACCCCATATCATTGAGAGTCAGCAATAAACCAATGTCTCGCTTCCACTTCTTGTAATTACTTCCCCAATGAGAATAAGCACACTAGCAAGATTAAGTGAAACTGCAGACAATTGAAATCTCAAAAGGAGAACCAAAAGTTCTTGATTTCAATCTACCTTCACTTAATAGACACTGATATGAACCAAGTTAGTCATATATATAGATTTTTCATCATGAATGAAAAGTATATATAGATTAAACAACTCATCAGTGAAGAGACAACTCTCAATGCAGATGCAGATTTCAATTTCAATTAAAACAAAAAACAATAAAACAATGAATGAGTCAATACCAATATGAAGAATCAGAAAGATAACACTATCTTCGTTCAATGGTTTTTAACAACATAATTAGTTGATCAGAATACAAGTTTATTCATTACACTAATAATACAAGGAGGATTAATAAACCAAAATCATCTGAAATTCAAATTGATTACACCCCCTCATATAAACAAATTCATATTTCATATATGCTCCATGTGAATTTGATGTGAATGAACTGACATGTATTCCCCTGTGACAGTGATTGATTGATTTGGATACTGTTACAATGGCATCACAATTACAGACAAGTTTTATCTCAATGTGAGTGAGCTAAACACAGACTTACCAAAGAGCTTAAGATCTCCGTGTTCGAAAGCCAGAACTTGACCAAATGGCTGCATCACTTCAAGCAAAGAAATGTGAGATTTACTGACCATGAAAAGAATACTTGATAGTTTTGTTGTTCTTGTTATCATAGTAATCAGATACTTACATTGAGGGAAATGAAGGGCTCCTTCTTGTGCTCACCATGTCCATCTGAACAAGCTCTAATTCCATGTCTTTCTCATAGAGAGTAGCAAAAACTCGCATTGCAGCGGTCGAAAAAACGTTCCCGTGGACCTTGATGGCAGCCATGACTCTGGAGGAATTGAAAAAGTAAGAAATTCGAGCAACTGTGATGTGATTTGGATCCTGATATGGCCTAGTCTTTATAAACCAATGATCATTGTGAAGGATCAACTGCTTCTGAAAAAGTGGCTTTTGGCACAAGCTAATTAGTTTGGGTGGGAGTTTTCAATTATTATTTATAGGTTGTTCTTCAAGAATAATATGTTAGTTGGAAAATGATAAGCGAACTGTCATTTTATTCTTCCTATACATTTTTATTTATTTGTTATTTTCGTTTAATTTATTTAATTCGATGGACTGTGAAATTCAGCTTGCTATTGGTTTTATTTTTCCAAGTTTTGGGCAAAAGCTTATGGTGTCGGCTGTTTCACCAGCTTCCCGAGGTTTTTTCTGGGGGGTTTCCATATGCACCCATTTCACTCCCTCCAGTCTTATTAAAATGCAAAAGCAAGTCCAAATACGACTTTCAGAGGAAGCAAGTGCAAGTCAAAATACGACTTTTGAAGGGAAACTTAATATGAGTTCAATTTTATGAACTATTATTAGTTATGGTTTAATTTTGTTTAATTTTTGAGTTAGGTTCAGTGATTTTTTTTATCCATATAAACTTATTTGTATTCTCTTGCCAAATTTACCCTTAAATTGACTAATTAAGTAATTACTGTTTTTTGTTTTTGTTTTTAAAGTTGTGATTAATGTTAATCTTATCCTTAATTATAGAATTAGGGATTTAACTCTCTTTTTTTCTTTTCCTTCCCCAAACCGTTCGTTTCTCTTTTCTTGTTTCTCCCTCACAATATCTTTCTTTTCCTGTGTTATTTTGTCTAGTAATCTTCCGTAATATTCCTCTTCTCCTCCTCCTTCCATAAGGATGATCAATAGTTTTAAAAAAAAGAAATTGCACTAGTCAATCTTGTGTTTTGGGTTCTTCGTCTCATCTTTTTTTTTTTTTTTGCTTCTTTCTCCTTTATATATATATATATATATATATAATTTTGAAGTTCTATCGAATTAGCATTTTCTCTAGTGTTTCGTCCCCCAATATCATTTTTCTTCACGAATTTTTTTGGTTTTTATCTACCGATATCACTTGTCCTTTTTTATTTTAGTTATTACATATTTTGTTGATAATCTATCTAAGATTAATTATGTTTATCTACCTGTACCATAGAGACTTAATATGACTCCAAATTTATGAGCCATTATTAGTTATAGTCTAATTTTGTTTAATTTTTGGATTAATGTTAATCTTATCGAGATTCAAATAATATAATTTAATTACGTCATTTAATTTACGATTAGGATGGAGTTGATGGACACACTGGAGCTCCTCGTGGAAGGATTTTTCGGTGTGCTTTGGACAAGAACAGAACACCATGTGTCATTATATAATTGAATGGACACTTGAAAAAAAAATTCCTCCAATATATAATAACATGTTGAGTTCCACCATGTGTTCCGAGTGTATTGAAAAATCTCTTTTGATCATGCTCCTCCATACCCAAAAAATTATATTTTAGGATATGCTGAGTTTTTAAACGGAGTAAACAAGTAGCAAACCTTGTCCTCTCTGTCAAAACCAATAATACTCAAACTAACAATAGGTCTTAGTTCAATATTGAGCATGGATTTTGTAAGAACAGAGACTACTATTTATATACAATCAACCCATGTAATTCTCCTATTAGAATCCTTATATCAATACTGAACAAGTTACCTTAATGTATACAAAATGTTAAAACCAGTTTTCATACTTTCATTCAATCCTTCACAAATAAGGATGAAGTATATCTCTTTAGATTGAGACTTTTCTATACGAAGCAAACAAATAGCAGGCCTTTGGACTTATGGTCATGATCATATTCTAACAGAAGGCTCTTCTTGTTACAGGTTAGCCCACTTATTCGTTTGTGTTTTAATTATGTAACCGTATATTTCTAACACAAATGACTGGTTTGGTGGAACACAAACTTCAAACACCAAAAGACATCAACCTTCGTAATGACAATGGAAGAACAACCTCAGAAATACAACAGCAGCAGTAGCAGAGTCTCGTCCTCCAACTACTTCGGGGAAACAGAAAATCAAACGAATGTTTGATTGATAACAGACGTTATTATTGTAGATCAATGACTCTAATGAGTAAGAAGCAGCAGCAGCAGCAATCTTTAGTACTTGTTTCGCAGGGCAATGACTTTGTTCCAAGCTGGCCTTGCTGTGATATCCGCTACCCATGCGCTAACATGGGGGCGGGATTCGAACAGCTTCTTCGATTGTGTCCCCATCAAGTAATGTATAGTGGGAAGGTGGTGAAGATCAGCCAAAGTGAAGCTTTCACCTGCCAAGTATTTCGACTGAGCCAGACGAGTCTCATATACATCAAGAACAGCAGCCAACTTGGCTTCATTTTCCTCCACAACTGCCGCGTCTGTGGTCATTTTAAATAGAGGCTTTATAGCTAGCTCAAAGGCCAGTTTTGAGGCCACCGGGTCGAACTTTTGGCCCTCCACCTCCGACCACAATGATATAATTGCCATCTTCTTCGAGTCTCGGATCACCAGCGGGGTTCCCTTGTCAGCATACTCGTGGGCAAGGTATTGTGTAATTGCCCTTGATTCTGCATATCAAAAGGTGCACAGCTGATCTTATACGCACAAATTCGTATTTCATATATGTTGTGTGTGAATTTGAAGTCACGACTACAATTGCGATGCTGTATTCCAGGTCAATCGAGAACACATGTATTCTTACTTTTTTCCACACGAATGTCCGTTATGGGTTTGTGATACCCCGCATCCCAATTACAGATAAGTTTCTCTAGACGTGAACAAACTAAATACAAATTTATCTTAATATAAACAATTTCATATTCATATACGCTGTGTGAATTTGATGTGAATGAACTAACATGCATCCTACTGTGATGGTGACTGATTGATTTGGATACCGTCAGAGTGGCATCCCTAGTTACATAAGGTTATCGAGACGTGAGTGAGCTAACCACAAACTTACCAAAGAGCTTGAGATCTCCGTCTTCGAAAGCTGGAATTTGACCAAATGGCTGCATCAAATCAAGCAAAGAAATGTGAGATTTACTGACCATGAAAGGAATACTTAGTTTTGTTCTTCATGTTCTCATAGTAATCATTTAGTTACATTCAGGGAAATGAATGGCTCCTTTTTGTGTTCACCAGCTCCCATGTCGATCGGAACAAACTCGAACTCGATGTCTTTCTCATAGAGAGTAGCAAAAACTCGAATTGTAGGTGTCGAAAAAACGCTTCCGTGGACCTTGATGGCAGCCATGATTCTGAAGGAATTGAGAAAGTAAGAAATTTGAGCAGCTGAGGAACAAGTGGTGTTATTTGGATCCTGATTTGCCTAGTATTTATAAGATAAATAATTGATTGGTTGGGAAAGAGTAAGTTATTCATTATTTTTGTTTAATTTATTCAATTGCTTATTGTAGAAAGCACTTCAAGTGTTTTTGAAACTTAAAAACATTTTCTCTAAAATTGTTTTAAGTCATTTTAAAAGTACATCCAAACAAGCCTTAAGTTTGTAACCGTGCTTCCGAAAACTTGAGATCTAGATTCAAATAATATAATTTAATTTAATTACATAATTTAATGGGATCTTTTGATATAGGCGCCTCAGTTTTGAATCTTTTAGATCAAACATCCATCTTTTTTAGTGATTTGGTTAAACTTTTTTTTGTCATAATTTTGGTGCTATATGCACATTATATTGTAACAAATTTCCTATAATCTAATATTTTAATTACACTCTCATCTGTGAGAGATAATTATTAAAAAAAAAAAAAGAAGTTGGTTAGATTCAATTTATTTTCACAATAATGCTACAATTTATTATTAAAAAAAAAAGAAGTTGGTTAGATTCAATTTATTTTCACAATAATGCTACAATTTAGCAATAATTATCTACGATTTAAGATATTTTCTTTCCAAAATAGTTTAAAATAATTTTAAATCCCACAAAATCAAACATACTGAAATAAAATTTTCTTTTAGTACGTTAAGAGAAAATAGGATTGATAATAACATAAACGTACCAAAACACAATGTGTACAAAATAAAACGTACCAAAATAAAAATAATGTACCAATATTAACTGTGCCGTTTTTGGTTAGGTTTTTGTGAAGTTTTAAGATAAAAAATGGAGATCCTTTGCAAGCATCTAGGAACATCCGATAAAATTAGGGGTTTGGTGTGTGGAGATTGTTAGATGAGTTATCTTGTCAAAGCTAGGAATATCAAGGTGAGTGGTTTATGTAATATGTTGCAAATTATACCTATTTTCAAATACCTCTATTTGAAGTCAAACATGTTGGATTTGTGAAAATGCTTTCGGAATTATTATCATAGCGATATGTGGAATTGTTCATGGAACATGAGAACTTTAGTGTTGCATTAATCCGAGGGATAAATGTAAACTGCACACGGAGACATTAGGGCAGAATGGTCAATAGGAGTCACATGGTGAGTTGCTATTTATGAAGGATATAATGAACACATAAAGGGATGATGTGATATGGCATCAAGTGCATAATGATTTGATATTATTATTGTATTTTCTATAGTGACTAAAATGGCATCGCTTGACTAACATGTTACATATTCTACTCATTGAGCGACGTGGTTGTTGCTCACCCCTCACCTTTTTATTTTTCAGATGAGTTATTTGACAAGGCACGTGCTAGACGAGTTGAGTTTGGGTTAGACAAGGGATTTAAGAGTCTTCTTATTTTTGTGCACTCTGTAAGAATTTTGTAATAATTACTTGTATAAGAGAACCTTTGTTTTACGTTTATAGTTTTACTTTTACTTGCGCACCAGGCGTGGGGTCCCACCAACCTCGAGTTTGGGGCGTGACATTAACAATATGTATCAAAACAAACGTACCAAAATTGCAAATAAACGTACCGATTAATGATTTTTGTAAATTAAAATGTACCCACAGATAATATATACGTAACGTATTGTACCTAATAATAATTTATCAACAACTATACTTAAAAACATAGCAAAAAAAAAAAAATCACAAAAAATTGAAAAATTACACGGAGTTTTTATGTTGATCACCAACTAATTGAAAGAAAAAAAAACATTTGGAAAATGAAATAATATTAAATGTTTGCATAACAGGGAAAAAAAACTGTGATCGAAAAAACATATCTTGAATAAGAGAAAATATAGTTTAATTACTAATATCTCTACTAAATAAGGAAAAGTGCATCATGCAGATAAAAAGATAAAATCAAAAATTATTTTAATTTAAAAAAAATATAATAATGGCATGTAATTTAGCTTGAGATTGTTATTGGTCAAAGTACTTTAATCAAATTTTAAAAAGACACAAATGTTTAAATAAATGATATAGAAAAATGATATGGAACTCTAATTTTTCCTAATTTAATTTAAGAGTAGGCCCGGGTGGACAGTGAGCTGGTCATGCTCCTCCACCATTCAAAAAACTATTTCTTTTTTGTCAGATAGTGCACATGTATTTTTTAGGATATGCCGAGTTTCTAAACGGAATAAAATATGAGATGCGGTTTCTGCGCTTGTTTATTTATGTTTTTTTTTTTTTTTTTTTTTTTCAGTCGAAGGAATATAATGTGTGAACATCACCTTTTTGGAAGCGCACATGAATCCATTTGGGTTGCAAAAGCGATGGGTTTGCGAGAGGTCCCTAGTGTGCCAGACGCAAGGATTTCACTAAAGTATTTGCGCTGTTCACAGTGAACATGTCCATCGGCAATATTGCATCAACAACACTTGTACAAAGTTTGGTGGTGCGTAAAATAAAAGTAATTGAGTCAGAAAAGACTATGGCAATTGGCAACTTCCTTTGCTCTGGGCCATTGCCATTGTGCTTTCAATGAACATTTTGATGGGGGTTTTGGATTATCTTCAGGAAAGCAACTTGTATGTAACGGGTTCTTTATTTTGTACTCTGTGACATTCTGTCTCAGTAATACAATATCATGTAGAGAAAAACTTACCCAAAAAGACATTGTATTTTTGAATCGGGGTACCGGGTAGCAGTGAATCTGTTCAATAGAAATCCTCATATTGTCATGCAAGGTTCTAAAAAACGCTAGGCGATATAGTCGGGCGGTAGGCTGGTGGCCTAGGTGGATTTAGGTAAATTTCTTATATATTATATGAATTAATTAAATTTACTATATCAGATGTAAATAATTATTGAATAATATGTTATTTCTTATAGAAGAACATACATATGTGAATGTTTTATGTACATTTCTAATATGCTTGCCTAGAAAAAAAAAAATCTAATAATTTATAATTTATATAACATTTATATACATATAATATACATGCCAAACTTTTAAAATATAAAAAGCCCACACCCACGCAAGTGGGTGGTTTTCATAATAAACCATATGATGAAAGTAGCTGTCCACCTTACCTCTTTCACATCACCCAAGATGGACCCGTCACCAGCTTTTGACCTTTCAAAAACTCAAGAAGAAAATTTCGTTTCTTCTTCTTTCTTTGCCCTTTTAGAAACTCAAAATTGAATCTTTTAGTCTCTCTCTTTGTCGGCACTCTCTCCTCCCTCATCTTCGTTCTTCTTCTTCACCCTTTCACTTTCAGAACCTCAAAATTGGATCTCAAATCCAACTTGCGCCACCACAAATTGAAATGTTTAATACTCTCTCTCTCTCTCTCTCTCTCTCCCCCCTCCCTTATCTTCGTTCTTCTTCTTTGCCCTTTCACTTTCAGAACCTCAAAATTGGATCTCAAATCCAACTTGCGCCACCACAAATTGAAATGTTTAATACTCTCTTTCTCTCTGTCTCTTTCCTCCCTCATCTTCATTCTTCTTCTTTGCCCTTTCACTTTCATAACCTCAAAATTGGATCTCAAATCCAACTTGCGCCACCACAGATTGAAATGTTTAATACTCTCTCTCTTTCTCTCTCTCTGTGATAGGATTAAAAGCACACCACAAAGTAGCACACAAATGTCCTATTGATTTTCCTTATTAACACTAACATTTGTCAATTATAGCATATGAAAATAAGGGTCTTTCCTGTAGAAGATTGTTTTATCTAACTACTTAAAATGTCACAAAAACTGGGTTGTTGTCCCTACTGACCAGCCACCGAAAAATAATTATTAGACCGACTTACACTTATCTAAAGTCTACGAAATTTTATTTGCAGACACTAGACACACAGAGCTACACTCACACAAATTTTTAGGATTTTTTGAGTTGATTGGATATTTAAATTAAATCGAACAAAAAAAGGATAAAGACAGATTTTAAATAATAAAAATAGATTGTAGTTCACAAATTAAGAAAAACGAGTTAGGGGAAGTGTTATCCACCACCAAATAATCATACAAACATGTTATGTTTCATTCAAATTCCTTCTATTTCTAGATGAAGATGCTCAAGTTGGCTCAATGTTAGAACTCAATCTATTACTCTTTCTTATGTGGTATGTTAAGAGAATGACGTTTTCAACTTAACTTAGTCCCTAACATGCAATTTAGAATGGAGTGTTCATAGATTTAACAAGTAGAAATCATTAAGAATGAAAAGAGTTTGAGTCATCACAAGGCATCGTAAGTACTGTCGTTGTCTTACTTATCCTAGAAATTGGTTCACATGTTAATCGCAATTAACAAGTACTACTCTAGAACATATATAGGTCCTCATTTGACAAGGGCAAACACACACATATTCATAACATTAGAATCCTAGATATGCTTACTAAGTATGCATCCATAGAAAACACATAAAGAATTCATCAATGAGACAAGTAGTGAACCAATTTTCATCCATTCATAAAAGTAATTCACACGAAATGTCATAATAAACTTGCAATCATATTCGGGGCTTCAAAATAGCCCCTAACTACTAAAAATTTAGTTACACAATCCTTAAATAAAACCAAAAGAAAGACATGAGTTTGAGAAAATAGAACCGAAAGAAATCAACTGAGGCCTCCTTCCTTCCTTCCCCAACACTAATTTTAAACCAATTCTTGCTGCATCATTTTCTTCTCCTTCACTCACCCACTAATAGCCATTTAGTGATGACAATAAGTGAGAGGAAATGGTAAAACAATTGTAACTCCTTGGGTAGCCTTTATGTCAATTACTCCCTCTTAATCCTCATCTTTAATTCCATTCCCTTTTATATTTGAATAAGTGTCAGCTGGTTTGTTCTTGACTGCATCAGTTTTGGCTGCTAGTTTTATTGGATTTATTGCTTTCAATGCTTTCTTGTCAGTTACAAACTGCTCATCCTCTTGGGAACCTTTCAGTGTTAAAACAACCATAACTTCTTCTAGAAAAATGATATTAAGAATCCACAAATACTCCAGAAAATAGACATCCGTAGCTTTCCAAGCATATAAGGCTTATTCTCTAATTCATTCTGAGCTATTCGCAACTTGCTTCCAAAGTCAGCTGATCTGCACAGGTAGTTTTGACGAATTTGTTACTTAAAATTCCACTTGTGCTATTTTTCTTTTCTTTGCTTGACAAATCCTACAAAACACAAAAACAAAGTAAATAACTCAAAAATATAAGGAACTAACTAAAAAAAGACAAGTGAATTTGATGTAAAATATATATAAATATGAGCTTATCTTCACAGAGACGAGCTGCAAAAATTGTAGATCCGGTTGCGAAAATTGTAGCGAGTTTGGGATTTGTAGCTAGATTCAAACTGCCTAGACTGCCGCCTAGCCCGCCTAAGGCGCCTAGCGAGCGCCTCGACGGCCACCTAAGTCATCCCTGCCTAATTGAACGTTTTGGTCTAAATTGGGTCAGAGCTCCGCCGTCCAACGCCTAGGCCAATTTTTAGAGCACTATTCTCATGCAAGCAATCAATTTAAAGATGCAGAAAAATTAACATTTAAAAAAAAAAAATCCAGACAATGAAAATGATTTTCACGAGTGGAATTTTCAAATGCGTAGTACATATTACACAATTACAGTAAATAAAATGCCTTCCTTTCGTCTAATTGCCAAGCAGCTTTTACTATGGAAAAGAATGCAAACAGCTATAGTTAACAATTATTATGATTGCCAGCTGTATATGTCGTCCCTGTAAATCAAAAGGCAAAAGCCATATATACAGAGGAATCCAGATCCAAGTTGGATCCTATTTGTGAGGATTCTGGAATTTGTGAATCGTATTCATTTATCGTATATCGTAAGGATGGGCACTTGAAACCGAAAACCACAACCGAAACACGAATCAAATTGAACCGAACAGAACGGTTTGGTTTTACGGTTTCAAAACGATTTCGGTTTGAAACCGAACCGAATAGGGGAAAAACGGTTTGGTTTCGGTTTTGGCCCTCCGAAACCGAAACTGCATACCTTTATGAAATGTTAAATTCTAATTGGTTATTTTCATTGAGTCCATACATTTAGTATGGACTCAACCACATCATAACATAACCCTTTAGTTTCTTTCATCTAGTCCGTGGACTAAGACTTTGTGTTCTCTTTCTCAAGTTCATTCATCTGTCTCCTGCACTCTCCCAGTTCCAGACGCTCTCTTTCTAACCTTCGATCTCCTTTCCTCTTCATTCCAGGCTTTCCAGCTCCTAGCTTCTAAATTTCAGAGTGCTAATATGGTAAGAACTATGATTTATAACTTGTTTTAGTTAAATTTACTTATAGATTTGAGATTAATTTTAGGGTTAGGTTTAGGGTTGGATTTTGAATCAAAAGGGGATTTGATTTTTCGTTGGTTAATCTTCGGTTTTTCTTCGTTCAAGAACATTAGACTGTCAATTGAAAACATATATGATATCTGCATATTGTAGGGAGGTACTTTCTAACGAACATTTGCAGTTAAATGCTGAAAAAAGTCCTCTCCAATGATTTTTCTTCGTTCAAGAACATTTTGTTTTCGTTGGTTAGTCTTCGACTTTCCTCTCTTTTATGTTTTTGCAGTTAAATGCTGATAAAAGTCCTTTCCAACGAACATTTGTTAATTAGGTATATACTCGGATTTGATTAGAACTACAATTGCATTACATTTGTTAAGACTCGATTGTGCATGGCATGCCCCCTTTACTTGTTATTTACCAGAAGATAGCAAGGTATGGATATTACACTAGAATAGTATTCTGTTGTCATCAACTAGGTAACGTGAATTTGTGATGGTATCAGACAACTTAACGCCAATCGTGAATTTGTGATGCAGCGAGGCAAGGAAGTCATTAAACAGACAGCATGTTGGGCAAGTCCTTGATAATCTCATCTACAATTACAGTATGACTTTTTGTTGGAAGGCTTTGGCTTAGTAAGCCAAAAAGTGCTCTTCAAACTGCACTTGTATTGGTTATGATCACCTAGAATTGCAGTTACTAGGACTTTCTTTATGTTACACTTTCTGTGTGTTTGCAACTTTACTAAAACACATCTACCACCTTTTGTTATTAAAAAAATTTCACATAGTTTGATTGGTAGGTTCTACCAAAACCAGAGTTATTAGAATCTTTTTTATGTTTGGGTTTGCGGTACTGGCATCAGATTTGATGTGCTCTTAGTTGCCTCAAGTTGAATTATTTTGTTGTGGTTCTTGTGGATGTGAATTTTGTTGTCATCAATTAGGTGACTGTAATACTTTTTTCAAACAATGAAACCAAACCAAAACCGTTTGAAACCAAACCAAACTGAACCAAATGGTTTGGTTTCATTGTAGTTTTAGCCTCAAAACCGCACCGAACCACATTGTAAAACTTGCAGTTTTGGTTTTGGTTTCACTCAAAACCGCATCAAACCAAACCTCGCCCACCCTAGTATATCGTGTGGTCAGAAATCATTTTAAATATTTTTATTTAAAATTAAGCACAAACAGTGTTAGAATTCCTCTATCCCACATCGGTCAGAAGGCTTGAGAACAAGCCCTTTAAATAGAATTACCCCACTCTAACTAACATTGAGGCCTTTTGTGATAAAACCCCACACCTAACGGATTGAGAAGGTGGTTAAGTGGGGACGGTATCAGTATTGTTGAAGTGGGTCCATGGCCCGTCTACCTGAAATTTAAGATGGTATTAGAGCCAGGAGACGTGCCCATACATCCATGTGAACGGGTGGTCCCATTTGACCCCACGCGAATGGGTGAGCCTCAGCTTGGCTCCACGTAGGCCAAGAGATGCTACGTGAATATGTGGGTCCCCATTGGGCCTTGCGAACGGGTGAGCCCCAACTTGGCTCCACATGGTTGCCGATGTGTGGAACTCCACGTGTGACCCATAAAATAGGGTCTCATATGCGGGGGAGGGTTAGAATTCCTCTGTCCCACTTCAGCCAGAAGGCTTGAGAACAAGCCCTTTAAATATAATTACCCCACTGTAACTAATACTGAGGCCTTTTGATAAAATCCCATATTTGACGGATTGAGTAGGTGGTCAAGTGGAGACAGTATCGGTGTTGTTGGAGTGGGCCCATAACTCGTCTACCTGAAATTTAAGATGCTATAATTCTTCTGTCCCACATCGGCCAGAAGGCTTAACAACAAGCCCATATAATTATCACACTTTAACTAACACCAAGGCCTTTTGGATTAAAACCCCATACCTAACGGATTAAGTAGGTGGCCAAATCGGGACAATATCGATGTTGTTGGAGTGGGCTTATGGCCTGTCTACCTGAAATTTAACATGGTATCAGAGTCAGGGGATGGGCCTGTACATCCAAGTGAATGGATGGGTCCTTTTTGACCTCACGCGAACGGGTGAGCCCCGACTTGGCTCCACATAGGCCAAGATATGCCACGTGAACGGGTGGGTCCCCATTGGCCCCGCGCCAATAGGTGAGTCCTGACTCGGCTCCACATGGTTGCCGATGTGTGGAACTTCACGTGTGACCCATAAAATAGGGTCTCACGTGCGGGGAAGTGTTAGAATTCCTCTGTCCCACATCAGCCAGAAGGCTTGAGAACAAGCCCTTTAAATAAAATTACCCCTACTCTAATTAACACTGAGGCCTTTTGTATTAAAATCTCACACCTGACGAATTGAATAGGTGGCCAAGTGGGGACAATATCGGTGTTTTGGAGTGGGCCTATGGCCCGTCTACTTGAAATTTAAGATGGTATCAGAACCAGGGTCGGGCCCGTACTGCCATGTGAACGGGTGGGTCCCCTTTGACCCCGCGCAAATGGGTGAGCCCCGACTTGCCTCCATGTAGGCCAAGAGATGCCACGTGAATGGGTGGGTCCCTATTGGGCCCGCGCAAATGGGTGAGCCCCAACTTGGCTCCACGTGGTTGCCGATGTATGGAACTTCACGTGTGACCCATAAAATAGGGTCTCAAGTGTGGTGAAGTGTTATAATTCTTCTGTCCCACATCGGCCAGAAGGCTTGAGAACAAGCCCATAGAATTACCGCACTCTAACTAACACCGAGGCATTTTTTATTAAAACCTAACACTTAACGGATCGAGTAGGTGGCCAAGTGGGGATAATATTGGTGTTGTTGGAGTGGGCCCATGACCTGTCTACCTGAAATTTAACAAACAGTACTTGACAAAACTGACCGTATCATGTAAGATGAACAAATACGATTCACGGATCTCCAGGATCCTCACCAAAGGGCAGACTTTTGAGAAGTCTAATTAAGAATTGAATACAGCCACCTGTTTCTTTTTTGAAGCTTCTATCATTTTATCTCCATCTCATCTTTTCTTTGTGTTTGTGTCAAATCTTCTAGCAACTTAGAAGACAACTTCCTTTATTTTTTATTCCCTGTTATAGCTTTCTTTTGCAGACTTTACAATCTTCATTCTTCCTTCTCTTTCGAATCCTAGCACAAAAAGCTTTTGGTGGAACTCTTATATAAAAAAGGCAGTCCATGTCTTGTACCCGTGAGTAGCAAAGAAAACATCAAAGAATTACAAACAGAACAATTTCTTTACTCTTGAGTTGCGTCTTGGTATATGTTGCTTCCTCGCTGTCTTTCTTTACAGAGACTAAGGCTGGAATTTTGAAACTGCATGGGATTGACAGGAACGGAGCTCTTGGATTTAATAGGAACTTCATGGGGTGATTTAGACCACCCCGAAGAAATTCATGGGATTGACGGCAGCAGCGGGGAGCGGAGCTCTTGTGTGTTTTGGTTCTCTTCAGATTTAGGTAAAAAGAAAACATGTGGCTGTTGCTATTTTTGGATTGCTTTGTGTTGTTGTTGCAGGTATAGAGAAACGCAGGGGTTGCTAGGGTATAGATTATTTGCTGACCAAAGTTTGTTCAAGAAGACACCTACCTGCAAAACAAAATTACTGGAAAAAAAATGAAGAGAAGAGAAACGTAGGTTTTGTACCTTCTTATTGTTGTTTGTGGTTTGTTCCCCTTCCCTGCAAGACTCAATTCGGAATCGCCGGCAATGGGATTAGTACTTCGTTGCTTCTTTTCTCTCAATTTCTTCAGAGTCTCTCTTCTTCTTTCTGTGTCTTCTCCCCCCGTTTGCTTTGGCTCGATGCCTTTTTATAGGCGAACGGTGGACATGGCAGTTGAAGTTAGTGGGATGCTATTTTCCTGGGGTGTGTGGAGATGCTGAGAGAAAACCATCACTTGAGTGGAAAACGTGTGAGTTTTGGAGAGTTCTAGACACATGATCTCTATATTTGGTTGCCACGTAGATGACAAACTCCATCAGACTCGTCAGATTCCACATGTGTGTGGGTTTAGCGAATTTTTTTTTTTTTTTCTTTCTTCTTCTTCTATTAAGTCTTCCTGTTGTTAATAAGACTTGCTAATATATCTTGTTTGTAAAAATATATCGCTCTACACCTACTATACAACAACATTTTAAGCAAGATTACTTACAATATTAAAGTAAATTAGCAAACTTTAAAGCATAATACTCAATATTTTAATGGATTGGAATTTTGGGTTCCTAGAAATGAAGAGCCTTTGCTCGTCCCTGTGATTATTTCATAGTTTCGATTGCGTTTTTCTTAGTTCTCACTGCAAAAGACAAGAACTTTTCTACCTTGAAAAAGCGCTTGAAATAGGTGGTGGTATGAGACTTTCTTACTTCGATCCACCCAACAGGGTGGCGGGTGGCCTGCCCTTCGGACGACAAGGAGGAGAATCAAGTCGGCGGCGAACTGGACGGTGGCCAGATGGCGCCGGAAACTCGAAGAGCAGAGGCGCGGTACTGTTCGCGCAAGGAGATATTGAGGGGACGAGCACAGGTCTGACACTCGGTACCTGCCAACTGCTGCTGCTTTGCTGTAGGGAGAAGCCCAAGAAAAAGAACAGAAACAGAGTTTATTAGTCACTTATTTGATTCACTTAACAAAAAGCGCATCTGGTGTAGTGGTATCATAGTACCCTCCCACGGTACTGACCAGGGTTCGATTCCCTGGATGCGCACTTTTTTTTTTATTTTTTTTTTGTGATCATTCATTTGAAATTTCTTGTAAGCCTCTGTTTCTACTTTCATTTCAGAATGCTTATAAGAAACACTTTTGCTCATTAGCGCTATATGCCAGTCAAAATTGATACTTGAATCACATATTTGGAAGACTGTATGGTTTAATTTTTCAGCGAAATAATATGAGTATCGCAAAACTATATTATATGTTTCTCAGATTGATCAAATAACGGGGTTACATTAGAAGCAAGTAAAAGATTAAGGCCAGCTGAGGTCACCATAAAACAACGTAATAATTTTAGCTATTTTAGACACACACGGCCTTGGAAGTTCTTCCGTTCCATCAAGTACAAAATTTCAACATATTTGTAATGCGTCTTCAGTAAAAGTGTGCTTATGAAATGAGCGTTTTAGAAAGCTCAGGAAAAGGAAAAGGTTTTAGCCTTAAACC
The DNA here is from genome assembly GCF_963583255.1 of Pyrus communis. Taxonomy (NCBI): domain Eukaryota; kingdom Viridiplantae; phylum Streptophyta; class Magnoliopsida; order Rosales; family Rosaceae; genus Pyrus; species Pyrus communis. The sequence continues at coordinate 24,338,014 of NC_084816.1, forward strand.
CTAAGGACTGTAGTCTTGGGAATTTACCGAATTGCCGTCGTCTTCCCCCTGCGTTCTCAGATGAGATGACGATGGGGGTTTGGATACATGGCTTTATAAGGAGGAGCGAATGGGAATTAGATGTGATCTTGGGAGCTTCTTTGATTGACATGTATGGAAAATGTGGTAGGATTGAAGAGGGATTGGCGGTTTTCAATACCATGAAAGAGAAGAGCACTTTTACTTGGAATGCACTCATTAAACGCTAGCTCTTGCCAAATATGGTAATGAGACAATCCGGTGGTTTGAGAGGATGAAACGAGAAGGGATCAGAATAGACGAAGTGACTTTGGTTGCAGTTCTACGTGCTTGCAGTCACTCGGGGTTGGTAGACATCGGTAGGCAGATTTTACGTTCCTTGGGTTCGATTCCTTGAACATACCTGCATTATTCAATCCTAATGATGAAGCCATTGCAGCTTCTTGTGCTCAAAACCTTCTCCTCATTTGCAAAATAATAGCTCTTCCAATCATTAGGTTTTGGACAAAGTAAGCCAGCGAATTGCAAGAGCAGTTGTTTGAGCTTTATATATATATATATATATATATATATATATTAGTCCTCTGACTTATTCCCTATCAGAAGTAGTCTAGGATTCAAACTATACTAACCATAAAGAATTATGAAACCTAATAGAGTTCCAATGCTAAGTTCTTTTCCCAAACCAATTGAACTTCATTCAATTCTATTGTCCCAAAACATTGAGGATAACCAAATAGCTTTAACCAAGACTTTTCCATATCAATCTTAAACACTATAACCGGTTATATCTCATGTTTTATACTCACAATCTTACATTCTCCCACTTGAGTATGAAACACGATAACCAGTCTTTAAGATTTATACAAGTGATCACTAAGTCTTATTCAAGCCACATTCATACTTGCATACTATATAGTTATGCATTTCAAAATAAGGAACTGAAGAATCTACTCTGTACGTTACAGAAACAATTCAACAATCACTGCATATTCAATCTGCAATCAATACTTATGTGAACCAAAGTGCAGAGCACAAAATGTATTTGCTGTCTAATTTATATGCACAGATGGGAAGATGGGATGATGTTGAGAAAGTGCGGGGGATGATGAAACAGAGGGATCTGAAGGACTTGGGGTGTAGTTCGGTGGAATTCGAACCCTCGAACCAAGTTAATCAGCTTTTAGCACAATAAGTTGCATTGTATTTACAGTTCTTTCAATATATCGCATTGTATTTACAGTTCTTTCAATATATATAGGTTATCTTATTGAATTGGGTTGTCTCCAATTTACTGACTGCATCAAGTTTATGTTGAGAGTTGTCCCCACATCGGTGAGAGATAAGGTTTACTATGTGCTTATATGGTATTAGACTACTTCTTATATTGCTAATTGGTTTTATGGTGAAACCCCAATTTAATCACGTGGCTCTTCAGCTGGTCCTCCATCACGTGGTGGAAGCTCAATTTCATCAGTTTATTGGATGCCGAAAGATAGGCATTGCTCTGATTGCAGCCCACCCAGTTGTTGTCCACGTGTAGCCTTGAAAATCGACCACACATGCGGGAACATGTTGAGAGTTGTCCTACATCGGTGAGGGACAATGTTTGCTATGTGCTTATATATGATCTTAGGCTACTCCCCATATTACTAATTGGTTTTACGATGGAACCCTAGTTTCATCTGTTTATTAGATGCCGAAACATAGGCATTGCTCTGATTGCAGCCCGGTTATATTTTCGAATCTCAGTTTTAGTCAGTTGAGATCAAATTACTGGTTTGGTGGAACACAAACTTCAAACACCAAAAACAGATTGTAAAAGCATATGCAAAGGGCATCAGCAGCAGTGGCAGAGACTAGTCTTCCAATTATTTCGGGGAAACGGAAAATCAAACGAACGTTTGATAACTAACATACATGTTATTATTGTAGATATATGACTCTGTTGAGTAAGCTGCAGCAGCAAGCTTTAGTACTTGTTTCACTTTTGCTGGGCAAGGACTTTGTTCCAAGCTGGCCTTGCTGTGATATCCGCCACCCATGCGTGAACATGGGGGCGGGATTCGAACAGCTTCTTCGATTGTGTTCCCATCAAGTAATGTATGGTGGGAAGGTGGTGAAGATCAGCCAAAGTGAAGCTTTCACCTGCCAAATATTTCGACTGAGCCAGACGAGTCTCATATACATCAAGAACCACAGCCAACTTGGCTTCATTTTCCTCCACAACTGCCGCGTTTGTGGTCATTTTAAACATAGGCTTTAAAGCTAGCTCAAAGGTCAGTTTTGAGGCCGCCGGGTCGAACTTTTGGCCCTCCACCTCCGACCACAATGATATAATTGCCATCTTCTTCGAGTCTCGGATCACTAGAGGGGTTCCCTTGTCAGCATACTCGTGGGCAATGTATTGTGTAATCGCCCTTGATTCTGCATATCAGAAGGTGCATAGCTGATCTTATATGCACAAATTCATACTTCATATATGTTGTGTGTGAATTTGATGTCACGACTACAACAACAATGCCGTATTCCAAGCCAATAAAAAACGGACATGTATTATAACTCTTTTTCATATGAATGTCCTTGATGGGTTTGTGATACCCCGCATTCCAGATATAGGTAAGTTTTTCTCATTGTGAATGAATCAAAAACAAATTTATCTTATATAAACATATTCATATTTCATGTATGCTCTGTGTGAATTTGATGTGAATGAACTATATATCCTACTGTGATAGTGATGGATTGATTTTGGATACCGTCACAATGATATCTCATTCCAATTACAGATAAGTTTATCACGATGTGAGTGAGCTAAACACAGAATACTTGATAGTTTTGTTCTTCATGTTCTCATGGTAATCATATACTTACATTGAGGGAAATGAAGGGCTCCTTTTTGTGTTCACCAGCACCCAAGTCGATTGGAACAAGCTCGAATTCGATGTCTTTCTCGTAGAGAGTAGCAAAAACTCGCATTGCAGCGGTTGAAATAACGCTTCCGTGGACCTTGATGGCAACCATGACTCTGGAGGAATTGAAGTAAGAAATTTGAGCAACTGAGAAAGAGGTGTTGTGATTTGGACCCTGATATGGTCTAATATTTATAAGACAATGACCATTGATGAGAAGGATCAAGTGCTTCTGAAAAAAGTAGCTTTTAGCGCAAGCTAATACGTAGTTTGGGTGGAAGCTTTCAATTACTGATTTTGGCTTGGCTCAAGGGGATATCGTATGCACCCATGTCACTCACTACCCTCCAGTCTTCTTAAAATGCAAAAGGAAGAGCAAAAGGAAGTCCAAATTCGACTTTCTTATAAAGCAACTGCAAGTCAAAATAGGACTTTTTAAAAAGGCAAGTTTGTGGCCGTGCTTCCAAGAACTTGAGGTCTAGATTCAGATAATATAATTCAATTTATTGGATAAAAAAAATATGATTCAATTTTATTTACCATTCTTGATTTTAATGTCCGGAGCCTAAGGATCAATTAATCTGGACCGCACAAATTGAATCCAACGATCTTCATTAACTTATTTTCCTGGTCCACCATATAAATCAACAGTTCTGATTTCTTTTACACATCAATCAGCGGTCCAGATAGATTAATCCTTAGGCTTTGAACACTAAAATCCGAAGCGGATCCAATTCCTTTATTTACGATCAGGGTGGGCAGTGGAGCTGGTCATGCTCCTCCCCCATACCGAATAAATTATTTTCTCTTTGTCAGATATTGCACATATAATTGTTTAGGGTATGGAATAAATACGGTTTTAGTGCATGTTGTTTATTTATGTTTTTTAATTAAAAAAATATAATGTGCGAAAATCACTTTTTGAGAACACATATGTAGCAAGAGACATTTTTTAATGTGTTCAAAACATAAAGTGGTACACCATATGCTATTATGGAAGTGGATAAATTTTTTTTTTTTTCAAATATTCATCCACTTGTATAATAGCAAATGACATATGTGCCCGTAGTCCAAACATTGGAAATCTCTGATGTACGTGTGCTTCCAAGAACTGGCCATCTAGATTCAAATAATTTAATCTAATTACATAATTTAATTCACGATTAGGGTCGATAGTAGAGCTGGTCACGCTCCTCCATACACACAAAAATGATTGTTTAGGACAATGCCGAATTCTAAAGGAGTAAACTATGAGATACGGTTTTCGGGTATGTTGTTTATATATGTTTTCTTATAAGAAAAATAGTGTGTGAAAATACTTTGTTAAACTATAAGCACATATAAACGTGCATATAAACACATTTTGGCTTGGTCGCCTCCTTTAATGTCATTAGCTTTTCTTTATTTGAAATAAAAAAATGCAAGCAACTTTAATTACCTCGATGGAAACTTACGTTTATGGATGCTTGATGGAAGAGAAATGATTTCAAGATGTGTGAGAAAGCCGCTCTTAAACGTAAATTCGTTACTTGGAGATAATCAGCGTAACAAGTTAGGGCGGATTACCCTACACTTGTAATAATCCGATTGATGAACAACAGCTTTGTTATTCTTTTGGATAAAAATCTTAGAGAATTTGATGATGCTCAGGTGATTTTTGAGGACGTTGGGAAACACTCATAGGGATTTTGGAAGAGAAAAGAATAGTTGAATGAGGATATTTCCCCCAAAAGAATAATAGGTATATATAGGAAAATTAATTTTGATACAACAATCTAGAATGCCACTATAATCTGTTTTGTGTCAAGTCTTCCGTTAGCTACAAACACTATATATCAAACACCAAGTCTTCGATTTTACTGTTAGAAAATTTAATTTGATGTTAAGAAAAAGCAAATGTTAAACGCCAAGTGTTATGACTTAGTTTATACAGAAAATAAATTGACAATTGAAATCATAACGGATGTTTTAAACCAAGATAACGGATCAGAAGATCAAAGCAACTGAAGAAAACAGCCTAACTAATTGTAATAAGCATCCTTAATGAAATTAAGAGAGAAGCTGTTACCCACAATTATAGGAGAGACTTTTTCATGTACCGGTAATACGGCGTGGTATGTCACATGTCATTATACAATTGGAGGAATATTTGAAAAAACAAAAACTTTATTTCACTTATAAAATAACATGTGGCATACCACTTTATGTTCCAAGCACATTGAAAATCTCTCGAATTATAGACGTAACTAGTCAAACAATGAAAAGAAGTACTTACTTGTACTCTATGTTGCTTGACCATATTTTTCATTTAGTGGTTATTCAATAAATAGACAAATAATGTTACATAAACTTTGGTAATGTTAATCGAACGGTTATACGATAAACTTTAGCAACGTTAATCGAACGGTTATATGATTTTTGCTTTGATTGATTTTTGCAGCGTTAATCTTTTAAGGGTCATTTTGGTTCTAGTCTCTAATCAACCTAATTGTTAGATTGAAACCTTATTTGTTCAAATATTTTGATCGAGGTCCTTTGCCTCATTTAAGAGATTGAACTCATGCATTTATGCATTTAATGTCCCACAAATTATGAAATTTAAACAAAGTCAAATAATATTTTAAAAAATATAACAAATACTTAAAAATCAATTCCAGAGTAATATTTTTTTTCAAAAAAGTTATAACAAAAATAAAAATATTGTACTCACATAATTATTAACATATTTTAAAAAATAACTATTGATATATTTTAATACATAAAATAAATACATATAATTAGCACGGGTACATTTAGCAAAGTAAAAAAATGGGTACAAATGAATTAAAAAAATATGTGTATAAATACAAATAAAAGTTTAAAAAATATGGGCACAAAAAGGAATTAATATATGGGTACAAATTAAAGCTGAAAAGAAAATTGGTACAACTTAAAAAAAATGGCTTGCAAATTAAAAATGGGTACAAATTAAAAAATAAAAATATATGATAAAAAATTTAGCCATAAATATAAATATACCAAATGTAATGTTTCTAACACTAAATGAATATATTTAGAAACAAAAAAAAAATATTTTATTAATAAAATAATTAATAACGTTTATTAAAATATAAGCATCTTGATCAAAAATTGAAAAAAAAAAAAGATTTTAATCAATGAAATAGGACAAATAAGAATGAAAACCTAATTTTTCTATTTTTTAAATTATGGCTTAGAAGTTAGTAGCTAGTTTGATTTGCTTAGTTGATCCCTAGGCGGATCCTCTTTATGAGGATTCTGGAGATTCTTCAATTACATCTGTTCATCGTACATAGTACGGTAAAAAATCATTGTAATTTTTTTATTTAAAATTGAATATAAATAGTATTTGACAAAAAATGATTGTATGATGTACGATGAATGGATGTGATTGGAGGATCTGGCGAGGATCCTTTCGATCGATCTTCATACACGTCAACCTATTTGTGATATAATTAGGGTTTAAAATTTCTTTCCTATGGTCGATATTTCTATGCAAATATTACAAAAATTAGAAAAAGATATGTAAAGGGAGTTGGTGGAGGGGGGGGGTTAAAGTCTAAATTCATCTCATATTGGTTAAATTTCGACAAATTGTCATATGATATTCCCTAATTAATCTCATTTTAAATTTTCAAGTTTTTGAGCAAATTTCCATCATTTCCATCTGATGTAATCAATATTGATATCAATATATCCATCGATATTTCACAAATTTGAATACAGATATTTCCACCGATACAAATATTTCAAATACTAGATATAACCGTGCAATACTTCAAAAGAATTAGAGAAAAAAAACTCACCAAATCAAACGATGATCTTGCTTTCTAATGATTGACTTTGTCTTTCTTCTTGGACGAGAATCCCAATTTCCAGGTTGGGTCGCAAGAAATCTCTTTTTTTTTTTTGACAAACAGTTACCAAAGGATAGCCGACACATTTGAATCACATCCATTATTTAGACCAACTCTAACTCTTGAATCCAATCAAAATATTTGAGTTTAAACCCAAAAAAATGTCACCCAAAACTAGGACTCAAACCTCAAAATTTGAGTTTGAACCCAAATTTGGGTTCAGATTTGGCTGACCCAAATCTTGAATGGGTCCCATTTAAAATCTAGCTAAATACAAGAATTAGTGGCCAACAGTTAGGCTCCAAGTGACAAGGACGCCAGTTGTCCGACGGTAATTGTAGCCATTTTTATTTTTGGACTGTTGCTTATCAACACTCCAAATCCAACTCCTTCTTTGGGCAACCATTTTAAACTGATCTAACGGTATATATATTTGTTTTTGTCAAATCCAATAGCTGAAATCTGAGTCCAATGCCAAACTAATAAAATAATATTTGGTATGAGTTTTGAAATTTGGTTGATTAATGTATGTATTGAAGTTTGGTTGGTTGGGTGATTAGTTGGTGTGACTTGTTTGGTTTCAAAAATCTTATTGGAACTTAAATTTTTTAGATTTAAATATTCGTAAAATTAAATTATAATATAACTAAAAGTTACAAAAAAAAAAAAAAAATTAGGGTTAAGGCCATTCTACAACTATTAATACATTTTTAGTTTTGAAATTTAAGTTTAGAAGATTGTGTGACATTCACTGTGCACATAAATACTTGAAATTTTGAGATATAATTGATTTATGAAAAGAAATTTAATTGAAAGTTAACATGTATACACAAAAAAAAAAAAAAAAAAAAAAAAAAAAAAAAAAAACACACACACACACACGTACACACACACACACATATATAGAAAAAAGCTCTCCCTCTCCTAGAAAACCCTAGCCGTTAACCCCTTCGCCGCCACCCTCTGGCTATGACTAGGGGCCGGTGGTAGCCTCTCGCCTCCCTTTCCTAGCTCCTCCTCCCTTCCTTTTCCCCTATCTTCCCCATCTCAGCCATCCTCTACCCCCCTCCATTCTTGTTTTTCTTCCCACCTCCTGACGCCGACCCCTCATTCCCGACCTTTCCCTTCCTCATCTCCCTTCCCTTGCTTCTTTCCCACCATTTTGGGTGCAGTTTTCCATGGATCTATGCCTATACCCTGAACCGGACCATGCCCCTTCAAGATTCTCTTCGATTTGGCGCTCGTTTTCCTTGTGTGATATGTGTTGCAAGTGGCTTGGATCCCCCCTCGTCAACTCAGTTCCATAGTGGTGTCTCCCTCCTCGACGGCTTCGATGCTCTCAACTCTGGATGATCGGCTTGGTCTGGGAGCTTGGCATGCTAGTCTCGATGCAGCTTGGCTTGGCTTGAGTGTGGACGCCGACATCACACTATCCAGATTTTGGAGGAGGCCTAGGCCTGGGTGCCTCATTCCCCCCATTTTTGAGTTGTACATCGGATCCTTCTCTGTGTAGTTTAGTTCCCCTCACCCTTGTGCACTGCGATGGGGCTGGTTTTGGCTAATTTGGTCATCGCCTTTGTGCGTTGTGTATTGTGAGTCTCGTCTGCTAACGGTGACTTTGATGTGGTCACACACTTTCGCGATGACCTTTTGTGGCCTCGCTATTCAGCGATGACCGTTGTGTTTGCTGATATCTCTCTGTTGCGGTTATCGTTTATTATGACAGAACTGTATTGGTAGATTTGTGCGCTTGGCGACTGTGTGGTTGAGCTTGTGCGTGTCTATTAGGGGTTTAATGTTATTGGTCACTGGAATTATGTAACCAATGACACTGTAATTGTTTGGAGTTGATTAATGAAAGTATATGCTATTGTTTCTTGTTAAAAAAAAAAAAAAAAAAAAAAAAAAGATAAACAAATAAATATAGTACAAGACGAAAATAATCCTAAAATTGACAAAACTAAATGGCAGAAAAACATTAGCAAGAACTAGAAGGCTTATAATTCAAGGAAATTGCTAAATTACATTTGTGTTGCTTTCAAGTTCACCAATAATTTTCATGCCCTCAGCCACTTTGATCGAGGCAGGCCTAGCTGAAATTTCTTCCCACCATGCTTTCACGTAAGGACGATCGTTGACCAACGAAGACCAAGGAGTCTTCATGAAATAAAAAGTGTAGGGGAAGTGACGAAGGTCAGCTAGGCTGTAGAACTCACCAGCAAGGTACTTGTTTGTTGCTGCTCAGCCTTCTCTCATACACGTCGAGCACCTTCTCTAGCTTCTCTAAACTCCCGTTGATGAGTGCTTGATCCGGTTTACTTCCCAGCGTAGGCTTCCCAAAGAACTCAAAGGACAGATTGCAGGGTGGTAATGTTGGGATTCCACTTCAGTCCATACCTTGACGAATGCAGCTTCTTTTGAGTTTTCGTACGTAATGAGATCGTATCCTGTTTCCTTGAATTTTTCCGCTACATATCCTGTAATTGCCCTTGCATGATTCTGGTGTTACAAAAGAAAGCCAATTAAAATATATAAGTTTTGTCAAATTAGTGAATATCCAATGCAGGATTTGAGAGGCTTACCAAAAAGTGTGATGTCACCATCTTCAAACGCTGGAATCTGGCCAAAGGGCAACATTTGATGGGGAGAGAGATATCATAAAAAAATTGCTACACCCAAAGCAATTAGCTTCTACATACAAAATTGAAGATTTCCATTATGTTTGTACGAAGAAATTTAAGATTACTAAAGAACATTAAAATGACAGAAATTGAAATGACAAGATTTTATTTTCTAGAATTTGTGAATTTTCTTATTTGATTAACCTAAAAGAATAATGGAAATGAATACGAAATTTGTTATTTTCAAACCCTCAATCATAGAAATTGGGAAATAACACCTATTTACATGAAATTTAAACTTGGGAATTGGAGGTCCCAAATTTTAAGTTTTTTTCCATCTAGAAAGTCTATATTTCTATGTTTCTGAATCCAAACAAGGGAGTTGGTGTATGCAATTTATAAATTCTGACTTTTATCCAATTTTCAAGTTTATTTCTCTCATCCAAATGCAATGTTAAGTTTTTGGTAACTTATAGGCGATGAAATTTACGTTCTTGGCAAGAAAGGAGGCTGCTTGTTTTCGAGGCCCAAAATGTCGATGGGGACAAACTCAAAATCAACTTTTTTTCATGAAGACATACCTCTACGCGAGCTGTGCAGGGCGACACAGGAAATCCATGCAGCTTCGGCACCATTTCTAGGCCAGTAGAGAGCTAAGTGGGGATCTATAATGTTTTGAGTCTGGCTGAATAGCTTTCATTGATTTCTTGACAAGGAATAATACAGGATTATAACTAGTCTAGGAGTGACTTTACGCAGAAAGTAATAAATGAAAACATGTAATTAGCAGAAGCTATATATACAAATGAACAATTAGAGATTATGTATAAGTCAACAGTTGATTTGCCTAGCTGGGATGCTTGATATCTGGAGGAGATGGTGTTGTCATGGCTGGCGTGGGAGTGATGGATGGAGAGGATGAGACTTCCCTTTTATGAACAAGCTCTATAGTCTATGCTATGGATGTTGAAGATGCTCTTTGTCTTTAAGGCAATAGGACTTACGAATTGGTAAATTTCCGGTTCTAGGTGACTAGAAGGCTCTTCTTGTTACAGTTAGGTTAGTCTTGTCCGACTTCCATGGTTGCCATGTGAATCAGGTTAGCCCACTCCTTCGTTTGTGTTTTAATTATATTACCACATATTTCTAACACAAATTACTGGTTTGGTGGATCACAAACTTCAAACACCAAAGGGCATCGATCTTTGTAATGAAAATGGAAGAATAATCTCAAAGGCATACAACAGCAGCAGTAGCAGAGACGTCTTGTCCTCCAATTATTTCGGGGAAACAGAAAATCAAACGAACGTTTGATAACTAAGGTACATGTTATTATTGTAGATATGCCACTCTGTTGAGTAAGCAGCAGCAGCAATCTTTAGTACTTGTTTCACTTTTGCAGGGCAATGACTTTGTTCCAAGCTGGCCTTGCTGTGATATCCGCTACCCATGCGCTAACATGGGGCCGGGACTCGAACAGCTTCTTCGATCGTGTTCCCATCAAGTAATGTATGGTGGGAAGGTGGTGAAGATCAGCCAAAGTGAAGCTTTCGCCTGCCAAGTACTTCGACTGAGCCAGACGAATCTCATATACATCCAGAATCACAGCCAACTTGGCTTCATATTCCTCCACAACTGCCGCATCTGTAGTCATTTTAAGCATAGGCTTTTTAACTAGCTCAAGGATCAGTTTTGAGGCCGCCGGGTCGAACTTTTGGCCCTCCACCTCACACCCCAATGATATAATTGCCATCTTCTTAGTGTCTCGGATCACTAGCGGGGTTCCCTTGTCAGCATACTCGTGGGCAATGTATTGTGTAATTGCCCTTGATTCTGCACATCAGAAGGTGCACAGCTTAACTTATATGCACAAATTCATATTCATGTACGTTGTGTGTGAATTTGATGTCACGACTACAACTGCGATGCCATATTCCAAGCCAATCAAGAACGGACAACGTATTTTAACTTTTTTTCACATGAATGTCCTCTACGGGTTTGTGATACCCCGCATCCCAGTTATAGGTAAATTTTCTCGATGTGAATGAACTAAATACAATTTTATCTTATATAAACAAATTCATATATGCTTCAAGTGTGACATTAATTGATTGATTTGGATACCGTCACAACTGCATCCGATTTACAGATAGGTTTATCACGAGTGAGCGAGCTAAACACGGACTTACCAAAGAGCTTAAGATCTCCGTCTTCGAAAGCTGGAACTTGACCAAATGGCTGCATCAAATGAAGAAAAGAAATGTGAGATTTAGTTTTGTTCTTCATGTTCTTATAGTAATCATATACTTACATTGAGGGAAATGAAGGGCTCCTTTTTGTGTTCACCAGCACCCAAGTCGATTGGAACAAGCTCGAATTCGATGTCTTTCTCGTAGAGAGTAGCAAAAACTCGCATTGCAGCGGTTGAGATAACGCTTCCGTGGACCTTGATGGCAGCCATGACTCTGGAGGAAGTGAAAAAGTAAGAAGTTTGAGCAACTGAGAAACAGATGTGTTGTGATTTGGATCCGGATACGGCCTAGTATTTATAAGCCAATGACTATCGAGGAGAAGGACCACCTGCTTCTGAAAAAGTAGCTTTTGGCGCAAGCACATACGTATTTTGGGTTCAAGAATAATATTTTTTTTTATTTGTTATTGGGTTTAATTTAGAGAATTTTAACGAAAAGTTCATATTACTGTTTATTTTAACGAAAAATCATATTTTTACACTAAAATGTCAATCTTGGTACTATTCACTTTACCCTTTATTTTGTCCTTATCGTTAAAACTCAAAGTTTTCAAATCATTTTCATTAGTTTTATTTTTAATTTATTCAATTAGATGAAGTGTGAAATTTGGTTACATCATGTGAGAGAGAACACTGTTTATTAAAATGACGAATCTGCGCTTCAATTTTCAGCTTTCTTTTCTTTGTTGCACAGTTAAATTATGTGTATGTCCCTCTTTTGTTTGTGTTGTTCAGCATTCCCATTCTTTTTCCGTCCTTTTCGATCTCTATCTGAAAAAGAAGGAATGCGAATAAAAAAACGTCAAAACGACAAAAGGTGAAAAAAAGGTAGAAGAAAGGTCAAAGGGTGAAAAAATGAACGGGAAAGGTTTCTGGTGCGGAAAAAGGAAAAGAAAAAATAATTAAAAAAAGAAAAAAGAAAAGAAAAGTTGGAGGAAAGGTTTCTGGTGTGGAAAAAAGAAAAGAAAAAAATAATGAAAAAAATAATAAAAAATAAATAAAAGTTTGGAGGAAGAGACGTTTTGATATAGGCGCCTCGTTTTTTAATTTTTTAGACTAAACATACGCTCCTTTTGAAAATTTAATCAAACATTTTCATAATTTCAAGTTTTCACATAAGTTTAATTTTGTTTAGAATTTTAGTTTTTCACGACTTTTTCTGGACTTTTCGTTTTTTTCTTTTCTTTTCCTCTTATCCCTATATATATATATATGCATTTATTATCCATCTCTATGCATTTTTTTATTGTTTGTTATAATTTTACTTTTTTTTTTGTGAATATAGTAGAATATTTATAAAAAAAATTTGTCGAATTTCATTATTTAGAAGACCCAACAGATAATGAAGATTTGTTTTATTATATAGCTACGTATAGTTACCTATAATATGAACACATTTAGTTTTATAATGGATTTGATTTTTTGTATTTCTCAGTACATTTGGAATATAAATGTACCAAAAGGGTTATTTGATAGAGGCATTTGGTTTTGTGGTACATTTGTGATTTTTTGTTCATTTGGTCTTTTGGTACATTTGGAATCTAAACGTACCAAAAGGGTTACCTGACAATGGGCACATTTGGTTTTATGGTATATTTGGTTTCTCTATACATTTGAAATCTAAACGTACCAAAAGGGTTACATAACAATGGGTACATTTGATTTTATGGTACATTTGAATTTTTGATACATTTGGTTTCTCGGTACATTTGAAATCTAAGCGTACCAAAAGCAGATACTTTTGTTCTCAAATGTACCATAAGTTTTAAGTATATTTTTTATATATCTATACGTCAAAAAATATGTATTGAAGACTTTTTATTGAGACATTTTTAATAGAAAGAGATTTTTTTTAAATACTAATAATAAGGTAATGAGGAATTAGTTAATTAATTTTTTATTTTATTTTATTAAAAATGTCATTTAATGCGCAGAAGGGGATTGACAAAATTAAATTCCTATATTATAGACAATTAGTTGCTAGACTACCTTATACTTCTATATAAATGCATTTAAATTAACGACATGGAAATTAAATAAATAGAAAATTATAAGGGTGGCAATTGATCAAAGCACCTTAATCAAATCTTTAAAAGGGATGAATGTTTAATCTAACAACTATAGAAAAGATGTAGGGCATTCTAATTTTCCCTTGGAGGAAAGGTTTTTGGTGTAGAAAAAAGAAAAGAATAAAAACAAGAAGAAAAGAAAGAAAAAGAAAAAAAAGAAAAAGAAGGGGGTTGTTGAAAGTGGCTGGAGAAAAAACTTGGCAATTATTACTTTTTGGTTGAAAGTCAATACAAGGAAGAAGGAGAAGAAAACAGAAGAGACAGACTAAAAAGAAAGCATAAGAAAAGTGAAATGAGGAGAGCAAGACAAGAAGAAGGAGGAGAAGACAGAGCAAAAGGGAGCGAGCAGAAAGCGGAGGAGTATGGGTGGGTTTGAAAAACTGAAAACTAAAAACAATCGGATTGAAAAAAATCAAATTGAACCGATACATATATATTTAATTATTTTTTATAATATTTTAATTATAAAATCATAAAAATTATCAAAATTCTCCAAAATCCTAAAGGCATGAGGGTTCAAACTCATGCGCTCTAGCTCAAAAAGTTTCACTAAAACCAACTTGGCAATAGGTTTTGTTTTGTTATGATTGTAAGACTAAACTATTTATAAAGTTTGAAATCTATAGTCTTTTGTGGAATTAGAAATCAACAAAACCCTAGCCATTAGTAGTAGCGGCCAGACCTTTTATATTTTTCATTCCCTTTTTCTCTCTCTCGCACCAACCTCCTCTCCCTCTCCCCGAGGACCAACATACACACCACACCCACCCACACATCAACGACGACTGCATCACTACCGCAATGGCTCTCTCTCCCTCCCTTCTTCTCTAGGAAGCACAGAGGCTACCCAATCCTTTCCAGCGAGTCCGACGGCTTCGAGCCAATTCCCAGCCACGCTTGGACTCGAAAAGGGTAAAATCCTAATCTACTCTTGGTGGTCTTCATTTTGGTGGGTAGATCGCATGCTAGGGTGGAGAATTGGAGTTGAACAGAGCTTGGGAAGCTCCAGCCTTCGTCCTCGTTGAAACCGGGTCAACCTGACCTAAACCCGAATACCCAGGTCTTTTAGCCCAAAGCTTTGGGCCGGTTACCAAGCCCAAACCCTTTATAACCCAGCTCCAGGCCCAACCACTTAACCTGGGCCTAACCCAACTTAGCTACCTAAGCCCATAACCCAAATAGGATTCGGCCCAACCCAGGTCTTTGGGCCATGGAACTCGGCCCAACCCAGATCCAGATGATGGAATATTCCATTAAGGAATATTTAGGGAATATTCTCTAGAATATCTTCTAGAATGTTCTTTGGAATATTCTCTGTGTTGACTTTTTGTTGACTTTTACGAAATTTGCCCAGGATTCCTCTTAGGTAATTCGACATTTTGAATTCGTTTCCGACGTCCGTTTTCCCAAATTCAATCATTATAGTAAAGTTTTATTAATAGAACCCCTTATGTGCTTAGGTGCATTTATTGTAGCGTTTCCATTTTTGCTAGTTTGCCTGGCTCTTCGACGACGAAGTATCTGTGAGTTGACCCTTTCTAAAATGTATATTTTACTATTAGAAATGCATACATGAAAAATATGATTTTATGACTACGTTTTATGAGTAAATTAGTTTCATGCTATATCAATTTTACGTTCTTTGTAGTATATATGATTAATGACTATATACTACGAATAGGTTATACGATATGACATTTTACCAACTTAGGTTTGGAGTCGATTTCAATTCCTTACAATATCTTTAAAACATTTCTCTTTCATACCTCAAATACTATTTTATTTTAATATAATACATCCGTTAGATTTTCCATCCATTGATCCGTTAAGAGCTAATGTAGCTGCTATTGACGTGGCTACCACATTTGTGCCACGTGGCTAAACACTTAATAAAAAAATTAAAAAATTAATTTAAAGAAAAGTATTAAAAAAAAAAAAAATTAACGAGATACCCTTCCCCAGAATCCCCATCTGTGCCCACCATCCCACCCCCAATCACCCACCCCTTCCCTTATCTCCCATCACCCGCAACCACTTCCCTCCCTACTGCACCTCCATCTTCGATGAGAACCTCCTCACTAAGCTCTTCCCCCAGTACTTACAACCCACGGGCCCACCACCTCCCTCCTACAATCCTTAGCCCAATTAGCCCTTCAGGCGCAAACCTACCATCCTCTGCCGCATCATGATGGTCGCCTTCACCATCATGTCCATCATCTTCTTCATTTCCTGGCTCGCCTTCCCCCCTTAACTCCCCAAGTTCCAGGTTGAATCAGCCACCGTCTCCCCACTCAACGCCACAGGCTTTGAGCTCACCGCCACTTGGGACTTCACCCTCTTCGTCGCTAACCCCAACCACAAGCTCACCGCGATGGGGAGGTTTTCATCGGAGATGGAAGCGCAGTGGGGAGGGAAATGGTTGCGGGTG
This sequence comes from Pyrus communis, assembly GCF_963583255.1. NCBI lineage: Eukaryota > Viridiplantae > Streptophyta > Magnoliopsida > Rosales > Rosaceae > Pyrus > Pyrus communis. Next base: position 24,354,188 of record NC_084816.1, read on the forward strand.
ATGGGGGATGGGGGAAGGGGTGGGTGATGAGGGGCGGGGGGCGGGAGGGTGGGCACATGTGAGGATTATGGGGAGGAGATCTGGTCTTTTTTTTTTTTTTTTTTTTTTAATTTTTAATTTTTATAACTTTTCTTTAAATAATTATTTTAATATTTAAATTTTTTATTAAGTGTTTAGCCACGTGGCACAAATGTGGCAGCCACGTTAGTTCTTAACGGACCAATGGATGGAAAATGTAACAAATGTATTATATTGAAATACAATAGTACTTAAGGTATGAAAGTGAAATATTTTAAAGATGTTGACCCCAAACTTGAGATGGTAAAGTGTAATTTACCCTATATATATATATATTAGAAATATTATGTTAATGTCTTTATGTACTTACGTAGTGGTTATTCGTATGTTCTGCGTACGGGCATATGTCCTGCCTTCGGGTGGATGCGGGCGAATGATGGCCTACGAGCGGAAGATATTTATATTGGTTACGGTCGGGCGTTTAGTTGGTGCCTACGGACGGGAGATATAGGAAATGGCTTTGGCCGGGCGTGGTTTGGTGGCTTCGGCCGAGAGATGTACTGCCTTTGGGCGAATGAAGTTATTAAAATACATATATATATATATATATATATATATATATATATATATGCCTTGTGCTACTACTACTAAGCAACATATATACAATATATGTTTTATGAAAGGTTTTATGGCAGGCTAGGCTTTTTGGAAAAACCTATTACTTATTATGCTATACGAGTTTTCTAAACCTGGGGGTTAGTACGTTATGGAATAATTGTTTTATTACTACTTATATATCAACTTGGTCCACTCATATTTTGTTTTGCGCCTCCTCAGGACTTAGAATCGAGGCGTACAATCCCGACGTCAAGGCACTCTCACATCGACATCTTCGAGTCCTCTCGATGTAGGACCCATCTCTTTGTTCATTCAATTTTATATTATTCCTTTTTAGTGTCTCATATTAGTTGTATGCTCTTAACACGTTCCTCAATTGCATAAGCATTGTATTTAATTTATACGTTTTATTTATGTCAGTAAATTGTTCTTAGTTCTCATGCATCCAAATATGACTTCGTCACCTTCAGGTGTCGGCCATCATGTGCCCACCCTGGTGTTTGGTGAATATTAGGGTCGGGTGTGTCATGAGCACACTGAAAATCCCTCGAATTATAGACTAACTAGTCAAACAATGAAAAGAAGTACTTACTTGTACTCTATGTTGCATTGACCACATTTTTCATTTAGTGGTTATTGAATAAATAGATGAATAATGTTACATAAACCTTGATAATGTGAATTGAACGGTTATATGATAAACTTTAGCAACGCTAATTGAATGGTTATACGATTTTTGCTTTGATTGATTTTTGCAGTGTTAATCTTTTAAGTTTTTTACCTGAATCACTTGTATGAGGACTTAGCATTACGAAATCTTTGCGTGTACTGACAAGTATCTATTTTGCTTTGTGGGATTCAGACAACCAGTTAAGGGTTGTGTTCTTTGATTCTATAAACAGTAAAATGGGCAAAATTACTGAACACGGGTTCCTTAAAACTTACCTTACACACTAAGAAGACTCGATGTAGTTTCATGATTGGTCTATATATATATATATATATATATATGCATGATACACCCGGAATCAACCAGGAAATATATTTGCCTCACTTTTATGTACTCCATGATTAAATTGAAGATTTTTTTTCTTTTAACAACATAGTGAAATCATAGCAAATATAACGACTTTACTAGGTAAAAGTGATCGACATATGTAACATAAAATTGCTGACTGCATAAGTGCATGCATAACATGCAAGTGAACAAAAGAAAGCTTAGCCCCACTTTTCAAATAAGAGCAAATGAAATACTTAGGTGGCCTTCAGTAAGATTTATGCATTAGATTTATATACCAAAGTTGAAACAAGAACCATTCTCTTAAATCTCTTTGCCATTTTCACCCCCACGTTATCCTATATAAAGTTCATAAGTTACTGTACCTAATTACCTACTCAATTATATAAATGCAAAGCAAAAGACAATGACACTTAAATATACATTAAGCACGACATTTGCTGCTGAATGAGAATCCATAACATGAAAGCTTCTACTATGCCAAGAATAATTCCATTGGAAAGAAAAAACATTCAAAAAAGGTTGGAAATTTATTGGAGTCTAAGTGAGAAATGGCTCATTTCTTACGTTTTATCACATGGTAGCTCATGTTTGGAATAAAGAGGTTTTGCTTTACTACAAGGATATTTGTGTTGCAAAGTTATACTTTCCCATCCAAAAGTTTGGTACATCCTGGAGTCCTCATGTTTTCAATTGCTCTAATTTATTATTACTTGGTCTTCTCTGAGTTGTATTTCCCTCCAAATTGCTAGTGCTTTGCTGCACTTAAGAGGGTTTGACATGTAGGTGTAGATATATGTGGTCGAGAGGTATTGACGTTTAAAGCCATGCATTGCAAATGGTTTTTAAAAGGAATTTTAGGATGGTGCAACTGCATTTGAATCTAATTACTTTTCATGCTAAATAACATTTCTTACTTTTCTGTGCATCTAGTATTGTTTCTACCTTTGCAATGCTGCTTTGTATATATGTGAACAAATGCAAGAAAGGATATGATATTACTTTGGTTGCTAATTGATTAGTTTCAAATGCAAGAAAGGATTAGTTTCTAATGCTATATTTTTATGGTTCAAAAAGTGTATAGATGTCGCAGTTGATCACTCGTCGTCGGAGTGTGACCAATGCGCCTCCCGCATTATCAGCATCTACTCCTCTTCCAGATCAACAACATGAGAGGTCAATGCCTTGAAGGAGAAAGTGACAACCCTAAAAGGTCAGCTTGCGGCCCAGGGCGAGTAGATGAGGGCCCAGGGCGAGCACATGAGTATTATTGTACGTGTCTTACAGATGTCCGACCTCTAAATCTCGAAGCTAACACCTGATCTTGCTCCACCTTCGACCTCCCAGCCACTTCGCCCAGCCGATACCCAGTAGCCTGATGTATCAAACCTAGAAGACTACTTGTTGCAAATTTTTCTTTTTTGTTCAGACATCTTGTAATACATTTTCATACATTTTATAATTATTGTTTAGAATTTAATTACAATATTTATTAAAAATTAAGTAAAAAATATTTTTTCCATAAATTAAAAAAAAAAAAAAAAAAAAAAGGGTTTGCACGACGTAGGTTATCCATCACGCAAACCTCGTTTTCACTGCCTTGGTGCGATGAAGGTTTCGTTGCGCTAATTTTTAGGCAACATTTTTTTATTTTGCGCGACGAAAGATCTGCGTCGCGCAAAGTGTTTTTTGTACTAGTAACAACTATTGATGTGATAAATAATAGCACTCAAATTAAACCGTCTTATTGACAATTGTAGTAAAGATGTAAGTAGGGATCGTTCTAGGTCGGGGATTATGAGGGATTGCTAATCTACTCTAAACTGACTCAAAAATACAAAACTAGGTTTAAAAACACTTAACTAAACTCAAAGACTCCTAACTAGACTTATATGATTCAAAACAGCACAAAACAATCAAAAAGACTCAAACTATACTCTAAAGGATGATTTGGACGAATTCTAACTTTAACTTGACTCGAAACACTTAAAAACACAAATTATGATAGATTCTAACTAACTTGACACAACAAAGTAAAGGGGATTGGGTTTTTGACGAATTTAAACTAAAAACAAGCAAATTCAGAAACTAAGTAAAAGGGATACGAATTTGGGTGAATTGATGGGTGATAAGCTAGATAGAGGGTCCTTCTCCACACATGACACACTTGCATACAAATTGATTTCCAGTTGCTTTTCCAATAAACCATGAACCTCAACACCCTAGATTAACCGTGACATCACTAATTAACCCTCAGATTTTCTTTAAGTCATTGAATTGGATGGACAACGCATCGGCAACCAAATTATTCTTCCTAAGTTCCCTACATGAACTGCATAATAGAGACACAAGCAAAGATCATTAAGCTTCGTGAAAATCATAAGCATTGACAAGGCATTCGTAACTATGACATCATGATACTTATGCCATGAATGTACTTAACGCGATCATTTATAAGAGACCTCCACTACTTATGAATATAAGTTCATAACGATTATGTGAAACTCCCTTATATTCTAGCATCAAATTCATGCATGCAAACTAAGTATGCATCCTTAATCAACACACAAGAATAAGTTCTTAATCAAATAGTTGAGTAAATTGCATTCACGATTTATGAAATCACAACTGAAAGTAATCAATTCATATTGCAAATATAATCATGGTTTCAAAGTCTCCTCTAGCTAAAACAAGTTTAGCTCCTCATGTTTACAGCAAAGCAAAGAGAATATAAATTAAACATTAAAAACTAAGATAGATTACACCTAGAAACACTCCAACAATCCAAGCTTGAATGGCCAAAACGTCCAAGGCTTCTCCTCTCTTCTTTCTCCTTCTTTGCTGCAACACAAGGGTGTTTGGGTATGAATTATGGTGATGGATGGATAGGTTGGATGGTGGTAGGGGCGGATGATAGCTAAATGAATGGAGAGAACTTTTTGTGCGGCAGATTGTGTATATATAAAGGGAGAAAGGTTAAGGCATTAATTAATTAATCTAGGAAGGTTTTAAGACTCCAAATCCTCCAAGAAAAGGGTAACAAATCAGAATCCCAAGAGGAAAAAGGAAAGAACCCTGCGGTAAGGACATAAAATAGGAAATAGGAAATGGAAAGATGTTGCCTTGCACGACAAGGAAGGGAAAAAGGAAAGGGAAGTGCATCACCCTTCTTTGGCTGGGATTAATGCTTCTAAAACTTATGTTTAAGTGTCCTAAATTGATTAGGAACCCCTCCTTGCAGCTGGGAAATAAGTAGGAAAAGATTAGGATTGACTAAGTCAAAATAAGGAAGTTTGACTCATGTTTCCTTCTTTGTAGTTGATTCCTTTTCTTCCAAGTCTTGAATTAATTTCTTCCATCTCCTTAGCAGATTCCTAGCCTCCTTTGGTCTTCAATTTTATCCATCCACATTGCTCCAAGCATGTGCAATCCATTTAACGCCCAAAACTGCTCCAAAATACACCAAAATGCACTTTCTTGCCACTTTAACCATGTGGACCTACAAACACACGAAAATAGCTTAAAATACTAAAATAACTAAGAACTAACAACATAAATGTAAGAAAACAAGCTAACTAAGTCACCTAAATATGTTCTTATCAACTATTAATACATTTTAAGTTTTGAAATTTAAGTTTAGAAGATTGTGTGACATTCACTGTTCACATAAATACTTGAAATTTTGAGATGTAATTGAGTTATGAAAAGAAATTTAAGTGAAAATTAACACATATAGAACAAATTCAAACACACACACACACACACACACACACACACACATATATAGTACAAGTGGACGAAAATAACCTTAAAATTGACAAAACTAAATGGCAGAAAAACATTAGCAAGAACTAGAAGGCTTATAATTCAAGGAAATTGCTAAATTGCATTTGTGTTGCTTTCAAGTTCACCAATAATTTTTATGCCATCAGCCACTTTGATCGAGGCAGGCCTAGCTGAAATTTCTTCCCATCATGCCTTCACGTGAGGACGATCGTTGACCAACGAAGACCAAGGGGCAGTGGCGGATTCAAGAAAAAATATTTGGAGGGTCACATGTAAAAATTCATAAATATTTCTGAGGCATATCACCTTAAAAATTAAACTATGTTTCCACCATTCGTAATTTATACAACAAATAACAATACAAGTTACAATTATCCTTCATTATCAATGGAAGAAAAGCATTGCTCTCGATATAAGCCACTATGTTATCACTCAACGACTGATCTTCCATTTGATATCACAATGGACTTTTCAAAGTATTCATAGTGAAAAATGCATTCTTCATTGAAGGCTGAAGCAATAGCAACAAGTATAACCAAAGCCAATGTAATTAGCAAATACACATGATTATAAACTCATACAAACCAACTCCTCACACAAAACTCAACTCATTCAATAATCTAGATAAAAACTTTTATCAATTTATCAACACGAATTGAAATGGAGCTACAAAATATGAAGTCAAGCAACTAAAAAAAACATAGTGTCTATTATTTGTTGAAATATTATTACAAAAAGGATGAATATTATTATTCATTCTACATAAAAAAGAAAGTAATTGCACTCATTGTGCTAATAGGATCCTAGACTCAACAGATTATGCCACATATCAAAATAATACAAGACGACGTCGTTCACAAAATAGAAAAATAGGGTTTCAGGTTGTCCTCTTCAAATCGCACAAGGCCTCATACTCTGCAAGACTGCAACCCAATAACTGACGTGATCTCAGCGAAATACAAGGGAAATCTTTTTCGATTTTCAGACTTTGGATTCTGTTTTGACTGATAAATTGCCAATTTTTTCGAATGTGTGAAGGACAATTCCAATCTTCAAAAGGGCAACACCCAAGTTATCTATTGAGATTCACAAGAGTTTAGAGGGTCAGCTGACCCTCATGAATGCTTTCCAATGATATTGCATTCATCTCATTCAAAGGTATATATACAATCATATACAATCCTATCATAATACAGGAAATAATAATTACATCCTAAACTAGGAAACCAAATATGGTAGGAATCCCACAATTGTAGGAATCCTAATACAAATCAACATTCCTCCTCAAGTTGGTGCATAGATGTTACACATGCCCAACTTGTCTAGAAACCTCGAGAACTTGTCACTAGAAACCGCCTTAGTGAGAATATCTGCTACTTGGTCTTCAGTTCCTATTAAAAGAACCTCAATTACTTTGCTTTCCAGCTTCTCTTTAATAAAGAACTTGTCAACCTCTACATGCTTGGTCCTATCATGTTGCACTGGATTATGAGCAATATCACGAGCAACTTTCACAAAATAACTTAATCAGCTGACCATGTTTGACCCCCAAGTCTTGTAATAGAAACTTAAGCCATAAGATTTCACAAATACCAAGTGCCATACCTCTAAATTCGGCTTCTGCGCTTGACCTTGCTATGACATTCTGCTTCTTGCTTCTCCACATTACTAGATTTCCCCCAACAAAGGTGAAATGCCCGGATGTCGAGCGCCTATCATCCGTCGATCCTGCCTAGTCAGCATCTGTATAGCACTCAATTCTGAAATGTCCATTTTTTCGAAACAAAATTCCTTTACCAGGGCTTCCTTTCAAGTAACTCAATATTCTCATAACAGCACTCATGTGTTGTTCTCCGGGATTATGCATATATTGACTAACTACACTTAATGCATGAGCAAAATCCAGCCTAGTATGGGCCAAGTACATTAATCTTCCTACTAACCTTTGGTACCTCTCCTTTTCAACCGGTACTTGGTTCTGATCGATACCCAACTTCATTCTTTCGGCCAACGAAGTAGCTACCGGTTTACACGCCGACATGCCGGTTTCTTCTAAAAGGTTAAGAACATACTTCCTTAGCGATAGAAATATTCCGGACTTGCATCTCGACACTTCAATCCCAATGAAATATTTTAAAGAACCTAGATCTTTCATTTCGAATTCTGAAGACAAATACTTTTTCAAGGCTACTTGCTCTACTGGGTCGTTACCAGTAACCACCATGTCATCCACATATACAATGAGAGTTGTAACCTTTCCGTTCTGGCATTTTAGGAATAACGTGCGATCCCAATTACTTTGCCTATAACCGAATGTTCTCATGGACTTGGTAAATTTACCAAACCAGGCTCTTGGAGATTGCTTCAACCCGTACAATGATTTCCTGAGCTTACATACCTTTTGTTTCCTTATATCCGGATCATTACACCCTGGTGGAAGGTCCATGTAAATCTCATCGGTTAGATCTCCATGGAGGAATGCATTTTTTACGTCGACCTGTTGCAAAGGCCAATCTAGGTTTGCTGCTATGGATAGTGGAACACGGACTGTATTGATCTTCGACACTAGTGCAAACGTATCAGTATAGTCAATGCTATATTTCTGTGTATATCCCTTTGCCACCAATCTTGCTTTAAAGCGATCCACCGTTCCATCTGCTTTGTATTTTACTGTATAGACCCATTTGCATCCCACAGATTTCTTTCCAGTTGGTAAGTCAGTTATTTCCCAGGTAGCATTCTTCTTCAACGATCTCAATTCCTCGTTCATTGCATCTTTCCAACGGGAATCTGCTAAGGTCTTTTGCACACTGTTAGGAATAGATAAGTAGATAATTGATATACAAATGACTTATTTGATTATGACAGGTGATAGGTAGACACATAATTGTTTAATGGATATCTCACTCTTGAATCCGAATTTGGTTCACTCACGGAATACTTGTGTTTACACTTAGGATTTGCCTCATAAGCGGGTTTGGGAATACCTCAGTTAATACGCTCTGGAAAGCGACGAAGTGGAGGTGCATTTGGTGTAGAAGACCATTGGTTATGAAAATTAATAGAAGACGAGTTTATGTTTTGACCTGATATAACATCTAGAGAAGGATCCCGTGAAAATTGTTGCTCGGTTCCATTGAAAACAGTGGGCTGTTGTTGCTCGGTTCCATTAAAAATTAGGGGTGGGCACGATTTGGTTCGGTGCGGTTTTGAGTGAAACCAAAACCGAAATCGAAATTTTTTGCGGTTCTGTTCGGTGCGGTTTTGAAGCCAAAACCGACATGAAACCAAACCTTTTGGTTCAGTTCGATGCAGTTTCAAATGGTTTCGGTTTGGTTTTTAAGAAAAAATGTACAATTTGCAATTTAACATATTAATAAGCATTTCCTAGTAACAATAGGAAAAAAAACATTTGTTATGTAAACAATTAGCATGTTGTATGCAGTTGTGATGTTAAAACATGTTTCCCGTACAAGGTATAACATAAAACAAGTTGAATAACTTTGAATTCATTAAAGGTGAGCGAAACTTTCATACTAGAATATATGATATCATGCTTCAAATGAGTGGACTTCACTAGATCATTGTTCGACTCTTGATAACAAGATTAGTCCAACCTTGTACATATATGTGTGTGTGTGGTGTGATGGCATAAAATAACAAAGGTCCTTCAAGTAAACGAACGAAAGAAAGTGATGAATGATGATATTCTAGTGTGGTTGAATCCATACTAAGTGTATGGATTCTAACAAACAACCAATTAAAACATAAAATCTGATATGGACATTTAATTAAATGTTTATTAATATTTGCGGTGCGGTTCAGTTTCGGTGTGGTTTTCAAAAGCCAAAACTGAAACTAAACCGTTTTCTATGTTGCGGTTCAATTTCAAAATGGAAACCGTTTCAAAATCGTAAAACCAAACCGTTCGATTCGGTTCGATTTGGTTCGTGTTTCGGTTTCGATTTTCGATTTTAAATGCCCATCCCGATTAAAAATAGTAGGCTGCAGTTCACTTTCAAGCCCAAAACCCGTGAGACCCGTGGCTGATGCTCCTCCTGAATTGTTGGCTGCGGTTTAGTGGGCCTGGGCCATTGTCTGTTGGCCTGCTGATCACCAAACGTGCGCTGCTGCTATATGGACTGCAAAGGTTACTCCGTGGACTCTAACCGTGAAGACTGCAAAGGCTGCTCTTTGTGAAGCTCATTTCTAGCCATAGAAATTTAATCAAAGGTCAGAACGTCACTATCTCAGGTCGGAACTTCACCATCTCTGTACTCCCCCTGAAGTGAGGACGCGGAGGATCCAAAAAACATGTCATGTTCATGGAAAATCACATCCTGAGTGATAAACATTTTCTTACTCGGAGGATGATAACAACGATACCCTTTCTGGGTAGTAGCATAACCCAAAAACACACAACGGAGGGCTCAAGGCTCAAGTTTATTACCCCGTTGAGGAGGATGAAGGTGAACAAAAATGACACACTAGAAGATCTGCGTGAGAAGATTTGGAGTCGGTGGATAGCTTGTCTGAGACATAAGAGCCTGAAATGGCGTATGGAAGTTGATGGTACAAGAAGGAAGACGATTAATAAGATAGGCCACAGATCGTAAATGCTTCACCCCCAATAATGTAGAGGCAGATGTGCTTCAATGAGCGAAGCACAAACCATCTCTAAAAAGTGTCTATTTTCGTGTTTGACAACCCCATTCTGTTGAGGAGTATACGGGCACATGGTCTGATGAACGATACGCCCTTGATTCTGGTGTTACAAATGAAAGCCAATTAAAATATATAAGTATTGTCAAATTAGTGAATATCCAATGCAGGATTTGAGAAGCTTACCCAAAAGTCATGGCTATAGAGCTTGTTCATAACACTATAGAACTTGTTCAAGCTCTATAGTCTATGCTATGGATGTTGAAGATGCTTTTTGTCTTTAAGGCAATAGGACTATCACTAGTTGGTACCTTTCCGGTTCTGGGTGACTTGAAGGCTCTTCTTGTTACAGTTAGGTTAGTCTTGTCCGACTTCCATGGTTGCTATGTGAATCAGGTTAGCCTACTCCTTCGTTTGTGTTTTAATTATATTACCATATATTTCTAACACAAATTACTGGTTTGGTGGATCACAAACTTCAAACACCAAAAGGCATCAATCTTCGTAATGAAAATGGAAGAATAATCTCAAAGGCATATGTAGGATTTATCTTATGGGATAAATAAATATCAAAAGATATTCCACCCACATGAGGATATTAACCTCCTAATTATCTATGTGATAATTAGATGAAAATCAAGAGATATTCATATTCGAATATACTTGGGATTTTCATAGGTTTTTAAGTCTTTGTACACTCTTCCCAACCACTATATAAGGAGGCTTTGGGGAAGAAGGAAAACACAAAAAACACAAGTTTTTCCACAGATCAAATATTTTAGTTAGGTCTTTAGAGCTATCACTTTCGACTCTAAGTCTTGGGAGGCGAAAACCAAGGGGCAACTCGACATATCGTAGCCAACCAGACGACCTGCGAGGTTCTAGACGTGCACCGAGAGTCAGAGCAATTGTTCGCGTTGAAGAGCAAGTTAATGTTATAAAAGAATCTAGTAAAAGTAAAAGTTAGCTTTAGTAAAAGTTGGTTAGTTGTTAGAATAGTTACCACTGTAACTATTTTCTTTACCTGTGTAAGTCTAGTTTATATAAATACCCTAGTGTAACTAATTATAATTCAATGAATGAAATGAAATCATTTCTCAATATGGTATCTCTCGCCTAAGTCCACCGACTTCGATCCTCTTTAGCTATTTTCTTGCTTATTTTCCTACCTACCAAACACCATAGCTTCCGTCTACAAACCTTCAATCTTGTTCATCAATGGCAGCAAATTCTTCTAATTCTTCATTTCCAATGGCCGCACATGCTGCTTCTTCTCCGGTGATCGCAAATCCTTCTTCTTCGTTGCCTCCCAATCTCAATTCTTCTCTGATGAACACAAACCCTAACTCCTATTTTCAAGCTTCAATCAACTCCACGAGGGTCCAAAACATTGGGAGCATGATTCAAACAAAACTTAAGCGTCATAATTACCTTGTTTGGCGTTCTCTGTTCGAGCCGATCTTCCGCTGCTACAACCTCACTGGCATTGTTGATGGATCTGAACCGCCACCGCCTCAATTTCTTGTTGATATTTCTGGAAATTTGTCCTCAATTCCAAATCCAGCCTTTGAGATTTGGTATGAAAAGGATCAAAACATCATCATTTGGATCAATTTCACTTTCTCTGAGGATTTGATTCCCTTTACTGTTGGTGTTCAATCAGCACATGAACTTTGGCAAAATCTTGAGAAACGATTTGGTGGAGTCTCGCATTCTCACAATCAACAGTTGAGATCGAATTTGCAATTGATGTCGAAAGGAACTTTCGTAATCTCTAAATATTTGTAACGCATCAAAGAAATTTTTGATGCTCTCGCTGTTGCCGGTGCACCAGTTGATGATTCAGATCTCCTTCACCTCATTCTTAATGGCTTGCCTGATGAATATGATTCCTTCATGGATTCAATTCAATTTCATCTTACTGATACTACTATTGATGATCTACATGGATTTCTTCTCAGCAAAGAAATGGCTCTTGCTCGCCAAAAGCAAATTTAAGGTTCCTTTGAACCGTATCAGGCATTTACCTTTATTCCAGCAGCTTCAAATGCTCCTCCTTTGCTTTCTACACCTCAACAGCCTTAAGTGTACAATGCTCAGTCTAATGCTTCTCAGAATTCTTACAATAGCAATAATCGAGGTAATTTTCAGATGAACAACTCTCAGAGAAGCTACAACAATCGTAATTGTTACAATCGGTTCAATAATACCTCAACCAATCGAGGTGGAAATTGTGGCTTCAGATCTTTCAACTCTACAGTCTCTTCATGTCAAATTTGTGAGGACATTGAACATCTTGCTATTGATTGTTCCAACCGTATGAATCCAAATTTTCAAGGACGTGTTCCGCCAGCTAAACTTGCAATATATGCATCTTCTACCACTTCTTCTCCTCCACCATGGCTACTTGATTCCGGAGCAAGCTCTCAAATGACCAACAATATTCAAAATCTTTAGAATCCGTAGCCCTATATTGGTCCAAATAAAGTCTATATTGGATATGGCCAAGGTTTGCCAATTCTCCATACTGGTTCTACTTTACTTAAAACACGTTTTGCAAATTTTCAATTAAAGAATGTGTTACATGTTCCACAATTGAAGCATGATCTTCTTTCTGCCAATATGTTTTTGCGTGACAATTGGTGTTCATTAACACTCAATCCCTTTGACTTCAATGTCAAGGATCTTACTACGGGGATGATGCTTTTTAGAGCTCCTGTCAGCTGTGGTCTCTATCCATTTTATGCTTCTTCTTCTACTGCAACGAAGGTCCATGCTCATTCTGCAATAAGGACATCCTTTCATGTTTGGCATCAACGTTTGGGTCATCCAACGTTCAAGACTTTTCGATCACTACTATCAAAGTCTACACTGCCTATTTCTAATATTGTTCACCAATTTTTCTGCTCAAATTGTGTTTTAGGCAAATGTGCCAAGTTACCATTTCAAGAATCTCTCTGTACTACTTCTCGGTCTCTAGAATTAGTTCGTGCAGATGTTTGGGGGCCAGCTCCAGTATGCTCTGTTAGTGGCTATCGATTTTATGTCATATTTGTAGATGATTTTACCAAATATACTTGGTTGTATCATCTCAAACATAAATCAGAAGTATTTCACATTTTTGTGCAATTCCAAGCTCTTGTTAAGAATCTTTCTGGACATAAAATTGGCACTTTAAGATCAGACTCAGGGGGTGTGTTTATCAGTTCTCAATTCAAGCATCATCTGTCTTTACATGGCATTCAACAGTAATTAGTTGTCCTTACACTTCTCAATAAAACGGTTGTGCTGAAAGAAAGCACAGACATATTGTTGAGACTGCTCGAACTCTTCTCATTGCATCACAGGTTCCTCATAAATTCTGGGTTGAAGCTTTTCTTACTACAGTGTATCTTATCAATCACCTACCTCTAGTCAACAAGTCTTCTCCTTGGGAACAATTTTTTTCAGAAAAGTTCCAAATCACAATTCCCTTCGGGTCTTTGGATGTCAATGTTTTCCCTGGCTGAAACCATACACCAACTCCAAATTAGAACCTAAGAACAAGATGTGTGTTTTCATTGGCTACAGTTTAGCTCACAAGGGTTATAGATGTCTAGATCCTTTCACTAATCGGGTTTATCTATCTAGACATGTCCATTTTGATGAACAAACTTTTCCCTTTCATGATCCACATCTTCTTAAATCCTCCATTCCAAATACCACAGAAATTTACTCACCTTTTTACCTTACATTCCCCAATCTTTATTCTCCTAATCTTACCAATCCCCTTGTTCCAACATCCATACCTTCCTCACCTACTCAACTTGAACCAGTTTTTTCTCCTGCATCTTGTACTGCACCTACTCAACCTTCCTCACCTCACTCTTCTCATATACAAGTCCTTCATTCTCTAAACCCTAAACCACATCATGTACCTCCTGTTTCATCTGTTCACCCGATGCAAACACGCTCCAAGTCAGGGATATACAAACCTAAGGCATTTACTGCCACAAAACATCATGTGCCATCTTATTTAGACATTGAGTTTATTCCTACTACATATCTTCAAGCTTCAAAACATCCTCAGTGGAGGGCTACAATGTAGGATGGATTTAATGCTTTACAAAATATAGGCACTTGGCAGCTTGTTCCCTCTACCTCCACTCATAATTTGGTTGGATGTAAATGGGTTTCCGGATTAAGAGGAAACCAGATGGCTCTGTGGATCGATACAAGGCTCAACTAGTTGCTAAAGGTTACAATCAACAAGAGGGCATTGAATATAGTAATACTTTTAGCCCGGTTGCTAAACATGTGACTATAAGAATAATTATCACTCTTGCAGTACAATCAAACTTGTTTCTACACCAGTTGGATGTAAGTAATGCATTTGTACATGGTTATTTGAAAGAGAATGTATATATGGCTTAGCCACCCGGGTTCATTGATCAAGATAATCCCACTCATGTCTGTCACTTGAAGAAATCCTTATATGGCTTAAAGCAAGCACCTTGTGCTTGGTATGAAAAACTTCAATCTGCACTTTTCTCCATGGGATCATACTCTGATCATAGTATTTTTGTGCTGCACAAACCTACTTTGGTTTTGGTTCTTGTTTATGTGGATGATATCATAGTGACATGACTTTCTTCTAGTGTTTGCAACAACATCATTTCTCAGTTGAGCTTTCAATTTCCAGTCAAGGATCTTGGAGATCTTCATTACTTTCTTGGTCTGGAAGTTCAGATATCAACCTCAAAAGCTTTCATTCATCAATCCAAATACATACTAGACCTTCTCAAGCGAACCAAAATGGATGGGGCAAAGCCATGTGCAACTCCACTTAGTTCAGCCAAGCTTGATCACACAGGTTCTTTGTTATCAAATCCAGAGGACTATCGATCCATTGTTGGAGCCCTCCAATACCTTACATGGACTCGGCTTGATTTGTCTTTTGCTGTTAACTTGGTGTGCCAATTCATGCACTCTCCCAGAGAACCTCATCTTCAAGCAATGAAACGCATACTCAGGTATCTAAAAGGGACACTTGGTTATGGATTATGGTTTCCCAAAACTACATCACCCCTACTTCTCAAAGCCTTTTCAGATGCTCACTAGGCAAGCTGTTCTTGGGATAGACGATCCACGGGTGGTTTTTGCATCTTTCTTGGTCCTTGCATTGTTAGTTGGAGTGCAAAGAAACAACACACAGTTGCAAGATCCTCTACTAAAGCTGAGTACCAATCACTTGCACATACCACTGCTGAAATTACTTGGATATGTCAACTCTTTACTGATATTGGATTCAAATTGTCCTCCTTGCCACAAATTTGGTGTGACAATGTTTCTGTTATTGCCTTAACTTCAAATCCGGTTTTTCACGCTCGAACAAAGCATGTTGAAATCGATTATCATTACATCCGAGAACTTGTTTTGGCTAAGCTTCTTACTGTTCAATTTGTATGTAGTGTGGATCAACTATTGGACATTCACACTAAATCTCTGTAAGACCAAGATTTCTCCAACTTAGATCCAAGCTTTCACTTCAACCTTTTTCGTTCAGCTTGAGGGGGTGTGAAGAGCAAGTTACTGTTGTAAAAGAATCTAGTAAAAGTAAAAGTTAGCTTTAGTAAAAGTTGGTTAGTTGTTAGAATAGTTACCATTGTAACTATTTTCTTTACCTGTGTAAATCTAGTTTATATAAATACACGTGTAACTAATTATAATTCAATGAATGAAATGAAATCATTTCTCAATGCGTGTTTGTAGGAGCATGTTGAGATTCAAGCTTCCGCATAAAAGGTACACACCTCGTTTCAAATTTATTTATAGTCTTCCAACAGCATACAACAGCAGCAGTAGCAGAGTCTCGTCCTCCAACTACTTCGGGGAAACAGAAAATCAAACGAACGTTTGAAAACTAACACACATGTTATTATTGTAGATATATGACTCTGTGTAAGCAGCAGCAACAGAAATCTTTAGTACTTGTTTCACTTTTGCAGGGCAATGACTTTTTTCCAAGCTGGCCTTGCTGTGATATCCGCTACCCATGCTTTAACATGGGGGCGGGACTCGAACAGCTTCTTCGATCGTGTTCCCATCAAGTAATGTATGGTGGGAAGGTGGTGAAGATCAGCCAAAGTGAAGCTTTCGCCTGCCAAGTATTTCGACTGAGACAGACGAATCTCATATACATCCAGAACCACAGCCAACTTGGCTTCATATTCCTCCACAACCGCCGCATCTGTGGTCATTTTAAGCATAGGCTTTATAACTAGCTCAAAGGTCAGTTTTGAGGCCGCCGGGTCGAACTTTTGGCCCTCCACCTCACACCCCAATGCTATAATTGCCATCTTCTTGTCTCGGGTCACCAGCGGGGTTCCCTTGTCAGCATACTCGTGGGCAATGTATTGTGTAATTGCCCTTGATTCTGCACATCAGAAGGTGCACAGCTTAACTTATATGCACAAATTCATATTCATGTACGTTGTGTGTGAATTTGATGTCACGACTACAACTGCGATGCCAAATTCCAAGCCAAATAAGAACGGACAACGTATTTTCACTTTTTTTCAAATGAATGTCCTCTACGGTTTTGTGATACCCCGCATTCCGGTTATAGGTAAAGTTTTCTCAATGTGAATGAACTAAATACAATTTTATCTTAAATAAACAAATTCAAATATGCTTCGAGTGTGACAGTGATTGATTGATTTGGATACCGTCACAACAGCATCCGATTTACAGATAAGTTTATCACGAGTGAGAGAGCTAAACACAACTTACCAAAGAGCTTAATATCTCCGTGTTCGAAAGCTGGAACTTCACCAAATGGCTGCATCAAATGAAGAAAAGAAATGTGAGATTTAGTTTTGTTCTTCATGTTCTCATAGTAATCATATACTTACATTGAGGGAAATGAAGGGCTCCTTTTTGTGTTCACCAGCTCCCAAGTCGATTGGAACAAGCTCGAATTTGACGTCTTTCTCGTAGAGAGCAGCAAAAACTCGCATTGTACAGGCCGAGAAAACGTTTCCGTGGACCTTGATGGCAGCCATGACTCTGGAGGAAGTGAAAAGTAAGTTTGAGCAACTGAGGAACAGATGTGTTGTGATTTGGATCCGGATATGGCCTAGTATTTATAAGCCAATGACCATCGAGGTGACCAACTGCTTCCGAAAAAAGTGGCTGTTGGCGTAAGCTTTGGGTTGGCTCTTCAAGAATAATATTTTTTGAAAAGTGTTATTGGTACTTCAAAAATCTCATTTTACTTTTCTAATATAGAAAGTTTAGAGTATAGAATTAGATTTTTAAAATGCTAATAACAATTCTCTATTTTTTTATTCATTATTTATGTTTAATTTGTTCAATTCGATGAAGCATGAAATTTAGAACGCTATTGGTTATATTTTTCATTAAATATAGGGTAAAAGCTCATACGTAATTTGGGTTGGCTCTTTTGAAAAAAGTGGCTTTTGACATAAGCTCATACGCAATTTGGGATGGCTCTTCCAGAACAATATTTTTTATTGTTATTTGTGTATAATTTATTCAATTCGATGAAGTGTAAAATTTAGGATGGTTATATTTTTCACTAAATATAGGGTAAAAGCTCATATGTAATTTGGATTGGCTTTTCTTAAAAAAAAATGGCTTTTGACGTAAGCTCATATGTCATTTGGGTTGGCTCGTCAAGAATAATATATTTTTTATTCGTTATTTGTGTTTAATTTATTCAATTCGATAAAATGTAAAATTTAACATGGTTATATTTTGGGATGTGCTATTCACACATCTTTTTTTTACTTTTCGTATACTTCTTGTTAATTTATGTTCATTAATATTATTCAATTCATTTAATTCGACGATCGAAAACCAAATAAATATAGAAAAAATTAAAAAAAAAATGTGAATTTCACATTCCCATATTTTTCATTCAATATTGGGCAAAAGTTCCAAGGGGCTTTCATATGCACCCATGTCACTAACAACGGTCCAGTTATCTTAATTTAGAAAAGGATGTAACAATACGACTTTCAGAACAAGCAAATGCCAGTCAAAATACGGCTTTCTGAAAAAGCAGGTTTGTAGCAGTGCTTCCAAGAACTTGATATCTGGATTCAGATAATATAATTTATTTTACGATAAGGGTGGACAGTGGAGCTGGTCATGGAAAGATTATTTAGAATAAAATACAAAAAAACTACATCAACTATTGGAATCATAACAGTTTCATACCTTATCTTTTAAAATTGACAATGTTATATCGCATCTTACGAATTTGTGACAATGTCATACCTCTGTCAAATTTTCTGTTAGTTTTTCTGTTAAATGCTGACGTGGCAAGAGATGGGAACCACTTTCTATTACAAAATTAATAAAGTATTATTAAAAACTAAAAAAATATTTAATATTTTTTAAATATTAAAATAATAAATAAAAGTAAAATTAAAAAAAAAGGGTAAAGTACAAAAAACTACCTCAACTATTGGGATCACGACAGTTTCATACCTCATCTTTTAAAATTGACAATGTCATACCGCATCTTACGAATTTGTGACAATGTCATACCTCCATCAATTTTTCTGTTAGTTTTTCTATTAAGTGCTAACGTGGCTTGATTCGGGACCTACTTTCGATTAAAAAATTATTAAAAACTAAAAAACAATTATTTAATATTTTTTAAATATTAAAATAATAATAAAAAGCAGAAAAAAAAACCCCCTCATTTCGTCCCTCCCCTCCCACTCCTCCCTCCTCTCTCCTCTCCCCATCTTCATCTTCTTCCCCCACCTGCAAATCCCAACAAAAAAAAAAAAAAAAAAAAAAAATCCAATTTGTCTTCCCCCCACACCCACACCCACACCCACACCCACCCACACTCTTCTCCCTCCTGCAACCTAGAAAAAAAAAACCCCCAGATCTCGTCGGCAGGAAGATGGGTGAGCAGAGAAGGTGGATGATGGGTGCGGAAGAGGATGTGGAGAATGGATGAAAGTGGTGGATTTGGGGTTTGATGGGTTTTAAAAAATTTTTTTTTTTTTTTCCTTCTTTTCTTCTTCCGCAGGGGAGTTGATGGTTTAAAAAAAAAAAAAAGCTTCCTTCCTCCTTTTTTTTTCCTCTTCTTCTTCTTCTTCTTCTTCTTCTTCTTCTTCTTCTTCTTCTCCCGCAGGGGGTGTTGATGGGTTTTCAAATTTTTTATTTTTTCTTCCTCTCCTCCTTTTCTTCCTCTTCTTCTTCTTCCTCTTCCTCTTCCTCTTTCTCCCTCCTTCTTCTTCCGCGCCCACAGGGGGGAATTTTTTTTTTTTTTCTTCCTTCCTCCTTTTTTTCCTATTCTTCTTCCTCCTCCTCCTCCTCCTTCTCCTTCTTGTTCTTCCGCAGGGGGTTGTTGGGTTTTCAAATTTTTTTTTTTTTTTTGGGTTTGCAGGTGGGGGGAAGAAAATGAAGATGGGGAGAAGAGAGAGGAGGGGGAGGAGGAGGGGAGGGACGAACTTGTCACATCCCGGCCCGGGCGGGACCACTTCCCGGGCCCGCTCCACCACCGTAGCACGATATTGTCCGCTTTGGGCTTACCATTCCCTCACGATTTTGTTTTTGGGAACTCACAAGCAACTTCCCAGTGGGTCACCCATCATGGGATTGCTCTAGCCCCCTTCTCGCTTAACTTCGGAGTTCCTACGGAACCCGAAGCCAGTGAGCTCCCAAAAGGCCTCGTGCTAGGTAGGGATATGAATATACATTTAAGGATCACACCCCTGGGTGATGTGGGATGTCACAATTCACCCCCCCTTAGGGGCCCAACGTCTTCGTCGGCACACCACGACCAGGGTTAGGCTCTGATACCAAATTGTCATATCCCGACTCAGGCGGATCACTTCCCGGGCCCGCTCCACCACTGTAGTACGATATTGTCCGCTTTGAGCTTACCATTCCTTCACGGTTTTGTTTTTGGGAACTCACGAGCAACTTCCCGGTGGGTCACCCATCATGGGATTGCTCTAGCCCCCTTCTCGCTTAACTTCGGAGTTCCTACGGAACCCGAAGCCAGTGAGCTCCCAAAAAGCCTCGTGCTAGGTAGGGATGGGAATAAACATATAAGGATCACTCCCCTGGGTAATGTGGGATGTCACAGTCCACCCCCCTTAGGGGCCCGACGTCCTCGTCGGCACACCATGACCAGGGTTAGGCTCTGATACCAAATGTCACATCCTGGTCCGGGCGGGACCACTTCCTGGGCCTGCTCCACCACCGTAGCACGATATTGTCCGCTTTGGGCTTACCATTCCCTCACGGTTTTGTTTTTGGGAACTCACGAGCAACTTCCTAGTGGGTCACCCATCATGGGATTGCTCTAGCCCCCTTCTCGCTTAACTTCGGAGTTCCTACGGAACCCGAAGCCAGTGAGCTCCCAAAAGGCCTCGTGCTAGGTAGGGATAGGAATAACCATATAAGGATCACTCCCCTGGGCAATGTGGGATGTCACATAACTGATGTTTTTTTTTTTCTCTGCTTTTTATTATTATTTTAATATTTTTAAAAATATTAAATAATTGTTTTTTAGTTTTTAATATTTTTTAATAGAAAGTATGTCTTGAATCAAGCTACGTCAATACTTAACAGAAAAACTAATAGAAAAATTGACGGAGGTATGACATTGTCACAAATTCGTAAGATGCGGTATGACATTGTCCATTTCAAAAGATGAGGTATGAAACTGTCATGAACCCAATAGTTGAGGTAGTTTTTTGTACTTTACCCTTTTTTTTTTAATTTTACTTTTATTTATTATTTTAATATTTAAAAAATATTACATATTTTTTTTAGTTTTTAATAATATTTTATTAATTTTTTAATAGAAAGTGGTCCCCATCTCTTGCCACGTCAGCATTTAATAGAAAAATTAACGGAGGTATGGCATTGTCACAAATTCGTAAGATGCAGTATGACATTGTCAATTTTAAAAGATGAGGTATGAAACTGTCGTGACCCCAATAGTTGAGGTAGTTTTTTGTACTTTACCCGATTATTATTGGATCTTCTATGTGAGAATCCTAAAATCCTTTAATTACATATGTTTATCGTAAATCGTGCAGTCAGTTTTCATCAGATACTGTTTATATTCAATCTTAAATAAAAAAACTTATAATGATTTCTGACTGCATGATATCTACAAAGAGGATCCTCTCTCATGCTCCTCCATGCCCAAAAAGTTATTTTTAGGTCAGATATTGCACATGTAATTGTTTAGGATATGGCGAAATTTTATACTGAATAAATTACGAGATAAAATTTTTGTGAATGTTATTTATTTATGTTTTTGGGGTTTTTTAACTTTAATCATTCAAGAAGATTGAAATTTAAAATAAATTTGGTATTAAATTACATATTGATTATAATCCCTTGATGTGTCCTTAATTCAAAATACTTAATGTGCATTTTATTAATGTCTCCCATTAAATATTTAAATTTATTAACATACAAATTTTAATTTTTTTTTTTACCAAAAAAGTGTTTTTTAATTTATTAATTTTATGGGAATTATTATTAGCACTTCAAAATTCTCATTCTACACTCCAATCTTTCTATATTTAGAAAGAAAAATACACTTGTGATAAGTGTAGAATGAGATTTTTGAGTGCTAATAACACTTCCCAATTTTATTTAACATTCTTCAAACTTGAAAGATTCAATTAATGTACCTAAATGTGTGTACCGAAATGTATTATATTGAACTAATGTATTTAATATGTGTACCGAAATCTACGCACTGAAATGTTAGTACCGAAATGTATTATATTGAATTAATGTAATTAAATGTTTGTATCAAAATGTGTGTACCTAAATGTATTATAATGAATTTAATGTTCCTAAATAAAAAGACAAAGTACATCGAAATATATTGTATAACAAAAAATTAGTTTATCAAAATGTTTACAACAAAATATATTACGATAAATGAAATGAAAATGAAAAGTATAATGAAATAAAATTAATATATTAAAAATTAGGAAGAAAAAGAGAAATAATTAAAAAATCAATATATAATTAATAAATGAGGTTATTAATTTATCAAGTGACTAAAATTAGATTTTGATCTTAATCATGATTTTAATCTAAAATTCATTTTTACCAAACATTAAAATGAAGTTTTTTATACGTTTTTTTTATCGAACAAAAATTGTGTGAAACTTTCTTAAACCATGAGCATATTTGAATGCAATTGGGCTTGGTGGCCTTTTTAGGCAAGTGGAAAGAGTAGATTCCCTTTTGTGACCAAGTGCCCATCCTTGATCCAAGCCGAGTTTTGCGTTCTTTAAGTATGAATATGTTAAAGACCTGTAACTTGATTGTTAAATAGTATTTTTTTTTTCAAAAAAAAGACTTTTTTTTTTCTTTTTACCGCTGCACGAAGAAATATTTTTGGTCCGAATGAACAAGATATTACTTTCGCAGGAGCATAATCTATTTGCTAGTTAAATACATTACGAGATGTTTTTCCATACTTTCCGTATTCAGATCCGCTAGTCCGAATCAATAGAATTAGGAGTTGTTCAAATGATTGCCCCTGCTGGGAATCAATTCGGAAATCAATAGGAATTCTCCCTTCTAATAAATGTTCTATCTTTCATTAGCTATCCACGAAAGTCTCAATCTTTCCTCTTCTTCTACTTGTGGCTACTTCTAGCATTTATCTGTACGTTGGTATAAGACACGAATCCATCGTCTTTCTATATGCAAATTCAGTACTTATAGTTTGTCATTGTTGTGAAGGTTCTTCCTATCAAGTAACGGGTTGTCTTCCAACAAGCTCTTAGCTTTCATCGGGAGTGAGAGAGGAATTGAGGCTGCATCTGCTGTGAGGAGATCATTGTGCCAATGATGTAGCTAACTAAATCTGTATGCTAAGCCAAAAGCGGAGGATGTAATATATTTTTCTTTCCTTTAGTACTGCCCTTTAACTTCCTTAAGGTTGAGAAAGTTGCACAAGGCTACAATCAAGAGATAGGTCCGGACTATGAGGAGACCAATTGTTAGGCACACAACTAAAGTCAAAATACGACTTTTGTAAAAAGCAAGCATAAGTAGTAGGAGAGATTTTTCAATGTGTCAAGAACATGGAGTGGTACTACATATGTAATCATATAAGGGGAGAGAATTTTATTTCTCAAGTCTCCCTCCACTTGTATAATGATATGTGCCCGTGTTCCGCACATTGAAAAATCTCTCTTGTAGCAGGTGGACAATGGAGCTGGCCACGCTCCTCCATACACAAAAAATTATTGTTTAGGACATGCCTAATTTCTAAACGGAAAAAACTATGAGATATGGTTTCCGCGCATATTGTTTATTTATGTCTTTTCTTCAAAGAAAAATAGTGTGTGAGAATCACTTTCTTAGACTATGAGCACATTTAAACGCATTTGGGCTTGGTGGCCTCCCTTAATGTCATTAGCTTTTCTTTATTTGAAAGAAAAAAAAAAAAGTTAACTTTTATATTACCTCGTTGGAAACTTACGTTGATTGCTGCTTGATTGAAGAGAAATGATTTCGAGGTAATGTATGAGAAATCCGCCCTTAAGTGTAAATTTGCTACTTGGAGATAATTAACGTAACATGTTATGGCGGATTACGCTACACTTGTAATAATTCTCTTGATGAACAACTTTGTTATTCTTTTGGATAAAAATCTTAGAGAATTTGATGATTCTCGAATGATAGTTGAGGAGGTTGGGAAACACTCGTAGAGAGTTTGGAAGAGAAAAGAATAGCTGAATGAGGATATTTTCCCACAAAGAATAATAGCTAGGTTTATATAGAAAAATTAATTTTGATGCAACTACCTAAATTATCATTGCACTTGGTTTGTGCCAAAACTTCCGTGAGCTATAAACACATATCAAACGCCAAGTCTTCGGTTTTGTTGTAAGAATAATAATTTTGACGTTAAGAAATATAAAATATTAAACGCAAAGTGTCATGACTTAATTTATACAGGAAATAAATTGACAATTGAAATCATAACGAATGTTTTCAACAAAGATAACATCAAAAGATCAAGGTAATTTAAGAAAACAGCTTAACTAATAGTAATAGCCATACTTAATGAAATGAAGAGAAAAGCAGTTGCCCACAATTATAGGAGAGACGTTTTAGTGTACCCGTAACACGGGGTGCTACGTCAGATGAAAATCAAGCATTTGATTTGGTCGTGTGAGTGAATCCATGATTAACAATGTTGAGCACTTGAGCTTGCTCTGTTGCCTCTGGTTGAGTAAATCCCAAGTTACTATCCCCCGTTCTTTCTATTTACCCTTGATTCGTCTTGCGTCACTCTATTAGAGTAGAGCGAACTAGTCTTAAAATAATGTCTTCCATGTATAATTAATTTAGGCCAAAAGTGGGTTATTAGAATTGTCTCGTTTTTGTCATAGGTTGAGTCAAAGCTTCAATCTTTGTCGATTTGTATAGCTTGCTTTTTACCCATCCAATATTCTCACTTAACAAGTCGGAAGAATGCAAGCTTAAACCTTAGTAGTACACCGAAGGTATGAACGAAAACATTCGTCTCAAATAACACATAGCAGAACCAGTCAAACTTCACCAAAATTCATACCCACAGCCACTTTCTTGGAGGCAGGCCTAGCTGAAATCTCCTCCCACCACGCCTTGACGTGAGGACGATCGTTGACCAACGAAGACCAAGGCGTCTTCATGAAATAAAAAGTGCCCGGAAAGTGGTGAAGATCAGCTAGGCTGTAGAAATCACCAGCAAGGAACTTCTTGTTGCTCAGCCTGGCTTCGTACACGTCAAGCACCTTCTTCAGCTTCTCCAAACTTGCATCGATCACTGTTTGATCTGGTTCCATTCCTACAACAGGCTTTGCGAAAAACTCGAAAATAATTGGATCAATTGCAGCGTTGTATTGTTGGGATTCCACTTCTGTCCATACCTTCACCAACGCAGCTTCGTTCAAGTTTTCATGACGAATGAGATCATGTCCCGTTTCCTTGAATTTCTCAGCTACATATGCTGTGATTGCCCTAGATTCTGGTGTAACAAATGGTAATTAAGAAGGTTAAGCTAGAAACTGTCATAAATTTCGTTACCCTTCTTTTAGCCATCTGCACTTCACCCTACATATTTTACATCAGTATTTTTTACGGTCTGAAGAAATGCAGGAGGCTAAAGAACGAGTGTGAAAATCGCTAGCCAAGATAAAGCACTTACCGAAAAGTGTGATGTCATCGTCTTCTAGTACTGGAACTTTGCCAAAGGGCTGCACGAACATGATGGAGAAAATACAATGAGCTTCTATATATACAGCTACAAAAATCATGGAGATTTGTAAAATGTTTGGAAATGAATGAAAACTGTACATTCTTGGCTAGAAATTCAGGCTGCTTGTTTTCGCAGGCGAAGAGATCAACGGGGACAAGCTCGAAATCAACGCTTTTTTCATGCAGACAAGCGACGACGCGAGCTGTGGAAATCGACACAGAAAGTCCATGCAGCTTGAGCACCATTGTTGGAGTAGAAGGGAGCTTAGTACATGCTAGTGCCTAGAGATTTTGGGGAAGATATGTATGCATTGGAGACCAAGGTCCTTATTAAATATAACTTAAGGCTCTGGGATTCATCTTGTTTGAGATACTCTTTGTCGGTTTTTTACATTTAAACTTGTATTGTTACTGCAAATAAACAATTTACAGTTTGACGTCAGAAAAATAAGAACAGTAGCACAGTATTGCTGATCAAACTTCAGTATCTTTCACATGGTTGAATGAAAGCCCCGATGCAATGACGACAGACGAATTGTCTCGTAGCGCGATGTATGAATCGAGTGTTTGCGATACGAACAAATTGGTGCAACTGGTTAGCTTGCAGAATGACTATTTTAGAGTGTCGATAACTGTTATCCAACTAGACGGACTCAAAGTGAAATGTTGGGCATAATCTTCTTTGTATGAATAGACTATAGATATGTACTATTATGTTATGTTGGTGATAAAACATCGGGTGACGTTGTCCACACAAAGGTATTCTTTGTTAATTTTTATTATTTAATTTTCTTTAATTTCTTCGATTTAAGGGTCGAAAATTAAGAATTGTATATAAAAAGTACAAAAAAATGTGTGTAAATAGCATCAATTGTCTGGTCAAACAAAGATTTCAGTGCACTGATTTTAAAATGATTGGCAGCATCTTGAGATATATGCTCTCGTTTTTTAAACACTGCACAAAGATCAAGTAAAAAGATTAGCGATTAATAATGGAAGGATGGTAAGGAGATTTTCAAAAAACTTTTTATAGACTATGTTACCTCATATTTTAGACATAATATTTTATAATGTTGACACGAAAATTAACGTTACAAGTGAGATGATAAAAAGTTCATAGAGAATCTCATTTTAAAGAGAGATTTTTCAGTGTAACCGAAATACAGAGTGGTACACCATGTGTTATTTTGCAAATGATGGGATGTGTGTAAAAAATTTAATAACTTAAAAAGTAAAATTTCACACCACTTAAATAAAAACACATAGTGTACCATCCGTGTTCCCGTTACAATAAAAAATTTCTCAATTTTAAGGGTCTCCTTAGCACTTCTCTTAACAGTGACTACAACATTTTTAACAAGGGTCACTTTAGCATGTTTACTGAACAAAAATAGGAGGATCAAAGAATCAGAGAGCTTAAAAATATAAAAAGTAATAAATTGATCTGATTTCTAATTGTTAAGTATTTGATTACGTTTTGTTCAAAAGTATTTGATTACGCATTTCAATGAAAAATCACAATTTTACGATTTTTCATGTTTTAACAAAAAAAGTTAAGAACTAAAATGATTTTCGTATCCATATTTTACCAGACACATAAAACCCAACAATCAAGTCTTAAGAACTATAACAATTAAGAAAACAAAGCATTGAAAGGGAGCATAAAACATAGGATCCTAGTTGATTCTGTGACCATCAACGGTCAAGTTGCAATTTCCCACACCAATGGCCAAGAGGTGGAACCTCAGAACTAATTTAGATTTTTAATCTGCAACTTAGGAAGCCACAACACTAGAATTAACAATAACACAAGAAGCTCAGAGTTTTGAGGACTTTATAAGCTCTTCCAAACGTGATGTCGACAGTATCTGTATCACAGACCAATCAAACACTATCATGTGAGTAAGTTAAAACGCATAACGGTACATGATTGACTTGTGATGCCACCACTGAAGCAATCCGCTGGTGTAGCTTAATCAATTTGGGAACACAAATCAACACCATGAAATAACTTAAGTTAGATTTTATTTTTTTCATTTTCTAATTTCTTTACTGGTACAGCACTCAGAAATTTACAAATTTACAATGCTCATGTATTTACAGCATGCTTTACCCAAACCCTAAAACTACGGAGAAAAACATAGCAGCAGACCAAATAGTCCAGACTCCAGAGGACATTATATGTAAGAAAGGATGAATGGTACAATACTTCACTTCAAAAGGCTTCTTCTGGCTTTAGAAAGTTGTGATATTCCAGCTGGGTCATCTCTCCTCCGTTCACTGGGTCGAACTCGCATCGATAGAAGCTGCATCGACATGCAAATTGCATAACAGTGTTTAAACTCCAAACATTTATTACCATTGTATCATATGCACGAGTGATGATTCATTAATATGGTTCCGTCATGACTAAAGTGCCAAAGCATCGAAAACTAATTTGTTTTCCTACCTCCCATCCATGCCAAGAATGACCACAGTATTCTTTTGGTGACCAAACGCAACAATGTACTGAGAACCCTCAAGCAAGCGAAACTGAGCAACCGACCACTCTGAGCTAAAATACTTGGGCAGCACACCTGCAATGCAAACCTCACTCAGATCCATTGGTCTAAGAATGATAAGCATAATATGTCATTTGCTGGTTTACAAGACTACACATGGTATCACAAATTAAGGAGAGGAGAGACACAAACTTCATCACACGCATATGCGGAATTGCGGATTGCACCATGTTTTTAACAACTGTTTCACACGGCACACAAATTCCTTCTGTGTATCATTGGATAATTCAAAGTTCACTAGTTTTCAGCATATGGTATTGAACACAGGGAAAAAGAAAAATTTATTCCCATCATTCAAGTGCCACTGGCATATACAAATGTAGTTCTTAAATCATATCTGTAACTTCAAATTCTTCCCCTTGAAGCATATATCCCCGAACAAACCATTTGTCAATAGTAAATCTAGAATGTTTAGAGCAGCAAACAAACCAGAACAATTTAATCATTTGTTGATGATGAAACAGCAAGACTAAGGAGAGACAGAGTTTACCTCTGATGAAAGAAAGAGAAGAGTTTGATGATGAAACCGCAAGATTAGGATCAGATGCAGTTCGGGGATTCTCATTTCCAGAGGATCCAGAATTAACCTTGAGGTTAAAAACATGGACCGTTCCCTTGTCACTTGAGACTGCTAACCACTGGGCAGTTGAAGAGAATGCCAAACTATAGATTTCTGCTCTGTCTGCACCCCTTCTTACCTGCAATGTATGCAAAGCATCCATAATTCTACCAACCAGTAATCATACGTCCACACCACTTAAGACCTTCCAATGAAGGAGGAGGGATGCATCCTCCTCAAAGTTCAGATAAAATGAATAGAACTGAAGAAAACAGTCTTTCCAAAGTTCACTAAGCAAAGCATACAGAGAACAAACACGTAAACACAACATGACCTCGTAATGAACATTGAACAGTAGCTGATTTAAATCCCAACCAACTACAAAACTGAAAGTCCATATAGAATGTACCCTAAATACTCAATCATTACGGGTGAACATTTGTACATCCCCGTTAACGGTTGAACAAACTTCCTCAAACTTAAGAATGTTCGAATCCAGTCCAAACTGAAATATAAGTCACCATGCCCTGCAACTTACAGCTGCTTTCAAATTAAGCAAAGACCCTAAATTCATATCCGAAAGTTGATCTAAGCAACCCCAATTTTCTCTAATCATAAGAAGCCAAGAACTTCAAGATCAATTATATAACACATTTGCATTGGAATTTGATTAATACTACTACAAGGCTTTCAAATTAACCAAAGCTCCTAAATTCATATCTGAAATTCGATACCAAGCAATCCCAATTCTCTTGAATCATATGAAACCAACTTCAAGCTAAAATATGTAACATATTGCATTGAATTATGACAAAGTTCAGAGCTTTTCAAGCAAAATAAAATTATACCTCTTGCAGCAAAGTTCCGTCGAGAGTATTGAAAATCCGAACGAGAGTCCCTTTGTTGCTCGAAGTGGCGAGCAGCTGGCCGTCCGGCGTGAGTGCAAAGCAGGCAAGTCTGGAATCGTGAGCCATAATGAACTTGGTCCGCTTCGACACGTAATGCTCCACCCTAACCTGCCCCTTCTGCAGCCCAGGGCAAACCAGCACCAGCGACCCCGCTACCTGCGACACTGCGCACAGCCCCTTAGGGTTCGCGATCGTCTCAATCTGGTGCAGCAGCTTCAGGTCGGCGAAATTGTACACGAATATCTTCTGCTCCAAAACGACGACGATACGGTCCCTCCGGAGCCGCACGGACCGGACGACGGAGCGGAACGACAGCTCACCGATGCACCGGCCCTGGTGGTCGTCCCAGATCATGACTTTATTGGTCGGGTACTGAGGGTCGGGCCCACCGCCGACTATGGCCAAGATGTTGCACCGGAATAGCATCTCAACGACGCCGATTCCGCCGCCATTGTCGAAGTCGCGGCGGAAGAGCTCGCGGAACGGGTCGCAGTTGTAGATCCGGAACCCGTGGTCTGTCCCCACGGCGAAGCAAGCGTGGTCTTGGTTGAAGCAGACGTGGAAAAGAGACGGAGGCGAGCGCGGCGCCGGCAGGGAAGACTCCGGGGGCGAGGAGGAGAAGGGGTTGTTATTGTGGAGGTTGTGGTTAGGGTTTGGGGGCGATTGGGGGTCGTGGTGGTCGTCGCTGGAGTCAACGACAGAAGTGGGGTTGTCGTCGGTGGGATCGGTGGGATCGGTGAGGAAGGCGGCGGCGGAGTTGGGGTCGGGCCAGGAGGGAGGCGAGAAGGCGGAGAGGGTGGCCATCGGAGGAGGAGGATTTGGGTGGTGGGATTTTTGAGGATTCTGAGGGGTACGTTTAGATGATCGGGAACTCCAAACTAGAAGAGGATAGAGTCCGCTCAAATTACTGATTCAGCCTTTTCGGGGATTGGGCAGAAGGTAGGTTTTGGAGGCAAATATAGGGAGAAGAGAGGGTCAATATTGTCATTGTAAAAATGCAGGCCATTTTGTTCGTTGATTGGAGAGCACGAAAAAGCGGAGATGTGTTTCGCGTCGAAACCACGGCTGATAGGAATTGAATTGCTAGGTATTCATCTCACATATAAAATTTTAAATTTGATTTTAGTTAAAAGTAAATTTGAATTACATTATTATCAATCTATTATGAGGCTAAGTGTACCATTTTTTTTAGTATAGATAATATCGTTTGTAAAAAAATTAAAAATAAAAAAAAAAAACCTTACAATTTGGGATAAATTTGTAATTTCAGGATAAAAAAAATAGGTTTAAAGTATAGATAATATCGTTTGTTAAAAAAAAAAAAAAAAAACCTTATGATTTGGGATAAATTTGTAATTTCAGGATAGAAAAAATAAATTTAAAGTATAGATAATACAGTTTATTAAAATAAAATAAAATAAAAAAAATAATAAAAAAAAACCTTATGATTTGGGATAAATTTGTAATTTCGGGATAGAAAATATGGGTTTAAAATAGGTTTAAAGTATAGATAATATCGTTTGTTAAAAAAAAAAAAAAAAAAACCTTATGATTTGGGATAAATTTGTAATTTCAGGATAGAAAAAATAGGTTCAAAGTATAGATAATATTGTTTGTTAAAAATAATAATAATAATAATAACCTTATGATTTGGGATAAATTTGTAATTTCAGGATAGAAAAAATAAATTTAAAGTATAGATAATACAGTTTATTAAAATAAAATAAAAAAAATAATAAAAAAAAAAACCTTATGATTTGGGATAAATTTGTAATTTCGGAATAGAAAATATGGGTTTAAAAAGATGGCGCGCCGTTGCCGGGGATCGAACCCGGGTCACCCGCGTGACAGGCGGGAATACTTACCACTATACTACAACGACCTCCTTGGTAAATGAGCAAAATTATTCATATTTACTGTTCAAGACGACTTCTTAACTTTCCAATTTCACACTATTCGCAATAACATCCATCAAACTCTCAAGAACATGTATGTGATTTACATCTAACAGCGTATTCATAGAAAGAATCTTTTAATTAAGCTTACGTTTTTGTTTTCTTGATTATCATATTTGAATTACCGATCAACCTCTCTGACTTTTGCCATCTTAGGCGCTACTTATGCATGATCGTATGATGCTTCTTCCGTTTTGAATAAAACACCTTCTCCATAAGTTAGCAAAGGGAAAAGAAAAGAGAAAGAAAAACCAAAATTTAAAACCCGCCAAATCAGCGAATCCGAAATTTACTAATAGTGGTTTACAAATTCATCTGTTAATTAGCAGACAATTAATTCGTGTACACTTTAATGGATCGGGATCAGCTCCCATCAGAATTACAGGACCACTAGAACTATTGACGATCAAGCGATCACTACCAACTACAACCAAAAATCTCACCAACCAACCACTCCTCCCACAAATACAGCATTCATTTCAAAGCCAAAATACTTCTTCACTGGCTGCACCACTTGAATCGCCATAACGATGTTCAAGCAGACGATATCCCTCCGACACTGGCAGCATATAGTTCCCTCCGTCATGAATACAAAATCCGAATGGAGGTTGTGGATAACCACCTTCAATTGATACTCAACCCGCTTACCATGTAAAGCTTGATGATTGTTGAGCATCGAGCGAGGTGGACTTTGAAGTTAGGCTGGAACATATCGTACCAATCCTGGTCGTGGAGAAACCGTATCTTGTCAAATTGAAATCTCAGAGAAATACACGGATAAGATAATGCTTTTGTCATTCCCCACATGAATCTCCTTCCTGCCCAAATTATCCATCGTGCTTTACATTAATCCGTACACTTGTTATACAATGGTACTGCAGAATAGGCAAAGTCTAACAAAGATTCAAATTTCGTAATCATACCATGGGGGGTGAATACGAATGCATTTGCCAACTTCAAGGTCAACATCATCACAAACTCTTGGATTGAAGATAACCGTCCATGTTGTTTCTTCGTTCACCGTATTCTTGGGGCTCTCTGGCCATGGGAGGTGCTGCACAAAGAAACACAGATCTTCAGTCATCCTTTCTAACAAAGCTGTGAGAGAAATTGCATTTGCATTCACACAATAACATGTCGCCAGAAGAACGTCTGAGAAATGATTATTAAAGCGACTTTACATTGTTTCCAAACGAGCAGTGGCAAACTGTCAACTTCGCATCCAAATATCTTGAAAGAATTTTCACATCAATGCAGCTTGGTTCATCTGAGGAAGTGTAGAAACGAGGAATAAAGTCAAGGCATATATTTTGCAGAAATTTTTTTTAGAAGAACTAACACTATATTTTGCAGAATTCCCATACATTTAGTCTATGCATGCAGAAATTAACTTAAAAAGAAAATAATTGCAAGGCCTTGTTACTTTGGTTAGCTCCATTCTCGATATTCTTCAAGAATTCCATATCACTTTCTTTCTCACTCTGCACGACCTGCTGCAGTTGCCCAAATAATCCAATTCTACAAAATTGCCGGTAGATATGCACAT
The DNA here is from genome assembly GCF_963583255.1 of Pyrus communis. NCBI lineage: Eukaryota > Viridiplantae > Streptophyta > Magnoliopsida > Rosales > Rosaceae > Pyrus > Pyrus communis. The sequence continues at coordinate 24,387,083 of NC_084816.1, forward strand.
TTAGCAACCAGTAAAGAATTCACTTGTACTAACATTGACTGCACTTATAACAGGATCACACGATTTACCTTAATGGTTTAGGCACTGCAACAAGGGCTCTGTCACTCAAAGCTTCTTGAAAGCGATCTACCAGTGTTTGCCTCTTTACCTCCGGTTTATCAAGCTTCAGAATTTGATCATCGGCCTGCTAAACACTATATGTTTGATAAAGTACTGATTTGAGCAGGAATGAACATATAAGGAAATCAGTACAGAGAGATACCTCGCTATTACTTGGTGATCCCAGGCCTAAGTGCTCAGGGGAGCTTTCACTGTCAATAACTCTATCTCCAAGTGAAGATACAATCTTCATAACAGGCTGCGCCTTTTTACACCTTTTTCTACGATACTGAAACAAAAGCTAGATGAAACAGGGAACAGAAAAATGTAAATGGGAAAAGGAAGAGAAAAACATGTTTGAAGAAAAGAAGACAGAGAACCACTTTAGATCTTCCTCTCAGCATAGTTGTCTTATCTTGAAGGCCATCTAAAAGCTCCGCCATTGACTGCTCAATAGATTCATGCCCAAGTTCATTAACGTCAACAGGAACAATCTCCAGCTGATTTTCCTCTTCTCCTTGAATATCCTCAATAAGCTCAGAATCCAAATATTCTTCAGTCCTGGGCTCAATTGCCTTCAACATTTCAGGCACTTGTTGAACCTTGAATGACATATCACTTTCGTTTTTAGATACAGAAAAGCAAGAGGGTCCTTTCTTTTGAGTCTTGAAACGGAAGGAAATTTTTGGCTTGCCTTTGTCTTTCACTCCTACAACAGTAGATTATCAAGTTTAAAGAACACACTACAGACTGTGACAATGTACAAAAGTTTAAGGGTCACCTTTCAAACAGGATACATTACCTTTGAACGATTTATTCACTTTTGAATAATCAGATTTTGGTGACGAACATGAAGTTTGTTCATTTAATCGCATGAGTGCCTCAGCTTCTTTACTTACTTCAGACCATGTACATGATTCATCTTCTTTATCACTTCTTCCAATGCAATGAACATAATCCTTTTGCAATTTTTTAGCACCAAGAGTAACCGAAACTTTCGCACTCATGTTGTTCCCCTTTTCCAGAAACAGTTCACAAGCACATTAATCCTTCATTAATACACAATACAGGATAAGATATATCTATATCCGAATGCATAATACCTCTTCATCGGAGCTCAATTCATCCTCCAAGTTGCAGGCATACACATTCGCACCTGCATCTGAAACAATTGAACAATACTGCTGCTCAAAAGAGCGTATGCCAGTACAACCCTAGTAGCCATTTTCGAAAAACCACAATACCTTTGAGCATTTCCAGCCGTGATGAAAGTGGTAACTCCTCCTGTTACGGAATAGAATTTTTGTTAATAAACCATCTTTTTCCTGCAACACAAGTTTCGAATTTCTACTAATGCAGACAATCAAGTGAAAACATCTGCATAGGCTCATCAAAATTACTCTGACCTCAGGCCATAGGAAATCTTTCTCCGATCAAGACTGTGACACATGAGTGGTTCAGTTATTCAGCCTAATTATCGATTTGTTTTCAGTTAATGAAGATATTGTTAATTGTAATCTAAAAGCAAAACATTGTAATTATAATCACTTTTTTTACAAGATGATATTCTATTCTAAACTTCGAAAGGGAGATTCAAATTTGGTGCAAAAGGGTCGGCAAGGCACACTGCATTGGCCAACTAGCCTAATTGTCAATACAACCAGAAAAGTAGTTATCATAATTTTCTCTACTTTCTCATATTTTCCTGATATCCAAACACACTGCATCAACCTTTGATCAATTAAAATTACATAAACAATGCACACACATACAATTTAAATCAACAACATTGAAGTTTAAAGCAAAATAAGAGGTAATTGGAGAAATTGTCACTGAACTTTGGCTCAACTAGAGCTTTGGTTGCTAACTAAAAATCCGAACTTTAGTTCAGGAACCAATACTCATGGATTTTAGTTCAGACTCCAATTGGGCCAAAGTTTGGGATTATTGCTCCAATTTTTCTCTCAAAATAAATATAAAAATAAGGAGAGAGGATCCTTATCCTCTTTGTGAGGATCTCCAATAATATCCGTTCATCATACATTATTATTATAAGTATCGTTTATATTCAATTTTACATAAAAAAAATTTACAATGATTTTTGACCGTAAGATGCAGATGAACGGATGTGATTGGAGGATCGGATCCTCACAAAGATAATAGGATCTCCTGGAAAAATAAGAACCTTTTTCTTGGCGGAACCACCAATCGCAGCGCAATTGTTGGGAAATTCTCGGTCAGATTCTTCCTCATCTGCCAGATGAACAACCAAAAACACTTAAGCCAAAATTCCCAAATAAATAAAATTTTACACAATCGAAACGAGAGAGTTTACCGGAAATGCTCTGATCAGAATCTGGACTCGTCTGAAAACGACGCGTAAGCATGGCGACGGAGCTTAGAAATCTTCAGCGACGGAGGAAATTATGGGTTTAAGGAAAGGGGCTTGCAGGCGGAGGGTTTTGCCGCCAATTTCCTCCTCCCGGGAACTTCAGTATTATCCACCGCCGTTTCAGTAGGGAGAAATTGATTTATGATATTGTACGTTGGGTTGGAATAATTTTTTCAGTTTATCGAACTGTACGATGGGCTCGGAGTCTCGAGACAGGCCCAAAGAGAAAACTAGAGCCTAGCACATCCTGCACACTGGGCCAAACCAAAAATTGGATATCGCTTTTGTCATAATTTTCTATTTTATGTTTAGGATGTGCGTCAATAACACTTTATTACAGTGATGAAAAATATATAAAATTTGGTACGAGTTCGATCTCTATTAATTTTTCTTTTCTTAAAAAAATTAACTATTTAACCCACTAATTTTATTACTTCACAACAATAAATATTTAGGAGTCTTTTTTAGGATTCCTTTGATTTAGACTCATCCAATGTCCAATATTTTAAAGAACTTTTTTTTTTTTGTCATTTAATGTCTACTTCAAAATTTATTAATTTAAGGTGAATTTTTGTTAGTGACGGATTTACCTTTTTAGATAAATAAGAAAAATAATTTTTAAAATATCGATTAAATGCAATATTTGATTATACATTTTGAATTTAAAGGCCTGCATATACCACCATAAAAACCTGAATCCATAAACAATTTGTCAGTCACAAAATCTATTGTTGAGGTAGAATAAAATGTCTCATATAGTCATATTTGTAGTGTTAAAGGGCTCATTTGGATGTGTTTTTAAAACGACTGAAAGCGCTTTTAGAGAAAATGTTTTTTTGGTTCCAAAAGCATTTAAAGTGTTGTCTGCAAGAAATACCAGTTATGTGTTTCTTCCAAGAAGCACTTTAAGTGTTTTTCTAGAATTTACTTGCATTTTTACTAAGGATTGGTTCCAAAAATATTTTCACCAAAAACACTTTTAGTTATTTTAAAAGCAAATCCAAACAAGCTCAAAATGTCATGGTATCAATATTCATCATTCATCTTTATGAGAATTATTTTTCTATACAAAACGTAATTAATAGTAGTTATAATGATGTAAAATATAAATATATAAATGGTATAGTTCGGTAGAGGTTTTAGATACCATTACCGTATAAAAATATATGGTTCGATTGTACAATTGTTAATTGGTACAATATTCAATACAAATTTTAGTATAATATAATTGGTGTTTCAGTTGATACAGTAATCTGGTAGAATATTCCACCCCAACTATGAATTTGAACCCTCGCTGGATTCTCTTTGTGTGGATCCCGAGATCTGTGAATTACGTCTGTTTATCTTACATCGTGTGATTAGAAATCATTTTAAATATTTTTATTTAAAATTAAATACAAACAGTATCTGACAAAAACTAACCGTACAATATATAATAAACGAACACGATTTACGAATTATAAAGATCCTATTGGCCCCAACCACATCATCTAGTGAAACCAAAATCATCAACTCATCCCCCAGGAGATATGCCAATCCTACGGTCTAAATCAAATATCACGGTAGCGCACAGTAGATCCATTTCAGCCAATCATTTTGTCGCGCGCGATTTGAAATCCCAAATGTTTAAATTTTTTAATACGTCAGCAAGAAGAACACTGAACGAGACAGTCGGTTCGAGCAAAACCCTAGAAACGTGGAAGAAGAAGAATCGGAGGGAGATGAAGGGAGCGCTGGCGAGGCTTCAGCTAGGGGAAACCCTGAACCAATCGTCGTTTTCGACGTCATCATCTAACCCCTCTCGCTCCCAGAACCTTGTAGAAGCCCGAGCCGCCGACGGCAGCCTTCCCTCCTCTGCTCCCCTCGGGACCGACGTCGACACCGATGTCGACGACAGGGATTTCATTCTCAGCCAAGATTTCTTCTGGTATGATTCTCTGCGTTATTACTTTTGTAAATTTTCAAGCTTTTTGGTATTTGAATTCGAAAAATTGATGAAAACTCGGATTTTTTTGTTTGTTTTGGGTTTGATTGATGCAGCACTCCTGATTATATAACACCGGATAATCAGCATATGATGAACGGCTGGGATTGCACCAAGGTACAGTGGGTTGGATTGGGTTTCACAATTTCTGTAAAATTGACTTGGGTTTAAAGACTCTTGCTTTAATATGTTTGTTTCTATTTTTAGCTGGAAAACATCCCTTGCCCCAAATCACCCGAGAAATCGAATACCCTTAAATCAAAGAGGCGAAGACAGTGTCAGAGTAAGGCTAAAAGTTTGTTTTAACTTTTTTACTACGAAGTAAATTTTGATGAAAGGCTACTTGGGTAATTGGTCTTGCAAGTAAAAGTTCATACTCTCTGCAGATGATATCTCGTTGAATCCTCTCAGCCCTACATTGTCTGGAAATCAGCCGATAGTTGAGCTTGAAGCAGATGTTTTTGGCATGGATGAGGTTATGATAGAGAAACCAACAGCAACAGAACCGCGGAAGGTGCAAAATTATGTATCTCAATCTGCTGTGGCTTTACGTTGTCGTGTCATGCCTCCTCCTTGCTTTAAGAATCCGTATATTAAGGATGCTTCAGAAATGGGCATTGATCCTCTTGGAAACCAAAGATCGAAATGTGCAGGTATGCTTCTGTTAGTTGCGAATGAGAAACTACTTCAATATTAAGACATTGGTTGAAACCCCATACTTCATTTAGGAGATAGTTGCCCATCATACGGCTCACCAACTTCACTTGCCTCTATGGGAGGCTCACTCCGGGCTGGCCTCCCCCCGCTGGTATTTTGCCTGTATGGTGTTTACCGATTCTTCAAGTTCTCATTATTAATGCTGCAATCTCCAGCTTTCTTCCCTGCTTTTATGGGCGGAAATGGCCTTTCGCGTTACTGTGCTGATTTTCACGAGATTGAGGTATTTACCAAATCCCAAAATTTTTATGGATTTAAGCATATGCTATCTAGTTATAATTTTTAATATTGTGCACTTGGCTAATTTGTTTGTAATTTGCCTTCTCCTTCTAGCAAATCGGCAGTGGGTACTTCAGTCACGTATTCAAAGTCTTGAACAGAATTGATGGTTGTTTGTATGCCGTGAAACGTAGCATGAAGCAGTTGTATCTGGACACAGAAAGGTTGCTTACTCATGCTTTAGATATATCTGTCATTTATTGAAGCCATTTGCTTATGCATTATTACTTTTTGTATCCTTTGCAGGAGAAAGGCTATGATGGAAGTTCAATCTCTGGCGGCTTTAGGTAGGTTTCCATTATTTTTAGTCTTTTAATTTTTGTGTTTGTGCTTCATCAATTTTTTTTTTCTTTAAAAGGGACCGGCTGGTGGCGAGCCACGACAGTCCACCCTTCCAGGGCCCGGGGTTTAACTGTTTTGCTTTCTCTAGGGTCCCATGAAAACATTGTTGGATACCGCTCGTCTTGGTTTGAAAATGAGCAGCTCCACATTCAGATGGAATTATGTGATCACAGCTTATCCATCAACAAGTTGTCCCAACCATTCAAAGAGGGGGAGATTTTAGAAGCCCTGTATCAGGTTTGTGTGGATGAGTTTTAACAGGCTTCTCACTTGAAACTGAATGGTAAGTTAGTAACCCATGTAAACACGTACTAGCACCAAAACTTTTAATAGATTGCGTACATAGCAGAGATCCATTTTTACTACATTTGAGAAGCCAATGAAGTCTTCACTCATGAAACAAGAAACAGGGTTGCTAGGTCCTTAATCAACTGTTTACCCCTTTCATTACAAACGCCTATATTGAATCCTAATATTCAATTCATATACTGTCCTCTACGTTATAGAGTGCATTCAATCATGAATTCTTGATTTTCAAAAACCATGATATATTCAAATGTGTGTGCATGTGTGTGTTTTTGTGTTCTGTATTCCTCGTATTTTGAGAGATATACCCTTTCCTTGACATCCGTATGAATGTTTTAGAAGTTCTAATTTTGGTGTTGAGCTCAGTCCTTTGCTTACTTGATTCTACAGAAAATACTATCATGAAGGGGGATCACGGGTGTACTGTAAACTAGACAGAATTGGTTTAATATAATGTATGTCCATATTCATATCACAGACACTTTGGCGTGCATGCATACTCACTCGCATTGACACATATCTGAGATCCTATCTTGGTTTCTCCCAGGCTGTAGTCTTAGATTAATTCAAACACTTTAACTTGACAAGGTTTCCACTTCTGTTGGCATATGCTAATTTCTTGTATAAAAATATGTACAGATTGCAAAAGCGTTGCTGTTTATACATGGGAGAGGAATAGTTCACTTAGATGTAAAACCTGATAATATATATGTGAAGAATGGTGTTTATAAGCTTGGTGACTTTGGATGTGCAACTCTACTTGATAAGAGCCTACCAATTGAAGAGGGTGATGCTCGATATATGCCTCAGGAAATCCTGAATGAGAAATATGATGATCTTGACAAGGCCGATATCTTCTCATTGGGAGTTGCTATTTATGAGCTGATTAGAGGTTCGCCTTTACCAGAATCAGGGCCTCAAATTTTACATCTTAGGGAGGGAAAGCTGCCACTCCTTCCTGGTCATTCATTGCAATTTCAGAACTTACTTAAGGTAACATAGCTGTGAACTTGTGACTGTTTCACTTTTGTTATTTGTACTTGTTGCAATTAATTTGCATGCGAAAATGATGTTTCTCATGCTGGATTACTTAATGCCAAACTTTGCTAAAGGAAATGGTGTTTGTTTTCTGTTTACGTATTTCTGAGTTATGAACTTATCCTGCGGTATGAGCGCGTATTAAGAAGAAAGAATGAATTAAATGGTTTATCTCCTCCTTTTCTTTCCTTGAAAATCTTGATAATTACAAGTAAGAATAGAATGGAAAGATAATGATCACCGGAATTTCTGTCTTCTTATATTAGTAAGAGGCTCTTGAGATGAAACACCCGTGACACTTTCATTCAAAAGCATATTAACAATACCATTGTCTGTGATTCTGCATATCCATTGTTTCAGTTGACATGAATGCTATTACTGGATATAGTCAAGCTGTTCTGTCACTATCGTTAATTTCCTAAGAAATCGGTTGCAATCTACATGTGCATCGTACGATTCTTGGTTGGTTTGTGCTACTAAACGAACCCTGTGATAGCGTTGGTGATTGCATTACATTTTAATAAATCTCTCAGGTCATGTTGGATCCAAATCCAGTCTGGAGGCTGTCGGCGAAAGATTTGGTCGAGAATCCAATTTTTGACAAGGTGCGGCGAAATGGACAAGCCTAGGGCAACAACGATCGCCTTTGGAAGAGAATGGCCTGTTGCATTTGCCATCCGTATGCGGCATCAGCAGGCCCTGCAACACAGGCAAAGTAAAGTTTGTGAAGAATGACCAATTTTGTAATCTACAAGTTATTCCTCTAATGTATGCACTTTCCCATTTGTGCGTTGCATGTATTTTGTGGCTCGAGGAATTCTTGGTCATGTACTCCTGGTTATGTGCTGCTAATGAAAAAGGTCTAATTCACTCGGAATACACTTGAAATGGATTTTCTATTTCTCTTATTATTCATTCTAAATGCTCATTTGGAAAGTAATTCTGAGACGAGTGTAATCACTTATGAGGAGAACGAGATGTGCTTCTCCATAAATCACTTTCGTTGTTTTTTCATAAAATATCATTATGGCTAGTGCTTTTAAGAAGAAGCATCTCTCATGAGCTGCTTCTTTGAGTCACTTACGAACGGGTCCATTGTAGCTGAATCATAAGGGGTATAAATTGTAACTACAACCTACACATATAAGATAGCACCAAACTAGGAGAAAAACTTCAGTATAGGTTTTTGGACCACATTATGCTTCTGATTGCACATGCAAACACCTCTTCCCTAGGCGAATTTACATTCATTGACATTCTAGGCTAATAATACAACGCAAATTGTTTTAAATTTATCACATGCGTTGTTTGATTGGTTTAATATACCATTATCTTAGTGATCTTGTTTCATGTAAATCTTATATTTTGTTTCATGGGTAATGCTAGGAAGATTAAATGTGCAGACTAAATTTTGTAAACTAAATGACATAGAAGTTGATAATTAAATTATTACTTAAGTGTTGATAAACTTGCTTATTTCTTATTGGTGACACATCATTTAGTTTACAAATTTAGTTTCCCTAACATTACTCTTGTTTCATAATTCCATCAACTGATTTGTGGTACCTACAGTTTGTATATGTTGTCGTAGTGTAGTAGCCCTTAGGGTTGGCCTGAGCCCAGTGCAAGTTGGACCACCATCCGAAACCCAAAAAAATTTGGGGGCATCAAAATTATTAAGGGGGTATATCCATATATGTTTTCATAAGTGTATAAACTTATAAAATTTGGTCAAATAATCAAGAAGTTTAATCAAAAGCAATGGTTTCTGTTGTATAAAATTAACAAAATTCTGAGCTCAAAATGCTATGTGCTTTTTTAATTCTTTCCAATTTTTACGAATTTCTGTTTGGTTATTAATTTCTTTTTAATTACTAGTTAGTAGTTATGTGGGTTCCAGTTTTTAGACATTTATTCCACTTCAAATCTAACCTTCAACAAAGAATAATACGTAGACCAAATTTGTAAACCATATTTGCAAGAACAAAAGTAAAGTGAAGTGCTGGGAGAATCCAGGAAAGCACCATTGAAGCAAACTAGTCACTCGCTCGCTCACTTATAGCAACACAGGCAAACTGAATTAATTTGAAGAAAAGATAAGTGTATAGAAGCTTATAAATAGATGTGGAGGGGCCATATTAAATAAATGGAATTGGATCCTCTTCGAGGCAAATTCTTGGGATTTTTCTGACCCAATAACATGGACCGTTGAATTTTGATCCAACGGCTACAAACAAATGATCTCTTTAAAAATTATAATAATTGTAGTAGTTAGATCAAAATCTAACGATCCGTATTAATGGATCAGAAGGATCATGAGGCTTTGCCTAGGAGAGGATCCAATTCCTAAATAAATGGCCCCCGATGAGTGAGTTTAGTAGTTGATTATGTCGTGAAGGGCTTTTAATTTTACTTGTCCAAAATTTATTGGCATGTGAATTTCTTTTGCATCAGAGTCTTCTGATAAACGGGTGTATTGATTATGACGGTAGAGGCTAGCACTGAAATTTTGGAAGGTTAAGTAATGTTGGTATTCAATCCTGACAGAAAATTTGGTGGAGGATGTTGAATATCCCGCTTCGTTTGCCAGAAATTTACATCTTATAGTTACACGGTTTCATTCCTAATCACACTGAATTTTCAGTGGAAAAAAATTCTCACTTTTGTTGAATGAGTGGGTGATTAAATTGAAGACAATATTAATATTGAATCATTGGTCCGTCCTTATAACTTTAACACGGACATCATGGTACATATACACATTATTTAATATATATATATATATATATGTATGTATGTATATATTTATTACAAACAATATTTACTATTCTAAGTTAAAAGGAACGGGATGACGTGCCATCCATAGAAAATAGATATGTTAATCAACATACAAATAATAATTCAATTATCAATAATCACATCACACCCTTTTCAAAATTTGGTATCCCTAACATTAGCCTTCAAGAAATATGTATGAATGTCTTTACCAATACCAGGTTTAATTTAGTACTCATTCATTGTTTATACATACCAATTAAAGACTCGAAAATATGATTATTTGTTTAGTCTCATATTGACAAGATTAGTAAATAAGAAAAAACACTCATGAGTAATTTAAAAATACTTTAAAAGTTTAGATTGAAGGGAAACAAATTCATCATCTATCTACTTGTAAGTCCGGAGTTTTTTTGTTCCCCTTCTCTCAATACAAAATAAATTAATTTTTCATATTTCTAGATTATTGAGTTTGAAGTGTTTTTCTAAGTATATTTTTATCGAAGTCTTATACGTGAAACAAATAATTTTTCTCATATGAAGATAGAATACATTCTTTTGGGTCATCCGGGTTTCAAAAATCCCAGAACCGACCTTGGTAGCCCTACCGGATACTCCTACCTAAACTAAATAACTCTTGTTCTCTATCAGCACCATGTTTACAAAATATTTCAGCCCTTTAGATGAGGATGCTCCGATCGCATAATCCAAAATCTTAATGTCCTCCCACATCATGCATATACCTAATCTAACCTAACTCATACGGTGGCAAGATTATCGATCCACACAACATTTTTGTAGCATTTGGTGACTAGTTTTCGATGGCAAACAGAAAACACGTACAAAGTTTGTCTTGGAGTTGGAATATTCTAAATTGAGCCCTTGGTTATTTTCAACCTAATCGAATTTTCTAATATCCAATAAGAGCATGCAATGTTATCCTTTAGTGTTACAGTCTAGTTGTATTTCTTTTCACTTGTAAGTGAGAGGTCTTAAATTCGATTCTCGTCAAAGGTAATTTGAATCACATTATTATTAGCTCATTGTGAGGCTTAATCCACTCCTGACCCTTTTTGTGTAGAGCATGGGATGTTTTTGAGGACCTATGAGGATCAAATGCGTATAATCCACAAGATTATATTATCTTTCATCCAAAGGCCTAAAATGTTTACAAACACTAATATGCATTTGGTCTGCACAGGTCTTCTAAATGAGAACCTTAGGAGAGTAGGATTGTACACACATATACATACGTATGTATGTATGGGGCTATATATATGACGACATATCCATGTTGCTACTTTTTTTAATACAATTGTTGACACAAATTTTATGGGGCCCACTTTGTAATATATTTTAACGATCCGAACCGTTTATCTTTTATATCTTCCCTAAAAGATCATGTTTAACTAAAATCACCCAAATTTGAAACAATTGACCGTTCAATTAAGGGTTTGAGATTTCTTTGTAGAATCGTAATCGTTCATTTTTTTCATTACAAATGAATGTTTTAATAATTTTGGGTTTGTTTAAATTTTTTTGTAAGGATGATGTATGAATAATATTCTAAAAGATAGATGGAGATAAAAAATTGTGTAAAAAAGAGTGTCAAAGATCATCCCCTAAGTGGCGGATCTAGGATTTCAAGATCGCGGGGTCCCAAGATAAAAGTTCCAAAAAAAAAAAAAATTAGACTAGTTTGGTTACATATCACTATTTTTTATTAAATTTGGTTAATTGAATAATCAAAATTAATCAACCACATCAAGTGGCCCAGTGATAAGGGTGCGGATTTTGGCTCTCAAAATACAAAAAATAGGGAGGTCCCGGGTTCGAGGCTCCAAACTGGTGAGTCTGCTTGACTGTGGCCAGGAAAAAGCTGAAATGCCTTTGTGAGTCTTCCAAGCCCCTAGAAGGGGTGGATAACCGTAATGAATCTACAAAGATGAAATTTGTTAACGTAACATATATATTACAATTGAGAGTTGAGACTCTAAGATTAAAAAACTTAAATGAATTTGGAAGAAATAAAATTAGGCAGTTAGAGGTGGTGGAATGGCAAATGGTTCTAGGGGATGGGGTAACTTGAGTTTAAAGTTGCGAGATTGCGACAATTTGGAGGATTAAAACAAAAATTAGAAACCTCTTCTTCCTTTGTGAGTCTTCCAAGCCCCTAGAAGGGGTGGATAACCGTAATGAAACTACAAAGATGAAATTTGTTAATGTAACATATATATTACAATTGAGAGTTGAGACTCTAAGATTAAAAAACTTAAATGAATTTGGAAGAAATAAAATTAGGCAGTTAAAGGTGGTGGAATGGCAAATGGTGCTAGGGGATGGGGTAACTTGAGTTTAAAGTTGCGAGATTGCGACAATTTGGAGGATTAAAACAAAAATTAGAAACCTCTTCTTCTTCGTTATAAGCACTGTTGAATGAACATTCATAGAGGCAATAAGCCTCTCTACTGCACCTGCCCAAATTGTTAGAGGGTCCCGAAGGTTGATCGCAAGTGTTTCTTCGGGCTTCTGGAGGGTCCCGGGACCTCCCGTGTCCCCATATGGATCCGCCCATATAGGTATATTAATATATAAACATAAATCTGACGGAAAATTCTAACTACTGATATCCAATAAGAGCAGGCGGTGTTAGAATACTATCAATTATTGTTACCAAACCTGGAAAGTTGACTGCATAATTGCTCTCATGACATCGTCAATTCCAGCTACATTTTGGAATATCCAGTGATCTTCTTCTCTCAAGTTATTGGTGAACATTGTAAGACAATGAACATGGATCTAATTAGTTGGAAGTTGGCATAAAAGCCATAAGGGTTGTTAGCAGTAGCAGTTGCCACAATTTTCTTTTATTACCAAAGTTGTAAGTAGCGCCTGCTGATTGGCCCTCAGCAGCTAACAGCACGCAATGGAATTTTGACAATGCCAACGGCTAACCATCTCCAGAGACCCTATATAAAGTCCGCATCACCCTTTTACGACTGTATGCACATAAATTTAGAGATTTTGTTACTTATAAGGGGCTGAAACTCCAGTCCCCATAGTAAAAGGACTGGCCGGAGACCCTATATATTTCCTCGAAATTGAGGACAGCAGGACTCACAAATGGGGTGGTTCCATGACTATTTTGAGTTGGGTGAAGTCCCAAGCACTTGAATGGGGACTCAGAATGTTGTGCAGCTTTCGACGGGATGGGTCTCGCTATTTTTTTTTTTTTTTTTTTTTTTTTGTTTAGTGGAAGATCAGCGGTTATGATAGTTTTTTGAATTTATTTTGTCTTTTCTATTTAGATCAACGACTATAAAATGAAAGAAAAATTATTGAAAATGACTTGAAAACTTTGAGTTTTAACAATAAGGACAAAATAAAAGGTAAAGTGAATAGTATCAGGATTGACTTTTTAGTATAAAAATGTGATTTTTCGTTAAAGTGAACAGTACCGAGAATTTTTCGTTAAAACTCCCTAAAATGAATAATAATCTTTTCATTTTTTTGGTCTCTAAATTGAAGGATTTATATTATAAGCCTTCCTCTGATACTTCCAAAAGCTTAAAGCCTAAATCCTACTCATGTCACACGTGACGACGATCACGTGGACATTTCCACTAGAAAACTCTCTTGACTTTTGCTCTAAACTAGCCAGCTATCCGATTATAACTAAGCACAGCAACAAATTAACTGTGATCAGTATTAATACAGTTCTTATTAGCTGAAAATTAAGCTTAATTAGATATACAATCCACCAATTCTGGTTTTCATGCTTATTATTATTCTATAGTTTTTCCTTAATCATATTTGTGCAATCATGGATAGACTGTTTGGCTTCTTTACATATAAAGAGTTAATTTTCTTTACATGGCATCATTGAACCATACAATATTATAATTTGAACCGTTCATTAATGCTTAGCTTCTAAAATTAGAAGTTGTGATTCGTGAATAATATAGAAAAAGGCCAAGGTAATTTTTTATACCGACTCCCATCTACATCTTCAATCTCATATGTCCTAGTCGAGAAATATGTGTATTTTGGATACTTGCAACGTTTATGTTTCATATGTCTTGTATTTTGGATACTTGCAATGTTTATGTTTCATATGTCTTACTTTTAAGGTATTTAATAAAAATTAAATACACGTATTATAATTTAAATAAAATTATAACACTGCATAATAGTGTGTATTGGTACAACGAAAAACCTCCTGTCCTAACTAGCTATTGTTCTGTTATATTGCATGGGATAAAGAATGGCATAACATTTGGCTAGAGACAGATTCTATGCATGTCATTAGCCTACTATCAACTCACTCCATGGATATTCCATGGTTTCTTAAAGTTTCTTGGGAAAATTGTTTATGGCATATTGCTCGCTTGCACTTGCATTTTTTCGCATATTTTCAGGGAAGGGAATTGTTTGGCAGATGCTTTTGATAATTTTGGTGCAATGAATAGAAGTTTTACGTGGTGGGACATGGTACCCGATTTTGTTGATTAGTCTTATAGAAGAGACTGTGTCGAGCTTCCATTCTTCCGTTCGAAGTCACGAGGAGCAAATTGTTGCTGTGGAAATGGATTTTGGCAATGAAATATGAGCAACGGAATTATGTAAAATCAATTTCAGGTGGCTGAAGTTGAAGAAGTCGTAAACTAGACCATATCATTTTCGTTAATTGTTTTTAGCGTGTATTGGCTTAGTCTCCCCACTTGTTTTACTTTTTTTTTTTTTTTACTTCATATTATTAATAAAATCTAGTAGAGAGGGGACAGGTGGGGGGTTTCTGGGTGCAATGGTCCTTTCTCCTTTGGGAGAGGGTTGGTGTTTTGCACACGACTGTTGATGAAGAGCTAATCTCGCATAATTTGTCTCTACAAAAAATTTATTCAAAGAAAAAAAAATTATGCATATATCTATACGATCAATCAGTCAATGTATATGAGTATTATTTGAGTATATGGGAGTACGTACTCCGTATGAGTTGTGGCCTCTTCCTTAATTTGCCTTTAAATATCACCTTCTATCCTCACATCCAGGAGAACACACCCTCATACTTGCTTTAAGAGGAAACCTACCTACAGCTCTCTTTCTCTCTAGAAATTAATTTGAGTGGCTATCGAGGTCTCATACAAATGCCTGATATAGTGGAAAACTCCACAGATCCAGTAAGCCAAGATCATCAGGAAGTTTCTGATCATCCTGATCGTGATGAGGATCAACTCGAAGGGAAGAAACTTTCATGGGAAAGGTTGCCAAGAGACGACTCCTTGGACCTTGAGTCACGCAGCTTAACAGTTCCCCATGGCCATGCGTCCAAGGTCTCCATTTATCATATGTTATTTAATAGTACTATATATTACAAGAGATTAATTTTACTGATATTTTTGTGTATTAAATATTACTTTTCAAAGTCATTTGGTTCAGTGGTACCAATTTCCATATTATTTCAAAAGGTTTCGACTGCAATTCTCATCGACGATAGGTTGTTTTCAACCAAAAAAATTGACGAACAGTTGTTGAACAGAAAAGAAAGAAAACAAAATAGTTTTTTTTTTTTTTTTTTTTTTTTTTTTTTTTTTAAAGCAAAAGAAAATGTGTTTGTTTTTATTGCTTAGTCGATACAAAAAGGAAAAGAATGATATTATTTTACAATTAGTCCTTGCTTTTAACGCTTTTATATATATTTTAAATACATAGATACTAGTTACAACGTTCTAGTTGTATTATTCTTCATTTTAAGTGAGAGGTCTTTTTCGAAGAAAAAAAAATGTGAGAGATTGGCTAAACACACAATGAGTTTGTCATAATAACTTGGTATCAAATTCGTCATCTACAAAGTTAAACCTCATATATACCATTTACAAATAAGGAGAAATACAATCAAACTGTAATACTAAATGACAATAATTCCATGTAATTAATATGATAAAATTGGCAAATTTATTTCAAGGGATAAACATGGAAAGCTAGTCTAAAATATTTATATTTTTTAAAATTAAAAGGTGTGGTGAATTTTGATTGAAAATATGACGTGTCGGATATACTAACTAATAATTTCTTAACTAATAAACATTGAAGTTGTTTACTAATACTACAATTTAGTGATATTTCTTTTCACTTTATATGAGACAGAGCAATTGAAGACGTAGATTGTCATCTGATCCCATGTCCCTGTTTGGTCTCCTATTAGGATCTCACATAGGGCTCATGCTAATTAGGAATATCTAATTTATATATAAAATGTCTTCGAAAGTGTTCATTCTCTGTTGTGAACATTGATTTCAAACTTTTTCCTTTTATGTTTACAGTTATGTCTACACATTATTTGGCTATATCACTCTTAAGTGGTAGGTTTTAAGTTCAATTCTTGTAAAAAAGAATTCAACACTAAAATATTACAATTGATCTATTGTGTGATTTAACTCAAATTTCTCAGCTTTTAATATAAATAGATGATCGTATTAAAAAAAACAAATTGTGACGTGGAATTGAGGCTAACTTTTAAAATAAAAACCTAATTGAGCATAAATCATATACTGATCACTGTTGGACCTTTTGTAGGATGAGGACTGGCTGGTGACAATGCACCTGTCATTTCAGAGCATTGGGATAGTTTTTGGTGACCTCGGTACATCACCTCTCTATATGTATGCGAGCATCTTCAACAAAGGCATCAACCATGACGATGACATTTTGGGTGTTCTTTCCTTGCTCTTTTACATTCTCACCTTAATCCCTCTGATTAAGTACACTTTTATCGTCTTACGGGCCACCGATAATGGCGAAGGTAAGATTCCATACCTTCTCCTAGATCTGTATAATTACAAACAAAACAATATCACTCACTCAATCCTTCGTATTTAACTATATGTTCTTGCACTTGATGTTCCCAACTTGTCATAGGAAACAAATAAATATAAAAAGGGGACATTAAACTTGAAAAAGAAAGAAAAAATCCCTTAAAAATTCTTCCACTTTAAAATCCCTAATTTTGTCTTTTTAATGATGACGTGAGTTCAAACCTCGTCAATGATTTATCTAATATATAATTTAACAAAAAAAACTTTAGATAAAAAAAATTGATCACTACAGCAAATATAACGCTTGACATACATAATTTTAATTTTTGCAGGAGGGACGTTCGCACTATACTCTTTGCTGTGTCGATACGCCAAGATTGGTCTGACTCCGAGTCAACAGCCAGAGGATCGTGATGTTTCAAATTTTGAGCTCGAGTTCCCTACCAAAAGTGTAAAGAGGGCATCAAGGCTTAAATCTTTATTAGAGAACAGCCCAGTCGCTAAAGTCTTTCTATTATTCGCCACCATGCTTGGTACTTCCATGGTCATTGGCGATGGTATCCTCACTCCTTCCCTCTCAGGTTTGTCAGATCTTTAAATACAAAGAAGAAAAGATGTATATATCTATATTTTTCGTCATTTGACATGGTTGCGTGATGATTTATATAAAGAGATGCAAATATTTATGATTATATGCTTGAATTCTTGAAGCGAATCTTAGTTAAATTATTTTTATATTCAAAAGTTTCACTATTAGTTTTATGTATTTTTGTATAAAATCTCTTTGAATAAATGATCAAGTCATAAATAGTATCGATGTTGAGACCATCCTTGTAGTTTTGTCAAAAATCTCTTTACTTGCATGCTCATTAGTGTCACTGCACTGTTAATCTCGCATGATCATTATGTGCTTAATGTCTTTTGACTTGAACATATAACAATTGTTTTGTTCCACTTTGGTGGCAGTTCTGTCGGCTGTGGTAGGAATCAAACAAGCTACATCTGCCATGACGGATGGTAGTGATAATTTGATGCACATATTATTTGTGGTGGTACATAAAATGGATAGTGAAAAGATAATTTGATTAATTTGAATTTATATTGTGTGTACAGACCGGATTGTTTGGATATCAGTAGCCATCTTGATTGGCCTATTCATGGTTCAAAGATTTGGAACTGATAAAATAGGCTACAGTTTTGCACCAATTATTTGCATTTGGTTTATCATGGTTGCTGGAATTGGCGTCTACAACTTCATCAAGTTTGATCCGACGGTGGTCAAGGCTCTAAACCCAAAATACATAGTAGATTACTTCAGAAGGAACAAACATGATGCTTGGATTTCTATTGGTGGCATTGTCTTAGCCATAACAGGTTTCCAATTTACTTCATTAAAAATTTTGGTGGTGTTTTTTCGTATTTTAAATGAATTTATTGTAGAATTCAATCAATATTTTTAAAGAGTTTACACAAATTCATAAAAATGCGAGTGTACTCAAGCAAGATTTTAAAGAAATTATAGGTCAAAATATATACAATCCTATGATTTCATTTTTAAAAAATGCTAAGGAGATTCTTTCAAAGTCGGACTCTCTATGGACTCTCCCTTACCTCATGTTTTTTGGCATAATATTTTATAATGTTGGTACAAGAGTTAAACCAAAAATAGGAGGTGGTGGAGAGTTCATGGAGAGCCCCAGCACTTTTGACAGAGTTTTCTTAGCATTTCTCTAAACAAAAAAAATTAAAAATGTTTTCATAAATTGAGAGAAATTTCATAGTGTATCACTGTACGTTAGGTTTTAAAAAACCAAGGCTCTCTCCCCTCAGATTTTGAGAGAATCCACACAAATTTCACATAAAAACTCTGGAAAGTCAATTAAAACTCCATGAGTTTGTAACTCATTCAAATTCTTCAAAATCAATATTTACACACTGAAATATTTCTCAATGAAGTGTTAATGACTTTCACAAATTGCAGGAACTGAAGCTTTATTTGCTGACGTGGGACACTTCACAGTACGGTCCATTCAACTAAGTATGTGCGCAATTACTTATCCAGCTCTCGTATTGACATACGCTGGACAAGCTTCTTTTCTTCGCAAGAACCATCTTCTTGTTGCAGATACCTTCTTCAAGTCGCTACCAAGTAAGTATATAATATTATAATAATCTTTTACAAGCTAAATATCAAATCTGCAGAATATCCTAGTGGATATGATGTTAATCTACTCATGCGTATCGGTTTTTTACTAATTCTGCTGATCATGCGTGCAGAACCTTTGTATTGGCCTATGTTTGTAGTGAGTGTACTGTCATCGATCATATCTAGTCAAGCTATGATTTCAGGGACTTTCTCTATAATCCAACAATCACTATCATTAGGGTGTTTCCCTCGTGTGAAAATCGTGCACACATCGACCAAGTATGCCGGACAAGTTTACATTCCGGAAGTGAACTACCTTCTCATGTTGGCTTGTGTTGGAGTCACCTTAGGGTTTCGAACCCTTGAAAGGATCGGCAATGCATATGGTAATGTTCTCTCAACAAATTTATATCTTCAAACAAATGCTTAGGTCCATAATCGATCTGAACCTAAGTCATCGTCTCACATTTACGAAAGAGTGTCAAATTAATTATATGGTCCATATTTACAGTCTGACAGGAAAAATTTTCTGTGTCCATGAAACTAATGAATGACTTTAGCTAATTACCTTAAGGATATATATGCAGGTATAGCAGTGGTGTTTGTAATGACGCTTACATCATCCTTCCTAGTGCTAATCATGATCATGATATGGAAGACCAACATAGTCCTCATCATCTCATATGTTCTTGTCATTGGAAGTGTAGAGTTTCTGTGTCTAAGTTCAATGCTGTACAAATTTGACCAGGGCGGATATCTTCCCCTCGCGTTTGCCGCAGTGTTGATGTTTGTAATGTTTGTGTGGAATGATGTGCATCGAAGAAAGTACTATTACGAGCTTGATCAGAAAATTTCTCCCGAACAGCTCAAGAAAACCGCCATTGACGGAAATTTTTGCCGCATGCCTGGCCTTGCCATCTTCTATTCCGAACTTGTTCAAGGCATCCCGCCGATCTTCAATCATTACGCTGCGAATGTTCCTGCATTGCACTCCGTCCTTGTTTTTGTCTCGATCAAATCATTGCCTATAAGCAAGGTTCCGCTAGAAGAGCGCTTTCTTTTTCGGAGAGTGGAGCCTAAGGATCTGAATGTGTTCCGATGTGTTGTAAGGTACGGGTACACGGATGTTCGCAATGAGAATGAACCCTTCGAAGGATTGTTGGTGGAAAAGATGAAAGAGTTCATAAAGGACAGTTTTTGGATATCTCATAGAAATAATATGCACAGTACTGATGGGGAGATCAAGTTTGGGATCAAGGAAGAAGTCCAAGACTGGACTTTGGTGAACAGTGGAGAGAATGGAAAGGAGGATTCAAAGCGGCAAGTTGATGATCAAGATAAGCAACAAGATTTGTTGGACAGAGAGATTGAGGCAATAGACAAAGCATGGAGGCAGGGAGTTGTTCATTTGATTGGGGAAAATGAAGTGACCGCTGCCGAAGGAGCTGGTATAGTGAGCAGACTTTTGATTGATTATGCTTACAATTTCTTGAAGAGAAATTTGAGGCAGACTGATCAAGTGTTTAATATTCCTCACAAGCGCATGTTGAAAGTGGGCATGACTTATGAAATTTAGGGAAAAAAAAAGTGGATACGAAGATTGATTACAGTACATCCTTGAGAAAAGCTTAGTAAGGTGATTAATTACTAGCTACATCAAATAGATAAATAAAGCTAGTAATTATACTACAAAACTATCATGTCGTATAGAGTTAATTACAATTACGAACTCCTTCACAAGATAGAGTGCAACTGTAATATAGAGATATATATGTATGTATATATATTTATATTTATATGCAATCCTGCATTACTAATGCATTCCTTCACATTTGTCTGGTAAAGTAGCATTTGGTCGTTCATGCTGTATATTTTTTCTACAAGTCTTTCTTCCTTCTTTTCATGGTCTACTCTTATTTATATCTTCTTTGGAAAAGTTTATTTGACTCTATATAAATTCTCTTTACACTCAACTCAAACTTAAGGTGTGAATTGTTATTTTATCCTATTGATTAACAATAAAACTAAAATTTATCAATAAACTCACACTCAATAATCAAATGCTACAATCACGCAATGTTTATCCTACGTTAATCTAGCTAAAATCCTAAGATGCTTTCATAGAAAAAAAAAAAAAAAAAAAAGCCAAACTCTTTTTGACCGATGGATGATGATTTTGAAATTTTGAATCCTTCAACTAAAGTATGAATCGATTGATGCAAGTTTCTTTCGTTTGATTTAAATTTTGTTTAAGGTTTCGGATCAAAATCAGTGTCTTTTCCAAAGCATAATAACTAGCCGGAACATAGATGGGATTTAATTTTTTTTAATCATCTATATGTGGTTAAGCAAACTCAGCAGATGAAGTATTAATTAAAGCATATATGGGATTAAGCAAAATCAGCAAAAGAATGCTTAAGCACGAGACAAATATGTGAGAGGAACTGCTCTCTTTATGCCTTGAATGAGTTGCCGAACACTAATCTTGGGTTTTTATTTTCTAAATGGCTGTAAAGATAAATTTATATATTGAATTGGGTTTATGAGGGTAGTTTAGGTAGTAAATTTAGTTTTAAAGAGGTATTGATAACTTAATTAAAAGTAATATGAATATAATGAGTAAGCTGGGTGTAAAAAAAAAATTATATGAGTTCAAATAAAATTTCTCATGTTCTTTTTCTAGGACAATATAGTGCTAATTATACTAGAATGCTGGTGACTGCTTAAACAATATTATTAATTCATGTACTATATTATTAATAAGGATAAGAAAGTGAAAATTACCCTATTACTAAATAACATATATGTTATATTTTAAATTTATAATCATATAAATATATAAAAGTTAATGTTGGTTTGACCACAAGATTCCATAGTTAAGGATTGTAGCATTACAGTACAACAAGTGCACAATTTCTGATTATAATATATAAACAGTGGTTATGGTAGTAAAGTAGAAATTACTCATCCTTAAACCACTATCGTATTGAAAAGAACTGAAGTTAACTGGGACTCTGCTAGGTGTCACATGGAGACATGAACCATATGCCCCTCCTCTCTGTTAGATTTATGGGTTTGGGAGGAGATTCCATGAAGTAAGAGTTTTCTTTTCTTTCTATAATCTAAATTAGTTATTTTAAGGAAATTTCCCTTATTGGGTTTCTTTTAAGCTAGCGAACGAGGTTGTCCACTGTGGAGACATACACACCCACCGGCTCGCTCGTTTTGCCATTCATTCCGAAATTGATTGTACTTGGTTTGAGCAAACCCAAAATGTTATTTATAATTTGCTTGTGTGCTGATTAGCCTTTTTGACTTTATCAATGAAATACCACGTCACTTCTTCTTTAAAAAAAAAAAAAAAAAGTATCGACTCACTTGTCATACAATAAGAATGTATACAATAATTTATTATCTTTAGGCTTTTTTTTTTTTTTAATTATCTAAAGGCTCTTTTCAAAAAAGTGTTATTTTATTTAAAGCCCACTAGCAATGGTTATGGTGTCTGCGCCTTGATACTGAGTAGGTAACTCAAGATTGGTAAGCTCAGATGTCATGTGAGAGGTTGCTCTAGTATTAGCAATCCAAAATTGATCTGGTGGAGCTGAATGGTGATGATTAATATGCATTGCACTGAGTGAAGGTGCATAAGGCCTTCCCTGATATGCAAAATTTCCTCTGTGATAACATTGAATAGATGTATGCCCAAATTTCTAGCAAATTTGGCATTGAACAGGTGATGATGAGCTGCTTGAAGAATCTGTATGCCTTCGAAAACAATCAGCTGCAATATGACCTTTTTTTACTACAAATCTGACATGTTGGGATTTCTGAAGGATGAGCAAGACAGGTAGATTGATATGGTTTTGGAGCCCCAAGAATTCCAGGGTTATTGTTTGGTGTATGAAACCTTGACCCATAATTGTAATTGAATTTGCTTCTGCCTTTGCCCCTATAGTTATTGCCTCTGTATCCTCCATTGTAACCACCATTGTAATTCCCATTGTTATAGCTATATTGATTCCCATAAGAGTAGCTTTGATTGTTTGAGTTGTTGTGTTGATTTGATTTACTCCCAGAAGATGAACTATAGTTACTTGAATCTATAGAGTTAGAATCAAGAACCAAGGCTTTTCTTTTTGAAGTCTGATTAGCTGCCATCATTACTGTTCCAAAAGACAAATTTAACTCCAAAGATTGGTTGATAGTTGCTTCTTCAGCAAGCAACTGAGATCGAAAATCTTTGATAGAGATACCATTTTTCCTTCCTTTGATAACACATCGAAAAGTGCTGTATTCTGCAGTGAATTCCTTGAGAGCAATAATGATGATATCATCATCTTCAAAGACAACCTCAGCTGCTACAAGATGATCTCTTGCATCTTTAATCTTTTGCAAGTACTCAGAAACAGAATTAGAACTTTTCTTGATGTTTTGAAGCTCAATCTTCAATTGGAAGATACTGGCTTTTGTCACAGGAGAGAATATTTCCTTAAGATTCATCCACATTTCATTAGAACTAGTGTTGCCAATGATGCAAGACACTGCTGTGGATGACAGAGTTGCAGTAATGAGTTGCATGATTGCACGATCGTGCATTTTCCAAACTTGGTAGGCATCTTTTTCAACCGCTTCAACAGTTGAATCTTTGACAAATCTTGTTGGACATTTCTTAGTGCCATCCATGAAATCCAGAATGCCATGTCTTTCAAGAAGCAATGTGATCTGAAAGCTCCTTATGAGGTAGCTGGTGTCATCCATTTTCACTGTAACGGATGTTGATATTGTTGGAATGAGGTTAGTGATTGGCAATTGAACAATCTATAGTTGTGTTATTGTAACCATTGTTGCAGAGAACAAGAAATTTCTTCACTGATGCTTGTAATCGAATAGTTGATCTACCTGATTGGGAACCCCAATTTTCTTGTGTATTAGATGATGGGATTTGCCCAATTGTATCTCAAAAGTTGTACAAACTAGAGGATTGAGAAGAGAGAAGAATTCAAGAGGAATGTGAAAGCGCCAGATCGTATCTTGGCTTTGATACCATGTAAGAAATGCAGAAGAAGATTTTAAAGAGAGAGAGAGAGAGAGAGAGAGAGAGAGAGAGAGAGAGAGCTTGATAGCTTTGTGAATTGATCTTTCTTGATTACCAAGTAACAATTAAAAAGTGTCTTATATACTACCTTATTACAAAGCTTACTTGTTAAGCTAATACAATGTGCAACCTCCTTATTTCAGCAAACCATACTTCTAACAACCTACAATTCCAACAACCTTTATTAACAACCCTCTCTATCCATTGACATGTGACATGATCTTAACCATTGTTTCCTCTTCACTTGAATCACTAGCTTTGATATTCTTACAATGTAGTCGATTGAACATCCGTGATATGTCAGCAGCATGTCTGATTAGTAATATCCTATAAATAGCCGTTTATATGCGCAAGTCTAGTCACTTAGTCCAAACTATACATTATTTAATTTGCTCTAATCAAGCATACACTTGAGTTACTAATTAAGGTACGAAGAAAATAGGCGTGGGTGTCACAATAATTGGAGCGTACCTTGACTAAATTAATTAGCATGACAATCGGATCTAGGTCATATACACGTGTAAATATTTGTCTTTGAGACTTTGAGTTGGATTAAGGATCTTCTTTCAAAGATCATATTTATTAAAAATTACTCAAATTTGTTGTTGGATTAAGAGTTTAGGGTTTCGTTGTAAAATTGTATTAATTCATTTTCTTCACTACAAATGAGTGTTTTAGTGGTTTTGGATTTGTATTATTTTTAGCAATGATCGTCTATAAATGATGTTGTAAAAGATAAATAGTTTAGATTGTTAAAATACATTTCGGAGTGGACCTTACAAAAAACATATGGAAAAAGTTGTGTAAAAAAAGTGGTATTATGGAACCACCCCATATAACTATAGGAACTAACAAGTTTGTAACTTAATACGGCGCAAATCATTTACTTGGACCCGCTCGACAAAATAATCCCATGGTCCAAATTGTTCACTTTTTAAGTTATCATTCTTGGACCATTGTAAGAATTCAATCAAATCGAAAATTATTTAGTCATTTAATTATTATTTTAAACATTTTATTGTTTATCGACAAATGTTTGTTCATCTATTTATTAGATCACACTCATATAATTAAACAACTTCCAATTCTTGTATAGTTGATCTTCCAATGATAACATAAAAATTATCAGTTTAGATTTATGAAAAGTTAATATTGTAGAGTCTAGATGAGTGGTTAGTTTTATCGTAAGCTATTAATTGATTAGCATTTCGGGACTCCTCCATATATATAAATTTGGTGCATGTGAAACGGCAAACAAACCGAATCGGCTAACAGGTTTCTGAGAAAATTCGAAAATTCGAAAGAGCCTTGTAAAAACTAGAAAGTAATACATAATATAATTCAATAGGACAGATGCAAACTGAAATAATTAATTAGCATAATCAATCGGAGGTTTTATGAGAAAGTCCAAACTCAAAAGAGCCTTGTAGAAACTAGAAAGTAACATATAACATAAATTAATTAATGAGACAAATAAACAATAAAGTAAGGTATAGTAGAATCAAAAGATCCTTTCGGATCTTGAAGTCCGGAGTTAATGGTAGAGGATTCAGTCCGGATATTTTTCATCAAAGGTTCAGGATCAAGTGATTCGGGTCGTTGAATTTTGATCTAACGGCTACAATTATTATAACTTTTAGAGAGACCCCTTGTTTATAGCCGTTGAATCAAATTTCAACAGTCCGGATCCCTTGATCCTGGACCTTTGACGGGAGAGATCCGGATTGAAAGAGAGACTAGGACCCTTAATTTGTGTAAGGTTGTTCAGTTGTTGAAAATAAATCTCACATTGATGGGCGCAAAGACCTTGCATGAGTTTATAAGTTAGTTGGGTTACTCCCCATATTGCCAATTGTTTTTTATGGTGAAACATCAACTTTCTTCATGGTATTAGAGCCAGGTTGTCCCATGTGTGTACCCAAACGGCCACACACGCTCCACGTCACCCCCGTTATGTTGTTCACGTGTTAAGCTTAAAAATTCGCCACATATGAACATATGAAGGAAGTGTGTTAAGAATAAATCTCACATTGGTGGAAGGAGAGACCTTGCATGGGCTTATTATAAGTAAGTTAATTTTATGGTGGAACCTCAACTTTCTTCATCAGTAACATAGACTAATGTGGCCGTAGAATTTAAAATGAGCAGTCCTAATCTCAATTCAAAATTAGTTGAATCAATTGGACAGAGTGATCAAACGGGAGCATGGTTTACTGTAGTTTTTTGTTTGCTTCTTTTCAATTCTGCGTTATTTCAATAATAACTACATAATTACTTCTTCTTCTTTTCTTTTTTTTTCAAGAAAAGGTGACATTTCATTTCATTCCAAAATCAGACAAGCTACATAGTACAAGGAAAGGAAAGATCCTCCACAAGGAAATCACAAATGATAATAGGAAGATCATCAAACCAAGTACAATCACCCTCCGAGCCGCGAATGGAGAGCAAATCTAGCATAATTGCTTCTAATTGCCATGACAAAGGAGACAATCATCAAACCAAGTACAATCACCCCCGGGCCACGAATGGAGAGCAAATCTAGCATAATTACTTCTAATTGCAAGGACGAAGGAGACAACAAGCGCATGGCGTCTGGGATTCTGCAACTTAAACATTTTCTTAAGCAAACAGTATTATTAGGTTAATCCTAGATTCTGATTATATATACAACGTTGTTCTTAGCCCAAGACTATGAGATTCATATATATTGATTTCCACTGCGAGAAAATATAATATGTTCAATGACAGACACCAAGTCTATGGTTAATTAAATTATCTAATCAACTCTTAGGGCTCGTTTACTAATCCGTAATCAAAATAGATGGAATTGGATTGATGGGGAATTGAATTGAGAAGAAGTGAAATCCAGATTTTCATTAAAGCTATTTACTACAGTTTTTTGGATCGGAGTATAAATGGTCATGTTTGAATATAAGTTGTTTACTAATTCACTTGAATCGGAATGAAAATTTGTATGATTACTAGAATGGCCTTTATTATAAATAAATATTTTATAAGAACTTATAGGAAATCAAGTCAATTGATATAAAATTAAAAATTAAAAACTAACCAACCAAACCCCAACCCAACCGTTCTCTCTATCTCTGCCTCAATCATCTTTCAACAATTTGAAATTCACGGTGGGTTTGAGGCCTATGGGAAGTGCTGGTTGTGGTGATGTAATTTCTTTGAAGTTTAGTTTACGGGGTATTTCGTGTTGATTTGAATGTGAGGAGTTTGGTTTTTAACATTGTGTTAAAAATAAAATAACTAAAATGGGTTCTTCTTCAGCTTTCGCTTGATCTTGTTTTCTGGTTGTCGTTGTTGTTGAGGAAGATGATGGTGGGTATGTGGCCTTGGGAAGACATGAAGGGGGCAGTAGTGAGGGAGAAGGAGACAGACTAGCCCTGGGCACGGGTGCTGGTTTTATCATTGGAATTTCAACAATTATGTAAGGGCATTATGGGTATGAAAAATGGATTCCCCATTCCCTCATTCTTCCGGAACTCAAATACCACTTACTATCAAGGGATCCAATTCCTCCAAAGTGAGGAATTGAATTGTGTGGGTCCCACCATATTTTTTATTCCTTAAAATTTAGTAAACAAATGAGTGGTTTGTAATTGGAATACAATTCCATGTTTTGATTCCCATTACGTGTACGTAAACGTGCTCTTAATGTAATGATATATTTCTCTTTTTAGTATTAAAAGATATCTCAATTTAAATTTCTGGCCACTCACGTGTCAATAAAATATAATTGACTAAACGCCAGCACAACAGTTAAATTGAAAAATTAACTGCATAATTACTCTCATGACACTGTTAATTCCAGCTATACTTTGGAAGATCCGATGAACTTTTTTCTCTCAAATTCTTGGTGAAATATTGTAATACAATCAACATCGATCTAATTCGTTGGAAGTTGGCATAAAAGCCATAAGGCTTGTTAGCAGTAGCAATTGCCACACAAGAAAAATTACCAAATTTGGCACTTAACGCCTGCTGATTGGCCCTACCGCAGCTAAACAGCATGTAGTAGAATTTTGACAATGCCAAGGAAGAGCTTTGGTTGTGCCATACCATGCAGCCCTAAGTCAAACATTTGTTGCTTTTCTCTGATACTTCCAAAAGCTTAAAGCCTGAATCCTTCTCATGTCACACGTGACGACGATTACGTACACATCTTCCACTAGAAAACTGTCTGTGACTTTTGCTTTAAGCTAGCTAGCTATCCGATTATAACTATGCAAAGCAACAAATTAACCGTGATCAGTGTTAATACAGTTTCTTATTAGCTGAAAATTTAGCTTAATTAGCTATACATTCCACCTGTTTCACGTACTTAATTATTTCATTACACCACCAGTTCTGATTTTCATGGTTATTATCCTATACTTTTTTCCTCAGTCATATTTGTGCAGTTGTGGGTAGACTGTTTGCCTTCTTCACATGATATCATTTCACCGTATAATATTATAATCTGAATCATTCGTTTTCTTATCATTATCTACAAATCATCTCAAAAAAATTTTTTGTACGTCTCCGAATGACATGTATAATTTGAAAAAGTGAAAAAGTTCACAGGCAAATGTAAGTGCAAATGTTGCTAGCATTTTTTAGTAAAATATGGTGGAGGCACAATTGGAATATAAAATAAAATTTACTTATCAAGAACTTGAATTATTGGCCATTTAACTACTTATCCAAAAACAGAAATATCTAATTGGGCAACGTGTATTACAATTCCTATGCCAAAAGAAAAAAGAGACCAAATTTAATAGTATTTTAATTTTTTTTTTTCAAACAAACTTTATACAATATTGATTATGGATGGTAGAGACGGAAACATGGAAATTTCAGAAGTGTGAAAAGGGTAGCTTAACTTCTGTTTTATATGTCGTATTAATAAAAATTAAATACACGTGTTGTAATTTGTGTAAAATAATACTGCATAATAATATTTTTTAATACAACAAAAAAATCTCTCGTCCTACCTAGCTATTGTTCTGCTAGTACCATGAGATTTGTTTCTATATTTTTCATTCAAACATTATATGTACATATGCCAACCATGCGTAAAAATATAGGTCAATGTATATGAGTATAAAAGTAAATGAGTATATGGGAGTACGCGTATGAGTTGTGGCCTCTTCCTTAATTTGCCTTTAAATATCACCTTCTATCCTTACATCCAGGAGAACACCTCCACATACTTGCGCACCCCAAGATTTCAACTCTCTCTCAAACACCTAGCTTGCTTTTGCTCTCAAAGAGGAAACTACCTACAGTTCTCTCTCTCTCTCTCTCTCTCTCTCTCTCTCTCTAGAAATTAATTTGAGTGTGTGTGAGAAGTGGCTACCTAGGTGTTATAGAAATGCGTGATGAAGAGGTACTAGTGGAACACCCTACAGATCAAGGAAGCCAAGATCTTCAGGAAGTTTCTGATCATCATGATCATGGTAAGGATCAACTCAAGGGGAAGAAACTTTCATGGCAAAAGTTGCGAAGATACGACTCCTTGGACCTCGAGTCACGCAGTTTCACAGCTCCCCATGGCCATGCCTCCAAGGTCCGTCTCCATTTTCTTATGTTATTTAATAAAAATAGTACTATTACAAGTTGTTTTCAACAAAAAAAAAATGACGAGGTTTGGAATTCAATTCTCATTTAACATAAGTTGTTTTCAACCAAAAAAATATGACAAATTCGTTATTTATTGGAGTTAAACTTGAGATTATCATTTACAAGTACGGAGACATACATCCAAACTTAAGTACTAAATGACAATGATTTCATGTGATTTATTTTCTTTTGGACTTTTTTTAGGGCGCGGGCTGGGCAGTGATAATGCAACTGGCATTTCAGAGCATCGGAATAGTTTATGGGGACATTGGTACATCACCTCTGTATGTGTATGCGAGCACCTTCAGCAAAGGCATCAACCATGACGATGACATTTTGGGTGTTCTTTCTTTGATCCTTTACACTCTCACCGTAATCCCTCTCATTAAGTACGTTTTTATCGTCTTACGGGCCAACGATAATGGCGATGGTAAGACTCCATACATCTTCTACATCTGTATAATTACAAACAAAACAACATCGATCACTTATTAAATCCTTCCTACTTAACTATATATTCTTGTTTCCGTGGGGGGCAGCGCCAGTTGTTGTTTTCAAATGCCCCGTATCCTTATCTCTTTTTAGGTTGGCATAACAAAGAAAGAGAGTGCCAAGAAACAGCACATTCAAAACAGCAGCCATTAATAGCAAACAGAAACCTCACTGAAGCTCAAAGACACCACCGCCCTAATCCAAACACTAGTCAACCAAATTCATATATCTATATAGATATAATTAAAGAGTCTATTTTGGATTAAATTACTCGATTTTATTTAAAATTAAATATTTAAATATATATACACACACACACACGCATTCCCCTCTCTTCCTGGCCTCATCCCACACCAAAAAAAAGAAAAAAAAAAAACAAAAGAACACATAGCCCGGACCTGACCTGTAGGTCCGCTAACGTAAATATAATTAAACTATTCTCAACTTTTTCATAGGAAATAAATAAATATAAAAAGGAAATTTAAATTCCGGTGCCTCATCAGATATGGTTAGACTCAAACCTTCTTAGTTTGCATATTTTGGTTGCTGAGGTTAATTTGTCAAACTTCTTATAATTAAACTATAAAAAAGAATGAGGAATTCCAGAATGAAGAATTCCCTTATAAATTCTTCCACTTCAAATCCCTAATTTTGTCTTTACAAAAGCCCCAACCTAACCCGTGTGATTTTCTGACCACGTATAAGATCAAATACACAGATGTAGGTTTTTTGGGTAATTTTTATTGAAATCAATAATATGTTATCTAGCAGCAAGTAATTCCCTACCACAGTGATGGTGAAGAGTGTTGCCCTTGCACCATGGCAAAGAGTGTTGCCCTTGCACCATGGCAAAGAGTGTTGCCCTTGCACCATGACATGGATTTAGATTTCATCGGTTCTCTATTCTAACATCTAATTTAACAAATCTATCGTTTGACCAAAAAACAAAAAAACAAATATATATATATATATATATATATATATTATCTGATATAGCCTAATACCCAGTTATGATAGTTTTTTCTAAATTGCCAATTCAATCATAGTCTTTTCTATTTTTCAAAAAAAAAGAAAAGAAATCAGTCTTTTTTAATAACTGATATCAAAAAGATCTTTATAGGGGATCGAAAATTAGTAAGCAAATACAAGTTCAGTCAATTGCTTTCGAAAAAGCGTTTTATCTTTTGTGTTTCTTGCCACTTAATATTAGATTCGATTCTGGTCAAATGTGTATTTGAATCATATTATTGTTAGTTTTTGTGAGGCTAAACCGACATCCTCTCCTTAACATAGGTAATATCGTTTGTTAAAAAAAATATTTGAATTCTCTCTTACTCATGAAAACACAGTTTGATTTTTTAACCATATTTCATTTGATTCTAACCCATAATTATATTATACTAACAATACGCTTCGTTTGAGCAAATGTACTCATATTTGTCAATGGAGTAAATATGCCCATATTGGCCATGTTGCTAGGAGTTTAAGTGTCTTAATTTCTTAGTTGTGCGAAATTAACTTCAAATAAAAAAAATAAAAAATAAAAAAACTAATGAAAAGGACTTCAAAACTTTATGTTTTAATAAAAAAAATCATCCTATAACTTTATTTAATTATAAGGACAAGAGAAAGAAAACAAAAAAAAAAAAAAAAAAAAAAAAACCGAACTAAAGGCGCATGCAAAGAGCACCCAACCAATCCTTCAGTTGCATAACCCTTAGACATAATCCAAGCATATTTTATTCCTCTAAAATTAAAATTTCAAATTGAAGGGGGTTCCGATTCAGAAGCACATCTGGGGCAGTATGATTGGGAGGGAGTCAATCAAGTGTGGGTTGGGATGGTTGGGGGTAGGGGTGGGGCAACATCATTGACAACATCGTTGGACTCATCACCCATTTTTCTAGTAATGGTATTGAGCTATTAGCCATGAGTGACTTTAACAGAGTGGACGTTGATCCCTATCATGTTTTTTTAATTTATTTATATATATATATATATTTTAATCTTTTTATTGCATTTTGGTGAAAGAACTTGAAAATATGGAACGAGCATCTACCATTAAGTTTCATAAACAGTGTAGTATCATTATGTTTCATAAACAGTGTCATACCGTTAAGTTTCATAAATAGTATAGTACCGTTAAGTTTCATAGACAGTTTATGTGAGAGGTGCGCAGGTCCGCACGTCAGTTTTTTTAAATATTAAAATTATGTCTTTTTCATTAAAATTTAAGAGTTTTTCATTAAAATTTAAGTATTTTTCATTAAATAAAGTTATAGCATCATTTTTTTTATTAAAATAAACTTAGTCCAAATCCTTTTCATGAAAGTCTCCAAAATAAATTGGTCACTAGAGCAAATATAACGCTTCAACTCCCAAAACCCAATTTTGTTTTGATTCAAAACTTCTTCGGATATTCAATCAAATTACTCACATTCAACCTTCAACTCCATAGCCACCTCCCTCCGCCAAGATTTCCATTGCCTTGAAGACTGGTATTTTTGGAGGGGAGATGGAGATTGAAAAGGCAATCAGAGAGTGTGATGATCGAAGGCTTAAGACCAAGTACAACAACGCTATCTAAGTTACTCAGAGAGCTCTTGCGCTCTACTCTATTGAAGAGGTTGCATTCAGCTCTAATGGGGGAAAGGATTCAACTGTTTTGTTGCACCTACTCAGGGCTGGCTACTTTTTGCATAAAGGGGAGCAAAGCTGTTCTAACGGGGGTGTAAAATATTTTCCAATGCGAACGATATATTTCGAGTGCCCATCTGCTTTCCCTGAAATCAACTCGTTTACTTATGATACAGCCACTACCTATGGTTTGCAACTGGATATCATTCGCTCTGATACCATATTAACTACATTACAAAAGATGAAGAATTGGTACAGAGGAAGAGAAAGAATTGGTAGAGAAAAACAAGAAAGATTGTATTGATTGATTAGAGAAAATGTATACAACTGAACTTAAGAAAATGATAGCTGTACAATCCCTTATATAGTTATATAACCCAATTACAATAATACCCTTCTAACTATATTTTTGTTATATCAGTTATTAATTTTTATATTTTTGCAGGAGGGACGTTCGCACTATACTCTTTGCTGTGTCGATATGCCAAGGTTGGTTTGACTCCAAGTCAACAAGTGGAGGATCGCGATGTTTCAAATTTTCAGCTTGAGTTGCCTACCAAAAGAGTAAAGAGGGCATCAAGGCTTAAATCTTCATTAGAGAACAGCCCATTCGCCAAAGTCTTTCTATTATTCGCCACCATGCTTGGTACCTCCATGGTCATTGGTGATGGTGTCCTCACTCCTTGCATCTCAGGTTTGTCAAATCTTTAATTAAAAAGAAAAAAAAGAACGTATATATCTATATCTCGCGTCATTTGACATGGTTGCTTGATAATGTATATAAATATATATATATATATATATATATATATATATTATATGCTAGAATTCTTGAAGCATATCCTTGTTCGAAAATTCTTTTTATATTGGATAACAATATCAATGTTGAGACCATCTTTGTAGTTTTGACAAAAATCTCTCTACTTCCATGCTCATTGGTGTCACTCGAGTCATGACCCTCCAAACTCCAGTGCTTCATAGAATGCCTCAAAGAGGAGTTGCCATTTTTATTAATAAAATATTACCTAGCCAATTACATGTGTATAATCATGTGTATTTGCTAACTACATTGGCTATGGGTCTACTAGTTGTTGCTACTTCAGTAGAGAAAGCTTTTTCGCTATGAATATTGTGAAAAGTCCATTGCGTAACCAAATGGAGATCAATGGTTGAGTGATAGTATGATGGTTTATACTGAGAGCAATGCTTTTTCTTCCATTGATAATGAAGTTATAATGCAGCATTTTCAAAATATCAAAATCCATTGTGGACAATTGTAACTTGTATTGTTATCTGTTTTATAAATTATGAAAGATGGAACTATGGTTGATTTCTAAGGTTATTATATGTCTAAGAAATATTTTTAAACTTTTATATGTGACCCTCCGAATAA
This sequence comes from Pyrus communis, assembly GCF_963583255.1. Lineage (NCBI taxonomy): Eukaryota > Viridiplantae > Streptophyta > Magnoliopsida > Rosales > Rosaceae > Pyrus > Pyrus communis. The sequence continues at coordinate 24,421,218 of NC_084816.1, forward strand.
TTTTTTTCTGAATCCGCCATTGGTGTTACTGACTGGAGCACTAAAACTTTGAGTCATTAATTCTGCAATAAGACAAAATCAGTAGCGTCCCTTACTCTGGCATGATTATGTACTCGATTTCTTTTGACTTGAAGTTGTAACAAATTTTTTTGTTCCAATTTGATGGCAGTTCTTGCGGCCGTTGGAGGAATCAAACGAGCCACATCTGCAATGACAGAAGGTATTGATAATTTGATACACATATTGTTAATTTGTGTGTGGTATGTAAAATGGATAGTGAAAAATAATGTAATTAATTCTAATTTAATATGTGTGTACAGATCGGGTTGTTTTGATATCAGTAGCCATCTTGATTGGTATATTCATGGTTCAAAGATTTGGAACTGATAAAGTAGGCTACAGTTTTGCACCAATTATTTGCATTTGGTTTATCATGATTGCTGGAATTGGTGTCTACAACTTCATCAAGTTTGATCCGACGGTGGTCAAGGCTCTAAACCCACAATACATAGTAGATTACTTCAGGAGGAACAAAAAAGACGCTTGGATTTCTCTTGGTGGCATTGCCTTAGCAATAACAGGTTTCCAATTTACTTCATTCAAAAATTTAGTAGTGTTTATTTTGGATTTTAAATGAATTTATAAAAGTCCAAGGGTATTTAATCAACATTTTTAAAGAGTTTATACAAGTTCATAAAAATGCAGGTGTACTCAATCAAAGATTTTGAAGGAATTAACTTATAAGTCCACGTGGATTCAATCATGATTTTGATTTAAAAAATTAAGAATTTTGATGAATTTTGAGGAATTCCATATATAGTGTATCACTGTATTTTAGATTTTAGCAAATCTAGTCTTTCTCCCATCATATTTTGAGAGAATTCACTCAAAATTCACATAAAATCTATGAAAACTCAATTAAAATTCCATGAGTTTATAACTCTTTTAAATTCTTCAAAATCACTAATTACACACCAAAATATTTATTAATGAAAGCGTCAATTACATTCACAAATTGCAGGAACTGAAGCTTTATTTGCTGACGTGGGACACTTCACAGTGCGATCCATTCAAATAAGTATGTGCGCAGTTACTTATCCAGCTCTTGTATTGGCATACGCTGGACAAGCCTCTTTTCTTCGCAAGCACCATCTTATTGTTGAAGATACCTTCTTCGAATCGATACCAAGTAAGAATATAATATTATAATAACCTTTTACGAGCTAAGTATCAAATCTCCATAATATCTTAATGGGTACGATGTTAAGTTTTTACCCATACGTCTCGGATTTTGTACTAATTGTGCTGAATGCATGCAGAACCTTTGTATTGGCCTATGTTTGGAGTGGCAGTAATGGCATCAATCATAGCTAGTCAAGCTATGATTTCAGGGACTTTCTCAATAATCCAACAATCACTATCATTAGGGTGTTTCCCTCGTGTGAAAGTCGTGCACACATCGACCAAGTATGCCGGACAAGTTTACATTCCGGAAGTGAACTACCTTCTCATGTTAGCTTGTGTTGGAGTCACTTTAGGGTTTCGAAGCACTGAAGAGATCGGCAATGCATACGGTAATGTTCTCTTGACAAACTTATATCATCAAACAAATGCTTTTTTCCTTTTTTTGGATAAATTCAAACAAATGCTTATGTTGCCATATCGATCTAACCCTGAGCCACGGTCTCACATTCAAGAAAGAGAGTCAAATTAATACATGGTCCACATTCAAAGTCTGACAGGAAAAATTTTCTGTGTCCGTACGGAAATATATACAGGTATAGCAGTGGTGTTTGTAATGACGCTTACATCATCCTTCCTAGTGCTAATCATGATCATGATATGGAAGACCAACATATTCCTCGTCATCTCATATGTTCTTGTCATTGGAAGTGTAGAGTTTCTGTATCTAAGTTCAGTGCTCTACAAATTTAACCAGGGCGGATATCTTCCCCTTGCGTTTGCCACAGTGTTGATGTTTGTAATGTTTGTGTGGAATGATGTGCATCAAAGGAAGTACTATTACGAGCTTGATCACAAAATTTCTCCCGAACAACTCAAAGAAATCTCCATTGATGCAAACTTTTCTCGTTTGCCTGGCCTCGCCGTGTTCTATTCGGAACTTGTTCAAGGCATCCCGCCGATCTTCAATCATTATGCTGCGAATGTTCCTGCATTGCACTCCGTCCTTGTTTTTGTCTCAATCAAATCGTTGCCTATAAGCAAGGTTCCGTTGGGAGAGCGCTTTCTTTTTCGGAGAGTGGAGCCTAAGGATCTGAATGTGTTCCGATGTGTTGCAAGATACGGGTACACGGATGTTCGCAATGAGAACGAACCCTTCGAAGTATTGTTGGTGGAAAAGTTGAAAGAGTTCATAAAGAATAGTTTTTGGATATCTCAGAGAAATAATATGCATAGTACTAATGGGGAGATCAAGTTTGAGATTAAGGAAGAATTCAAAGACGGGACTTTGGCGAACGGTGGAGAGAATTGGAAGGAGGATTTGAAGAAGCAAGTTGATGATCAAGATGAGCAACAAGATTTGTTGGACAGAGAGATTGAGGCAATAGACAAAGCATGGAGGTGGGGAGTTGTTCATTTGATTGGGGAAAATGAAGTGACGGCTGCCAAAGGAGCTGGTCTAGCGAAAAGAATTTTGATTGATTATGCTTACAATATCTTGAAGAGAAATTTGAGGCAGAGTGATAAAGTATTTGATATTCCTCACAAGCGCATGTTGAAAGTGGGCATGACTTATGAAATTTAGGGCAAAAGAAAGTGGATACAAAGATTGGGTACATCCTTGGAGAAAAAGTTACTTGGAACACAACCTTGTACACCAAGTGTTACAATAAATTTACTGAATTTTATTTTAAAATTAATCGTCATAATAAAATTTACTGAATTTTATTTTAGATGTATGCAACCAATTGTTTTGTAACACTTAGTGTACCGAACCATATTCTCGGTACACTAAAAATCTCTCTGCATCCTTGAGATAAACTTATTAAGGTGATTAATTACTAGCTACATCAAATAGAGAAATAAATCTAGTAATTGTTTAGAACACTATTCATGTCGTATAGAGTAAATTACAATTCCGGGCTCCTCCACGACATGTCGTATAGAGTAATTGTTTAGAACACTATTCATGTTGTAATATGTACATATACACACACACACACATATTTATATGCAATCCTCCATTGCTAATGCATTTCTTTACATTTGTCTAGTAAAGCAGCAATTGGTCATTCATGCTATGTATTTTGTCTACAAGTCTTTCTTCCTTCTTTTCATGGTCTACCCTTATTTATATGTTCTTTCTCTAGGGCAATATATTACTGATTGTGCTATAATTTTATTAATTCATGTATCATATTATTAATAGACAACATGTATTGGGGAAATTTAGAAATATAGCAAATGAGAACCACCTAATGAAATATAGCTTATCTTTTCCAATTGTTATTAAATTAATCAAAATTAAAGTGAAAACAACTTAACTGCCCTTAAGTTAAAACTCTCTTCTCCTCCTATCTTTGGTGTTCGTCTCCTATGCTCAAATTAAGAGTAAATTGTAGCAATAGTTCCTCAACTTTAATTAAATTGTAGCAATAATCCCTCAACTAAAAATTCATTACCATTGATCCCTCAACTCATCAAAATGTGGTTATGGTCATTTTCGTCAACTTCGTTAGAATTTTGTCAAAATAAGTTATGTTAGAATGACCATTGCTACAATTGATGTCCCTCCAATCATAAAAAAACGTGTAGCTATGATTATTTTCGTCAAGTTTATTAGAATTTTGTTAAAATGAGTTATGTTGGAAGGATCATTGCTCCAATTATGTTAAAATTGAGGAATCATTTCTCCAGTTGGATTAAAGTTGAGGGACCAATGGTAATGGATTTTTAGTTAAAAAATCATTACTCCAAGTGAGTTAGAGTTAAGGGATCATTGCTACAATTTACTCCCGAATTAATTCTTGGCACACTTCCCAATCCCATCTTCCCAAATCGATTCACCAGAAACAAACAACTGAAAAACAAATCGAACCAAACATAAATTATGTTACTCATCTCTCAAAACCCCCGAGTATACCCAAATTCAATGTCATTTTCCGTCCTTTTTGTCCCATCATTTCTCATACAAATTCGAATTCCGATGGCCGGAACCCTATTCTCAAAGCTCTCCGACGACGTCATTCTAAATATCCTTTTCAAGCTCGAGGGGGACACGTGAAACTGGGCTCGGCTCGCCTGCTCATTCACCAAGTTCTCCTCCATGATTGGAAGACCAAGTGCTACAAGGTCATCCCTTCCGTCGTCTCCGATCTCCTTGGCAACTCCTCAAAGCCTCCTGGCAACTAGGCCGCCCTTCACAAGCTCGCTGTCTGCTGCCCCGACCTCCTCAACTCCGGCGTTCTCTTCGAGAACTCCGGTATTGGGATCGAGCGCGAGCTCGGTCCCGACGAGAATTAGTGGAGATAGGCACATCGCGCTCGGTCCCGACGAGAATTAGTGGAGATAGGCACATCCACAAAAACGGCACCTTTACGACGCCGTATGTGCTACAATTCTACCCAATAAAAAAAAAACCCCTAGGTAGATGGAGAAGGGAGAGTTTTAACTTAAGGGTAATTAAGTCCTTTTCACTTCAATTTGGTTAATTTTATAACAACTCAAAAAGATAGGCTTTTTTTGTTTTTTTTTTTTTTTTTGAACAAACGATATTATCTACATTAAGAAGGAGGTGGTGAATTTAGCCTTACAATGTGCTAGCAATAATATGGTTCAAACTCGAATTTGGTGAGAATCGAACCTAAAACCTCTTATTTACAAGTGAAAAAAAAATAGTTCTCAACGTGGCTATATTTCCCAGTATATTATGCTTTATATTATTTCTAATAATAAAAATATATACACCTAAAAGTTAATGTTGGTACCACAAGATTCCATAGTTAAGGATTGTAGCATTACCTTACAACAAAGTGCACAATTTCTTGATTATAATATGTATACAGTGATTACGGTAGTAAAATATCTTAAACCACTATCGTTTTGAACAGAACTAAAGTTAAGTGGGATTTTTATTCAACATTTGATGAGTACTTATTTTAATAGTCACTGATAATTAAACTACGATTTACTATCTAATAGATGATTAAAAAGTAAATATAAAAGTTGCAAAAATGCCAATTTTAATACGTACATCGTGGTGGCCGGCAAAAGTTGAGACCCTTCGTAAAGAAAAAGCACAATGTGCCATCTCTTTAGCACGTGTTGAGTTGGGGACTCAGCTAGGTGTCACATGGAGAACTCATGAACCACATGCCTCTGTCAGATTTACGGGTTTGGGAGGAGATTCCATGAAGTACGAGTTTTCTTTTATTTCCAAAATCTCAATTAGATATTTCAAGAAAATTTTTCCAAAGTCAAGAGAGTCGGGGGGAAAAATACATTTTATATTATCAAAACTAAAGGGTGAGTAAGTAGGTTAAATTTTACAATGGACTAATAAAAATTTGTTTTGAATTTCTCTTTGATGAGATTGAAACTAAACTTTCACTTATAAGTGAAAATAAATATCATTAAATCATAGTACTAAGTGATAATTAAAAAAAAAAAAAAAATCAAAGTATCAAAAGCTCACGAAAGCACTAAAGCAATTTCCACGAGTGAGAAGTGTAAGTGTGTGTGTGTGTGTGTGTATGTATATATATTTGTTATATTTAAAGGTTTTTGTTTTTTAATAGCGTAGCATACTTCACTCTACTGACTCTCATCACTAAACTAACTCTAGTTGCTTATGAAGTCAACGCATTTGCCTCAAATGGCATTTTCGTAATTTTATATTTTAAATTTATAAACATCGTAATATTTAAGGACGGGTCGTTACACTAATTTTCCGCAGAAAGTCCGTTACTTTCCCAACAAAAATCATTCTTTTTGCTAATCAAAGAATTGGAATGCAAGGATTGTCTTTGTAAGTACAACATTTCTCCATAATTTATTGTGTCTCTGGCTTTTTCTCTCATTTTCTCTCGTAATTTAGCTTAGAATAGTAATATCGCTCATAGCTACTTGCTCCTTCCCATAACACAACCCTAAATCTACAATTTTCATACTTGTTAACCCCTTCACTCTAGCTTGGGATTGGTGGTAGCCCCTTTTTCCCTCCCCTCCTCCTAGCCTCTTCTTCTTTTCTCTTTTCAGTGATCCTTACTCCCTATCACCTAATGTACCTAACTTCTCCTCACCGTCAATGTCCGTCTTTTAATTTTAGGGTTATTGGATTTGCTTTACACGTATGAATTTTCGTCCCTCTATTACTAAACTGCCTTTAAATTTTTATTTAATTTTACTATGTTGCCCGTGAATTTGTATTTTCTATTAAACTTGGGGAGATGTTATTTGCATCCATACTAATTGTGAAACTCTTTTTTATGAGAGAGTCTCTTTAGCATTTTTCTTTTTTGGGTAAATCTAAGTTTACTACCCTTAAATTTCGTAGTTTTCAACATTTGGTACATGAAGTTTTTTTGTCCCAGAAACCTAAAGTGTTAATTTTGGGACAGTCTCATACATCCGTTAGTTTGGCTGTTAAGTCTCTCGTTAACTCCTAATGTGACGCCCATGTGGACAATGACTAGGCGCCAAATGTCATTAAGTCTCCCGTCTTCTACCTCCCTTCTTTCCTCTGCAACCTGTACCCTCCAATTCTCTCCTCTGCAACCTGTACCTTCCCTTCTCTCATCTGCAACCCTCACCCTCCATTCTCTCATCTGCAACCCCCACTCATCATCCCTCCATTCTCTCTTCTGTAACCCACACCACCCTCCATCGTCTCCTCTGCAACCTACACCACCCTCTATCGTCTCCTCTGCAACCCACACACACCTTTCCTACCTTACCTCATCCCCGATCACTCCCTTCTTTCCTCTGCGCCCCCCACCCCCCCTCAAAACACTCTATACCCAACCCACCTTCACCCTTTTCACCTCCCTTCCTTTTTCTCTCCTCCATCCTCTTCATCTCCACCCTTTGCAAAAACCCTAATCCCCAAAATCTGAGGAACACAAACATCCAGGTCACCATACGTTCTACTTCTGTATTTCCCATCGTTTTTCGATCCTTCAACACCAACGCCCAAGTCACCAGCTACGATCAGGATGAAAGTTCAATCCCCGTCCGTTGCAGCAACGCCGACAGGTCTCCTTCCTGCTGCCGTGACCCCGGTTCCCCCTTTTTCTCAAGTAGTTGCTATCTGGTTCTCTTTTCTTTCCCCAATTATAGAAGTGGTTCTATTTGTTACTGATCAAATATTTGAAATTCTTAACTGGGTTTGGTTTTCGATGTCCTATCTCAGTAGGGTTTTCGTTTTGGTCACATTTCTAATTTGGGTTTTGTTTGTTTTGTGAGGTGCACTCAGATTTCTCCAATTAAGGTTATTCTTTTTCCACTCAATGTTTGAAATTCTCGATTGGGTTTGGTTTTAGGTTAAATTTCCCAAGGGTGAGGTGAAGAGGATGGAGGAGAGAATGGAGGGTGGTGCAGGTTGTAGAAAAGAGCAGGGAGAGAAGGGGTACAGGTTGCAAAACAAAGAAGGGAGGGAGAGGGTGTCGGAGGGAGGGGGGTGAAGAAGGTAGATGTGGGTCGGGTATAGAGTGTTGGGTGGAGGCAGAGGAAAGAATGGAGGGAGCGAGGGTGAGGTGAGGTAGGAGAGGTGGGTGTGGGTTGCAAAGGAAATGAAGAAGGGTGGTGCAGGTTGCAAATGAGAGAAGGGGGTACGGGTTACAGATGAAAGAAAGGAAGAAGGAGGTTAGGGGGAAGTAGAAGACGGGTAGGTTTTTTTTTTTTTTTTTTTTTGAATTTTTAATTTCCATGTGGACTCCTTAATGACACGTGGTGCCCAGTCATTGTCCACATGGGCGCCAAATCATCAGTTAACGGGAGACTTAACAGCCAGACTAACGAATGTATGAGACTATCCCAAAATTAACACCTTAGGTATGACTCTGGAATGAAAAAAAATTCATGTACCAAATGTTGAAAACCACAAAACTTGAGGGTAGTAAACTGAGATTTACCCAAATTTTAATTTGGTACTACTATCAGTCTCGATCCTTCATCCGTTAATAACAGTAAAATTGATAGTATTTGATTAAGTAAGTAAATTAGAAATTCGTTAATAAAAATTTATTACAAAGAAGCCCAAAGCCCAAGTAGAACGGAAAGGGATCCTCTCCGGATCTTTTCTTCCTAATCCACCAAATCAGGGGATCTGGGCCATTGAAATTTGATCCAACGACTATAAACAGAGGCCCACTTTAAAAGTTTTAAAAACTTTAACCATTGGATCAAATTTCAATTGTCTGGATCTCCTAATTTGGTGGATTAGGAGGAAGGGATCCGAAAAGGATCCCTTTCCAAGTAGAATTGCTAAACAAAGAAATAAATTAGCTTAGAGGCTTACACAAACAACTCGAGACCTAGCAACCCCAAAAATATCACTAAGAAGTAAACCAACAATTGAAGGAAGAGGGTCATCCAATATAATACAACCCAAGTCTAAAGACAAATTCAGTTTTTCCAAACCATCAGCCAACATGTTCCTTTCCCTATAAATATGGCTTAAATGACATTAATCAAATTGAGAAATCAAGTGATGACATATGTTGGAGAATAGGATCTATCATCGGTCATCTAACAAATTATATACATTTAATATATAGAATTATCCACTGTTAATATCAGCGAGGAATTTTGTGATAAAATCCAACACCTTACAATATGTGGTTAAGTTGGGAAATAACTAACTACTAAATAACTAAGCCTTCAAAAAATGGTGCATTGTCTTAAGTGATGACCTACTGAATACCGATCAGACTCTCGAAAAGTCATGTGTTAGCTCTAATATAATGACTTGACCAATTCCTAATGTGGGAATTGGTTTTCTTTGTGACCCCCTATGGAGCCACTCATGAGGAAGCGTGTTGGTGTATAAAATCTTACATCGGTCGGTCATATGACAAATATATACAATTAATATATGAGAGCTTTCACTCCTAATTTCACAGAGACCTTTCATGATAAAACCCAACAAGGAGTTTTCAGTCTTAATATCACCGAGACCTTTTGTGATAAAACTCGACACCTAACCATAAGTGATTAAGTTGGAATAACATCGATGATGTTGGTATTGAACCATATTGAGCCTTAAAATTTATCATCATCCATATAAAAAATCCATAGATGCAAATCATGCAACAACACATTTAAAGAGTGACAAAATTAATTAAGTAGGTGCATCATTGGACAAACAACTCTGTTTCATGCCTCATGGCATCTTAAATTTCCATCCATTGTCTCGCCTGTCTGCCTGTCTCAGATCTTGTATCATATCGATCGATCCTCTTTTCTTTTGGAGTTATCAAGGAACAAGAGGAGATGGTTTCTTTCAGATCGCAAATCTAATTAATATAAATTAGTACTTGACACTAGAGAACCCTAGAAACCCTAATACTTTATTCAGTCTCACTTCTCCCTTAGTTTGTCTCCAATTGCCAAGAAATCCTCACAAAATACTGCCATACAACTTCACATATTGGAGCTCAGTCATCCTCACGTGTGGGAAAATGATCCAAGCTCATTTGAATATATGTTAAAACCTTCGGCATGATGCAGACTTAATGGGGATGCTTAACGACAAATTAACCATGGAAGGATGAGCCGTGGCTGCTAAATTTGCTGTGGTCCCCGGTGAAAAAGTATGCCCTCGGTTGTCAAAGAAAACCCTAGCTACCCATTGACTAACATAATTAGCCTCATGATGTACATGAGTGATGGCTAATGTGGGTTTTTTAAAGTAATTAAGAAAATAACTAGCTAGAGTATGCATATGTATCCATGGTTAGTTAGATGACAAGCAGACAAACAGAGAGAGAGAGAGAGAGAGAGAGAGAGAGATTTACAGTAAGAGTACAAGATGTCCAATGCTCAACCAAACTGCATCATAAGTGCTAAAGAGTTGCATAAATAGGGTTTGATATCCAAGTCCAATATAATTAGTACTAATTACTTTGGTTCCAGGATTGATAATAAAACTTGAAAACATGGTTCTCAAAACCTTAATTATGCATTCTATTTCTCATGTAGATTTTAGTCACATCAGTAATATGTAATCAAAACATGGCTTAACTAACAATTGATGTCTTGAAAGAAAATTTCATTTTTATAAGGAAAAACCCTATATGTACACTAACAAATAAAATTTTAACTCAGAGAGTTTTTTTTTTTTTTTTGGGCATCAAATATTGATGAAATGAGATTACAACCAAAGGTAAAACTATGGTGGTTGAAGCTATGGGAGATAAGTAAGCTGGGTTACACATCAGGACACGTTCTCAGTCTGAATTTGCATCACTGCTCGGAGTAAAATTAACAACAAAGCATCAAAGTTTGTTTTGACAAATTCCAAAATTTGACAGGACAAAGCACCTTCGGATAGACTCTTCAAATTATTCTTTTCATATTCAAAGGAAGGCGAACGGGAAGGAGATAGATTTGAAAATAGTTTTAATCTAAACAACCAGATCGTATTCAAATGCAAACCAGTTCTCAAGAGAAAATGCATAGATATGATCTTCAAGTCTTTTTATTATATATTATCAGTAAGAAACCAAACCTAAAATCGAATTGAAACAATTGTTTTCCCCAAAGTAAAGATGGATCCATGTATAAAGCCCTAAGCATATCCAATTTCTTCCGTAATCGATCATAGCAGATCTAACTCGATCACACCAGAAAGATTGTGATCGGAACATGACTTAATTATCATCAAAATTGAGACGAGATTATGCACATTTGATTTTTGAGTAGATTTCATAATTAAGGGGCCAAAAAACTTAATGGCAGCTTGCACTAAAATCTGATGCTTAACTAATCAGATGCATATATGGTTGGTGATTCCAGTTTTTGTTGTTAGGGTTTCCATCGCCCTATATATGACATAAATTAGGGGGAAAGGAATATCCAGATCCCATTCACTAACCCTAAGCTTGAATTTAGGTTGCGGACAAAATTGAGAAGGAAAGATTAGCAAGATAATCTATGTTCAAGATTTCACAAGTTATTTACTTCTTGATCACGACTTAGAAAATTAACAAGTAGGAATACAGCTCAAAATGTATATCTCATATAATCACCTGCAATAAACTTCATATTTGAATTCGCTATAAAAACCTTCATATATATATATATATATATATATATTTGAATTAAAAGACAAATAAGTCAGTGGATTAACTCCAATTTCTCATAATTCTTGACCTAATTACAGTCAACCGAAGAAGGAACCCAAGACTTTATGAGCACGCATGATAACAAAAACCAAAAGCCTAAAATTAAACCTCCCCACTTAATTTTATATAGTCAGTACCTTCAACACATGAAATTTAATTAAGATCTAGTAGTACTAATTACTATATTAATTACCTCGCTTAATTCATATGATCAGTACTCAAAATCGCCGGGAGAGCGAGCTATTTCCCCTTTCCATATATGGAGGATTAGACATATCAGCTGCCGCTGTAGGAAATCTTGTCCTTGGTGGTGAAACTTCAGCTTTTTCCTCATTACTGTTAGCCTTACCTTGGTGAGCTGCCTTCTCGCCTTCCAATTCTCTGTACCTATGCAAGTACCTCTTCAGCGGTTCTGCGTAATCATCGAATCCAAGAGTTGCCAGAGCCCAGCAAATGTCATCCCCATTCACTGTCTTGCGCTTCTCTTTGTGGCACTTGTCAGATGCTTCTCCAGTCACAAAACTTATGAACTCAGAAACACATTCTTGCATGGTTTCTTTGGCTTCTTTCGAGATTTTTGCATTTGGGGGCAAAATCTGCTTCATGATCCGCCCAACATTAGCAATTGGAAGCAACCGATCTTGTTCCTTGATGACCCCCTCTTGATTATGAAGATGGTGGTGATAATCACTAGAGACATTACCACTACCACCTGTGAAATTGTACTTAAACCCTTCTCTATCAGCTGATGAATTATTGTTTCCTATATTATCAACCATCTCTATATTATGAAATTTTGATCCTCTCGAACACAGACACGTCGCTACCTAGCTCCTCTTTCACTTGCTAATTACTTGAGCTGCTTTATATAGAACCTTAGATGTCCATACAGGCATACTTATGTACATATGCACCATATCATATCATATGATGACATGGCATGCCTCGACAAATACCTGGTCAGCACAACAGGCAATTCTCTATGTTCGTATAATTGGCTTCTCATTTGTTTATTCCCTAATCTCACTCTCTCCCTCTCAAGTGAGGAATTTTTATCTGTACTATGAACATTTGTTATGTGATGTATTATTTCACGTGTTATAATATGAGTGAGCGATAAAGTCGATATTTCCCATTTTTAGAGTATATTAATAATAAAAACATATACATCTGTCATAATTTGACTGAAATAATAATAACAAGTGTGTTAGAATACATCGAAAAATCTCTCCTTAGATCACTCTATGTTTAGAGTTTTTTTTTTGTGGATCACGAAGCACTACTCCTAAGTAAAAGCGTTGGAGAATAGTGAAAGACTCAAACATATCAATTATGGAGAAAATGGTCCCCCCTTGGTCTTTCGTCGATCTGTTTTGATTAAAGCTCAATAAGATTAACAACTAATAATTAGTCTTTAAATAATGAACTGAAATCGAATTTGTGAACAAAAGTCATGCACGTGTAGTTGTTGCACTACAGATACAAACGAATTAAAACCTAAAAAGAATGGACTAATTGTAAATTTAAAACCCCAGTGTTTGATTACCTACTGCTAGCTCTCTAATTAAGGTTTTTACATGAGATTAGGTCACTCTAACAACAGAAAAACATAGTTCTAATCAACTTTTTACGGTGACAGCCACGTCCAGGAATTCTGGATTGATTTACAACATGCATTGATAATTCGTTTGCCTAATAAGAGAACTATTATTGTTAGGTTTTGTAGGGGTTGGCATGTGGCAGTTCGCGGTAGTTGATCTAGCTAGGGTTTGGGGTTTTATATAACCATGGATACAATTTACTTGGTGCAAATCAATTCACATGTCCTAATCTTGATTATTATGCTTAATGGAGAAACCTCCCCGCACCCACCCTTGTGAAAATGACTTAGTTATATATAATTTATTTGGGCTAGTCACTTTGCAAAGGTTCAATTATCTAATTATATTTTCATTTTATAATTACTAAGTTTCTTTTTAAGTATGCAACTTAGCGATAAGTATGGATGCTTAATTATAAATCTCAAAAATCAAAGAATCATCTGGAAAAGAAACAGGAAAGGAGGCAAAAGAGGGTCATGAAATTATTCGACGCTAAAGTCTTTTGCAATGAAATCTGATTCGTTTCGTTAAATTATGATAGACGTTAAACAGAATATTGAGCAAATTGTCTGTAACCATACATTTAATTTCTTTTTAACATATGTATTAGTGTTTTCAAATTGTCCTCGACAAATCATGAGAAAGAAACATGTATGACACTATTACTCATATGCATATGTTGAAGAACATCAAGTCATAATACTCAATTAATTAAATCTAAGTAGCCTATGAATGGAAAAACATGTGCAGTCAACGACAACACAAACCCGTTGATCTATGCAGGAAAACATTATGTGTTGCGGTTGTTCTAATAAAAAGTCATAGACACTTATCTTAACTTATGCAGTCACATTTCTCCATATAATCTTGATCGTGAGACGACCTAGCTGCCTTAAAGGGGATAACACTAATTTATAGATGAGCTGAGGTCTGCCTGAAGATGAAAAGGACAATAAACTTGCCAAATTGGGCATTTTATATATAAATTAGAGCCAGACATAGAGAAGGTTCAGACAGAAAAAACTAAGAAATTACACTTATTTATGACGTCCTTTGAAAATTAATTTGCAGGGTAAATTGGAAGCTAAGACTTACACAATATATCCCTTTCAGTTCCTGTCTGAATGATGTAATTTAGCTAGCTAATGAAGAAAATTCAAAACATTATGTAGTTCAGTATTTTTTTTTTCTTTTTTCTTTTTTTTTTTTTGAAAAACCTCAACAGTACGAGGAAAATTTATTGATATGAAAAAAAGAAGTTACACCTAATCAATGAATACACCTCATCCGTCATAAAGTAAGAAAAATAAAATACAAGAAAAATGGGACATAAACTTTACCTCACTTGAAAAAGAAAATACAAGAAAAAGAGGGAGTGGACATAGGACCAAACCCCTTTAAAATAAAATTTAAAAGGTAAGAACCTGCAAGACAAGTTGCAAAACAAAAAAAAGGGAAAATCTAAAAAGATTAGGTAAAAAAGAAAATCACACATCAAGAAGGGAAGTCCAAAATGAAGTTGTATGCAATGTTTTAAATACATGAAAACGCGTTGAGTTAATTTGTTGTATGAAAAACATTATGAATTAATAAATAAGGGTTTTGTTTACTACATTCTCAAACCTTGTAATTTGTGACTTTGTTGTTTGAGAATGCCCTCATCCATGCAGATCTCTAGCTTTGTCGTTGGCGACCAAGGAGGAGAAAAAGAACCAGAAACAAAACAAGATATCACTCTAAAAGAGTCACTTTCAAGCCATAAATTGTGCCAATCTGCAGGAGCCAACTCCACAACAAGGATGACAACATGAAGCTTGTCTCTGATATGTGGGAAACAGCCCAACTCCTTATAAATGTTTTAAAAACTTTTGATAACAAACGTTTCTTCACATCCTCACTGTCATTGCATGTACTGCTTCTTTAATTTTACAACTTACATTACTTCTTTGAGGATAGAACATATTGGATGGTGATAACAAAAGCTAAAGCTTAATAAGGCTGCAACTTTTTACATGCATATTCGTAATTAAATGTATACTTAATTCTTGAAATTAAAATTTAACAATGTCAAAAGAATATATCCCAGGCAATAATATATACCACCACATCTTTGTAAATATATATATATATATATATATATATGTTCGTCCCATAGTTACTGCTAGTGGCAAAAAGGTACTGCTTTTGGAGTTCAAGCTTAAACCAATGTTTCTGCTTCTTCCCGTACGATTTCTCAGCGTGAAACCACTGTTTAGAGAACATGAATATTTGTGGTTGTTCAATGAAAATATATACCTACTCTCAAATCTGGTCGATCAGCAGGCAGATCGTGCTAAAAAGTACAAGGATAAGGACACACACACTCATGGCTCTCATATCTTCCAAGTATGCTATTAGCTAGTCATTTTGGTTTTTATTAACTACCACGAAAACTAATTAGGCTTGAGAACCCTAATTCCAATATTTCTTACTTTTCCAGCACAATCATCATCGTTGCGTGATTATTTTGGGAACTCGGTGGGGTAGAACATACATTTCTCTCAATCAACTAATGATGTGAGATTAAGACAGTTCTAAGTTTTTAGAGGCTTAGTCTGAGGACAAAAATTAAGTGGACCTCAGAAAAATGCGCATCGTATTGTCATATACAGTTTGGGGCCACACCTTCCTACTTTCGTTGGATTCTCCAATTTACTTGCTCTAGTGGGCATCTTTGTTGCTCCGATTAATTTTTTTAAAAAAATTAGGGTTTTGGTACGTAAAGTACTGCCATTATATTTCCTGTTTCCCAATTTTATGTATACTTTCTTTAGGTACCTTAACCAAAGCATGACTAATCACAAGAATTTAGGAAAATCAATATGAAGAAACAAACGAAATCGCACTCAACTTTTGTGATGGTAATTTTGACATTTCTCTTTTAATTATTCTCTTCAAAGCGTATATAAGTGACAAAAAAAAATCACATAATTAACCAATATAATACACTCTTGAACCATTTTGACGAACATAATGGCCTAGTGTGTGTGTGTGTGGCACCACTTTTTTTTACACATGTTTTTGTGGAGTTGACTTCGTAATGTATTTTAACAATCTGAACTGTCTTTCTTTTAGGTATTCCCTAGCTAAAAAATCATGTCTACCAAAAATCATCTCAATCTGAAACTATATGACTGTTGGATTAGGAGTTTAGAGTTTCTTTGTGGAACTGCATTCATCCATTTTATTAACTATAAATAAATGTCTTAATGGCAAGGTTCTAAAAATCGCTAAGCGTTAGTTGGGCGGCGGACAGGGGCCTAACGCCTAGGCGGCCCAGGCGGATTTATGTAAATTTATTATATATCTTGTAAAGAAGTGCCTATTTACACCTAAAAAAACTATACTTGTATGGATAATAAAAGAATGGACTAAATTCTTCTTGTTCATGATCCTAGCGTTGGATTGGACATAGACTAAATTATTTAACCTTGTTGTATCTAGTTTATTTCTTTTCTTTGTATGTATCCCCTCAAAAGTGCTCCAATTCGTTTCACTATTGGATGAACTTGTAGTAAATCCATCATTTGCAAATTTGGCGGCGGACAGGTTGGCGTCGCGCAGCAAGACAAAGATGTGCAATGTCATATGGGTCAATAGACCTCCATCTTCATTGCTTTTTGTTTTAAATAATGATGGATTACCTTGTCCTCCTTGGACTTTTATAGTAGTGGAGGGGGCGATGCTCAAATTCTGTTCTAGCATCTTCACTCCTTAACCCCTTCGCTGCTTGGTTTTTTGTTGGTTAGTTGTTGCTAGCCTCGGTGTAGGCTTCTTGTAATGTTGTGGTTTCTTTGCCTTGGTAATATTATTCCCAGTTTCCAAAAATAAATAAATAAATTTGAGGGATTGTGAAAATAAATGGTCATACGTGGCATTTAGGTACTGCAGAGTCCTTCTGTTTCGACGTCATGGTGAAAAAGTTAGAATGAACAATGTTGCAAATCCAACATTGTTTGTACAATAAATTATTATCTGATATTGGAACATAGGTACATGAATTTCGTATACCAAATCAAGAGAAGTATCTAATCGTCTCTTTTTTATAGTAATGTTTTTAAAACCTAATCTCGCTTTTTTTTTCTTTTTTTTTTTTTTTTTGGTAAACACCTAATCTCGCTTTACGGCAAGTAAAATGGTCATGTTATAGCTTCGAGAGATGGAGTCAATGTTGTTATATACTTCTGATGGACGAAATCCTGTGGTGGGGTTGATGAGTTTTTCTTTTTTTTGTCCTAAGTTCTTTAAGGTTTTCTCAAGATTTCTCAATTTTAAGGGCGGAGCTAGGAATATTATTAAGGATGGGCTATGTTTTCCTTTTTGTTCAAGATAGGTTAATTTTGCTAGAAAGAAGTTTGTGCTAGTATTGAAATTAAAAGAAAACTAATGAAAAAAGGTTGAAAACTTTGAGTTTTAACAATAAGGACAAAATAAAAGGTAAAATGAATAGTATCAGAATTGACTTTTTAGTGTAAAAATGTGGTTTTCGTTAAAGTGAACAGTATCGGGAACTTTTCGTTAAAGTTCCCTTGAATTAAACTACTTTTTTCATGCAATTTTTCAGAAATCCAAAATTAGCCCTCGGCCGCAGCTTACTCGAGCTAGCTATACCTTGATCTTGTGCTCTTTGAATTGCAATTTCTCCTTTACTATTTGATAACGGATGGGAGTATTATGACTTTTCTCGAGTGCCAAATAACAACCCCAAAATAAAATTGAGTTTGTTAAAAAAAAAAAAAAAAAAAAAAAAAAAAAAAAAACTATTATTATTACCCATTCATAGACAAAGAAACAAAATTAAAAAAACTTGACCAAGGGTGTTTTGGTAATTCAGTCAGTATAAATAGAAGCTTCGCCTTTATTTCTTTCTATTTGCTCTTTATTTCTTCTCGTTTTTTCTGTGCCTCTTCCTTTGCAAGTCCTCGAGATTTCAACTTCCTCTCTACATCCATGAAAGCTCAACTCTCTCGCCTCGTGTAAAAAGGTAAAATCTTTCTCTCTCTAAAATGCTTCTGTCATTCTTTAACATCTCTCTCTCTCTCCCCCCCCCCCCCCATTTTCTTTAATTAATATATATATTCTGTATTTCTTTTCTTTCTTTGATATTCTTGTTTTCTTTGAAAAAATAGTTGACAATCGAGGTTAATGCAACAGGAGCATTTACCCAGGTTCATTTTTCTCACGTGGGTTTAAACGTGATCAACTTCTTCCATGGCCATGGAGGTTTTAGATAGTTTATGAGCAAATATTCTCTCTCTTTCAATCATTCTTTAGGAAAATTAATAAAAATAGCTTGAAAATTTTGAGTTTTAACAATTATTGTAAAATAAAGAGTAAAGTGAATAGTATTGAATATATTGACTTTATAGCATAAAAATGTGGTTTTTAGTTAAAATGAAAATTACTGGAAGTTTTACGTTAAAACTCCCTCGTTCTTTTGCATGCTTTGCTCTCGAGCCTCGTTCTGTTCATATTTTGACAGTTTGTTTTACTGTTTAATATGTATAACTTAATCTTGATGTTCTTATTTATATTTCTTTTAATTATTACTTCAAAATGAGTACTCGATAGCTATTTAGTTGATTTATTTTACTTGGGTTTCTTTAATTTTGCTCATTTTTCTTTAATGCCTGATACTAAAAGTATGATTCATTTTGCTGCATAAAGTTGTTTGCTGATCTGCATTTGCATAATTGGAAATTTTCTTATGGAAGCATGCTTGTTTTTCGGGATAGTGTTCTTTTCGTATTAGTTGCGGCTTGATTACCTAACTTCTGATTTAATCTGTGATGAACAATGCATATAATTATTAGATTCAGAGAGCTTATTGGCACCAAAATTGACAATGTTCTGGCTTTTTCGGGTTACCGCTCTTTTCGTATTTGGTTGTTGGTTGATTAGTCCATTTGTGATGAACAATGCATTTAAATTATTGAGTTCAGAGAGCTTAGTAGCACCGAAATTGAAAATTTTCTGATCCTGTTTCAGTAGATTTTGTAATAAAGGTACAAGCTTTTGATGTTTTTTTTAATTGGGATGTTGCAATTAATACTTTGATGTAACAGACAGTATGTAATTTCAAGTTTTTCTGTTTTGGCACATAGGTTTTAAGCATTTGGATGACTGCATGGAGAATGTCACAGATAAATCTGCTGTACATCCACAGGTGGTTCCTCGAATCGGAAATGAGTATCAGGCAGATATTCCACCGTTGATTGCTAAATTTGAGCGGTTGGAGATTACAAACAAGCATGCTGATTCAGAAGTCCTTGATCTGTCATTTTCACTGGGATTACCTATCCCATGGAAAAATTGTGAAGCTGGAAAGTTCAAGGGAAATGTAGAGTCTGTTGGAAGCAGTAAAGAAAATGAAATTTCAGAACTTGAAGTTAAACCTCAAAATGCTGTGTTGGGAGATGCAAAGGATGTCGAAGACTCTCAGATCAAACCTTCGAGCAAAATTGAGGAAGATAGTTTTCTCCTCAGTCTGTATATATTTGGGAAGAATCTTACACTTGTGAAGCGATTTATTGGAAGTATGGATATGGGGGATGTACTGTATTTTTACTATGGAAAGTTCTATAGTTCTGATGGATATCGCAGATGGTCAAAGTGTCGGAAGTTAAAAGGTAACCCCTGTATACAAGGGGAAAAAGTGTTTACGGGGTGGAGGCAGAAGGAACTGTTATCAAGATTGTTTTCTCGTGTGTCCAAGGACTGCGAAGATATGCTGATGGAGGTAGTGATTTCAATGTTATTTTGCACTAGTTGTGTCCTTATCTGCTTGCAATGAGTGGGAAGATGAATCATCGTATAAGAATGCATCATTAGGTATCAGTGCAACTTTCATGTTTAGAATGCATTGTTCGTATAATTTTTCTTTGCTGACGTGCATACTTCTGGTGGCTTCTTGAATGTCATGTTCTTGTGTTAACTTCATGATATTGTTTCTGTTGTGATTTGCACTTGCAGCTAGATGCATGAGTATGGTAAGGAAAACGTATGATCTGTTCCGAAAACCTAACAAGTTTCTATCTTTTGTGCAGAGTTCGAGATGTTTTGCAGGGGGAAAGATTTTATTTGAAGAATATATATTCAAGTTAAAGGACATTGTTGGCGTTTGTATGCTTATAGAAGCAGTAGGTATTGGAAAAGGGAAGCAAGACCTTACTGGCACTACTTTGAAGCCAACAAAGAACAGTCTTGCCATCTCTTTTCGTCCAGAAGTACCGATTGGAAAAGCCTGTTCCTCCCTTACAACGCCAGAGATCATCAAGTATCTAACAGGAGATTTTAAGTTGAGTAAAAAGCGGTCGAATGATCTTTTCTGGGAAGCTGTTTGGCCCCGTCTTTTAGCACGAGGATGGCATTCCGAGCAGCGTAATCTGTCTTTGGTGTTTCTTGTACCTGGTATAGAGAAGTTTTCAAGGCGCCTTGTGAGAGGTAATCAGTACTTTGATTCTGTCCATGAGGTCTTGAAGAATGTGGCGTCTAACCCCGATGTTCTTGAGCTTGATAATGAAGCAGCTAAAGGCAGAGAAGAGGAATCAGCTAAATTCAATGAAGTTGATATGTTAAATAAGCAACACCGTCATTACCTCCTTCCACACAGGAGCACAAATGGGGATAGAGATCTAATGAAGTTTACAATTGTGGATACAAGTATGCTTCATGTAGCAGAAGCAGAACAATCGAAGGTACGAAAACTGAGGAGTTTACCTGTTCAAACTGAAAGTATAAGTACTCCCTCCAATCCTTTTACTGAAACCGAACAAGATATATATGAAGAGTCAAAAGATGATGCAGAAGAAAAAACTACCTCAAACCCCACGGAGGATATAATTGACAGGACAACATTTCTCGACTCCTCAGATTGCGTAACTAGTATCCATGAATCTCAATGTTTAAATCTTCTCAATGACAAGTCTCCAAGCAAGGCAACGAATTATAACTACATCCCCACGACGAAGTCAGATGATTTGAGATATTTGGCCCCTGAAACAAAACAGAAGGATTTGACTGATTGTAATGATGGAGACTCAAGCTCCAGTGATGAAAATGTGTCTGTGAATAAGAAGCTAACTCCAGATGAGCCCCTTGTCGAATCAAACTTACATAGTTCGCGTGTAGGCCAGCACAGAGAAGCAGCTTCCGAAAAATCGCAATGTTGGATATGCATTGACTTGAACCTTCCTTATGTTCCAACAGATGTGGACATTGATAAACCCTTGATCAAGGACACAAAGCAAAATAATGACAACGCAAGTGCAAACGGGTCAGCATTTGATTCATTTCTATCCAAAACAAGCGAGCAGCCTGAGCCACCGAAGCTTCCTGAACTGTTGACCAAGGACATGATGCAACATAATGACAACTCAGGTGCAAACAAGTCATCATTTGATTCATTTCTATCTGAGACAAGCCAGCTTGAGATACCGAAGCTTCCTGAACCGGTGATCAAGGACGTGGCACAAAGTAATGACGACTCAAGTGTGAAGAAGACAAGTAGTCTATCAGAAACAAGGAAGCAGCCTTTCATTAAGAGCCAGAGGCAGAGTACAAGGAACCAGCCATTGACCACGAAAGTGCAGGAAGCTCTTGAGCATAATCTCTTTAGGACAAGGAGGAAGAGAAAGGGTGAGACATTACAAAATAAGTCAACAACACCAAGGTCTCAAAGAGCTCGGGGAAGCTCTATCGTTGGTGCAGCTTTTGATGATAGTGTTGTTGCTAATGCTGCAGACGCAAGGATAGAAGATGAACATTCGGATAGAGGTTTGTAACATTGTATGTACAGCGAAAAATGCCAACCCGGTTAGAGCATTCGAATATTGCACAAGGAGGTCCCTTGAGGCAAATTCACTATTTGTTCAATGAGGTAGAGCAGATTGTTTGAGGTTGTGCTGAATGGGGTTGATCGGAAAAGGCGTTTCGCACCCGCATATGGTCTCCCGGAATTCAAGATGTGAGTATAGAGTTGTCCGGTTTGACTCAATTTTCTGAAGCTGCAAAATTTTCTGAAGCTTTTGCAGCTTCATCATGTAAATTGTACAAGTGAAATCATGAAGGTGTTTTTTTTTTTGTACCTAACTACTTGCTGCACAGAATATACACAGACATCCCCAAAAAGAAAAGGAGTGCGACAACTTCGTGGGCTGGGCCGAAATCTGATGAGCCTACCAATTTTTACTTGGGCCTAATACATCAATAGATTAAGCTGGGCTGGGTGGATATCAATTTTATAGTCTAATCAAAATGGACTTGGCCACTTGGCCGAGTTCATAAGAAAATCTATCATATAGCTCGGGCTATCATCATATTGTGAATACAACACTTGTATAATGCGAGTCGCATTCTTAAACCTCATGATTCAAGAAAATTGTGGCAACTCACTTTTTGATTTAATCTGAAGGTAGGTGGTTGTTAAATTTTTGTTGTTGTGCTCTTTTTCATTATTTGGTTAAGATCGAACAATGGGTGACCGCAGTTTCTTTGGACTTGGGGATTTCGGAGAATAGGACTATGTATAATGAAGTGTGCTCCTCCATGCTCCCTCATTTTCACCAAAATTCAAATATTCCTCCCCATTATTAAACCTATTTTCTAGTCATTGTCCCACTCATTGTAAACTTGGTTTTTTTTTTTTTTTTTTTTTTTTTTTTGAATGCATTAATATTTTTACACTAGGGGAGGGAGAGTTCGGCTAGGCTACATAATGAGCAACCTAATTTGGTATCGAATTCGTCATCCACGAGATTCGAACCTAAGACTTTTCACTTCCAAGTGAAGAAGAATACTACTAGATCGTAGTACTGAGTGACCATTGTAAACTTGTTAGAATCTACAATATTCAATAAATAAAGAGACTGATTCCAAAATTACATTTTACTTGCTCCTTAAAAAAAACTAAGCCTTTTTGAAAACTCATTGATTTTGTGGATTTCTACAAAAATCGTCATAAAACCTATTCCGTGGTGCCGAACCATAAACTTCTTGAAATTCATGTGAGATTTTTTAACTCCTGAAAATCACTTAGCTAATATATAATATTAATCTCTATTTTCAGCTTACAAATCCATCAAATATACTTTTGGACTCAACAAATGGTAAGAGCGTTTCGAAGGGGCTTATAAAAAATTTCTTCATGCCCCCACATATCTTATGAAACTTAATAGTTGCATTATTCACCAAACACATCATAAAAATTATTTTCGTGTTATCCTAAACCCATCATAAAATTTTGCAAGTGTCTACAAAACACATCATAAAATTTATATTTATTTTTGTGTTATCCTAAACCCATCATAAAATTTTGCAAATCTCTACAAAACACATCATAAAATTTATTTTCGTGTTATCCTAAACCCTAAACCCTAAACTCTAAATCCTAAACCCCAACCTAAGCTTCTTAACAGTCATGTAGAACAACTTAAAGATTTTCGATCCAAGAAATCACTAGCCCCGCGTTTGTAGGGCAGATCATCTCTACAAAAGTAACATTACAAGTTCTTGCTTGAGTTGTTAAGGAACCCCGCAAATTTGTAACCAAAAAATGGAAATTAGTAACGCAAACTTAACAAAGTTGCTCGATAATTACGCAAATGTGGAATATACTTGATATCGGTGCCTGCTTAAACCTAAAACCGGACAAACCCTGAAATGGAAATCCAATTGACAAAGTTGAAGCTTGATGGTTGACTACAAATCTAAAATATCCTTCCCATCTCCTTAAAATTCTTTCCATTTTGTTTAAATTTTTCGATGTCCATATCAAAACCCTAATAAGATAAACCCTAATTTGCTTTTGTTTATGCAAACATCGTTTTCAAACTTTTCATTACACAATATAATACATATATTATGCCTTGTCCGTCTTTTGTGTTGGTTTTATCCATGGGGCTCCTTTGCTCGTGTCAATTAGCAATTCATGAGTCACTAGTCTTAATATGTTATGAAATTTAATTAGCATCCTAATGCTGCTTCGGTCCGTAAATTCGGTTTTAATCATAAGATAATCAAGGAAAACATGGAGGAATGCGTGGTGATGTTTGGATCCCGTTGTTTTTACATTGTTGTGTTGATGTTAGCTTCCTCAATTGCATCGA
The DNA here is from genome assembly GCF_963583255.1 of Pyrus communis. NCBI lineage: Eukaryota > Viridiplantae > Streptophyta > Magnoliopsida > Rosales > Rosaceae > Pyrus > Pyrus communis. The sequence goes on from NC_084816.1 coordinate 24,445,269, forward strand.
CCTTCCTCGATGATTACTAAGCAATCTCTTTGTTACCATTTGGAATGATTAGAGATTTGTGATCAAGAAATGGAATCTGGACTCTTAAAGTTTTGAAATTATTGACCAAGTATTTATAATTTGAACCATGTTTGATATTCTAGCTTCTGTCTCCTTATTGTTTTCCATTTTATAGGCTACCTACTTGTTTTTTCCCATTAAGCTTCTGAAAAGCTCAAGGATAAACTGCATGCCCACATTTCTTTAATTTATGTGCGCACATATATACATATATACATATATATATATATATATATATATATATATATTCCTTTATTTTAATTTATTCCTTTTAATTAAAACAGACAAATTATATGTAGTGAAGATACAGATTAGTATTGGTTCTCCCTTAAGTTATGGGTAATGGGGATATTTACATGAACTGAGCTATAGTAAAAGCGATTACGCACACGCATATAATTGTTTAGAATTACTGACTTGATGTGGTAACGAGTAGACAACTAACATTAGATGTTCTCTACCATGCACTATCAAATTTTCATATGATATTATTTGCTACCTAACAATATTCATCACATCAAAATTGCTGAGATTAATTAATAATTTATAGGTAGGAAATTAAATATAATGTAAGAGGAATTGTAGCAATGGTCTTTTAATTTTTACTTAATTGGAGTAATGATCCATCAACTAAAAATCCGTGATCTTGGTCCCTTAACTCATCAAAACATGCATCTATGATCATTTTCGTCAACTCCGTTGGAATTTATGTCAATATGAGTCATGTACCATATACGGAAGGCTAAATCAAGGGAAAAATATGGAAAACTAAATGAGAAAATCGTAGCAAAGATCCCTCAACTTTAATCCAATTGGAGAAATGGTTCCTCAACTTTAACTTGATTGAAGCAATGATCTCTCAACTTTAATCAAATTATAGTAATAGTTTTTCCAACATAACTCATTTTTACAGAAGTTCTGATAGAATTGATGAAAATGATCATAGATGTACGTTTTGATGAATTAAAGGACCAATGGTCACCTCTATGTACATGTAGGTCACATAATATAATGTAATGAATATAATTTGTGCTTAGTGTTCTTCTTCAAGATTAATAATTATCTTAAGCTCTTAGCTAATGTCGTTACGGTCACATCCCGGCCCGGGGTGGATCACTTCCCCGGCCCGCTCCGCCACCGTAGCACGATATTGTCCGTTTTGGGCTTACTATTCCCTCACGGTTTTGTTTTTGGGAACTCACAAGCAACTTCCCAATGGGTCACCCATCATGGGATTGCTCTAGCCCCCTTCTCGCTTAACTTCGGAGTTCCTACGGAACCCGAAGCCAGTGAGCTCCCAAAAGGCCTCGTGCTAGGTAGGGATGAGAATATACATTTAAGGATCACTCTCCTGGGCAATGTGGGATGTCACAGTTACTCTCATTCACATTGAACTTGACCTAGAAAACAAAGCAGCAGCATCTATTATATGTCATTAATTAAATTGTCAATAAATCTTTTAAATAAAACAAACATGGACTTTGTTTGGTTCATCTTCGATCGTTTGGAAGTAATAAGACAAATAGGGTTCGGCAACTCTCAACTAATTAATGTGATTAAGCTTAAATTAGTTGTGCAATTTTTGCTTAAGATACCTTAGGGTTCATAATTACTGACGTAGGTTTGAATTAAACTGATTGATCTCAATAGGTAGGGATGCATGGTAAAATACAAGGGGATCTAGTCAGGAAGGTTTGTTATGAAAGAACGATAGATAGTGCAATAAAAGTTGAATTATATAGCTTGGAAAAGCATGCAGATGCATGCTCATTCTTAAAATGCAGTTTTACTTTGAACTTAAGAAATTACTCCATTCTTTCAATAGCTATATTTCTTCCTATCTAAACTATACTATATATATGTAGAACCTAAAGGCTAAAGCTACGGGGAAGATAAGTTTGATTAATTAGGACATTGTCTAGACTTTAGTGAATGTCTTTGGAGAGAATTTTTTTACCCAAAACACAGGCACGTGATATTATTGATGTGAGTGAAACATCACCTTGTCACGCATGCATAACATAACACACATAATGGTAGACCCCACGCGGTGAGTGTTCGTGGTACATGCAAAATTTATCCACCCTTTTATGTGCTAAGTTTTACCAAAAGCCAGATATTATTTCTTTTTAATCATCACTTTTTTTTTTTTCTTTTTTTTTTTTCTGTTGACTTTAATCTTCTTAGAGCAAGTTCACCGAGGACATTGAGGCTGAAACCCAGCCGCCAAAACAGCCCGGCAGCTAGCCAATCTCCTCCAGCCTAGACCCGTAGGCCGGTTGATAGCCTAAGCCGTCCCATAGGCCGGCCCAAAATGTGCTGAGCCAAGGCTTGGCCTATGTGATGTCATGCTAACGCCAACTTCACGTCATATGCCCTTTTAAATTTTTTTTTTTGGTGCTAGGCCAGTGGGCGCACGTCCCTAACAAGAAAATGCGGGCGGGGTCTGCATGCGCAGGTGCACCAACGGCTCTTACGGGGAGGCCAAGTGGCTCGTTCTAGGCCGTTGAATTTCCAACGGCTAGTTTTTTGGACCGTTGGATTTCCAATGGTAAAAAAAATTTTGAATTTGAAATCCAATGGCTAGTGATGTGGCGAGATCTGGACCGTCCGATCCAACGATCAACGATCCACGTTTTTCAGCCTGATTTTTTTTTTTTTTTTTTAAAGTTACAATGGTCAGAATTATGACTGTTGGCCACATGTCAACATATAGGCTGTTGGATTTGAATCTTTTTCAAATCCAACAATCCAGATTAATTAACTAAATTAAAATTAATAAAAAACTATTAAAATTTGTTAAAAAATACAGAAGAAATTAAACAAAATTATTATTATTTTTCTATAAATACCTAATCCTCATATTCCACCTTACACCACATTTCAATATTTTCAACACTTTCTAACAAAACTTTCTTATACTTTTTTGTGTGAAAAAAATGGCTACGTGGAAGCTCATCGAAGATGTTACGTTGTGTGAATGCTGGGTTCAAGTCACTCATGACCTGATTACGGGTAATGAGATGGAGGTGTGAGAAATGTGGAGTAGAATTACGGAAGCGTTTTGCGCTATACATGGAAAAGACTCCACATGCAAGCATCCGCAAGGCAACAATAATTTTTTGCTCAGGAAGAAGACCTTGAATATGAAAAGCATATTTTTTTTTACATAAAGTATGGATAATGGTTGCAAATAGCACTCATGATTTTGTCGAACAAATTTCGTTGCATTCTAAAATGACATCTAACAACATGATCAGGGAATACACAATTGAGGATAAAATAATATTCCAAGAAACCTTTACCTCGTTTTTCCCTCTTTCTATCCAAGTTTGCAGCACGTCTGGGTTTGGATATTTGACACACAGCTTCCATGACACGGTGGGAATGTGAAGCTCTCTCTGCCTTCTATGTTCATCATCCTCATCCTCCTCCATTGTGAAAGCCTTATCTCCACCTTCCTCGAGATTGAACAATTCTTCTTATTGTGCTAACAATCTTTTATGTTGCTCCTCAAACTATTTGGACAATCTCCTTGAAGAAGACATTGTAAGAACTCAAGATTTAAAAACGATGAAGAAGAATTATGAGCTAAAAAGAAGGATTGAGTTTGGTGTGTGAATGATGATGGATGTAGGGATGTAAGGTTTATATGGACAAAACAAGAAATGATGATGTTCTGGACACTGTCACGTGACACTACGTGATTGGTCATGTGTGTCTACAGACATAAATATATATATATAGTTAAGGAAAGGTAAAGGTTTTTTTTTTTTTTTTCTATTTTTTACAGGCGATATTTTATATTAACTCATTTGAATTATAAAAAGGGAAAATTGGGCGTAAATGTGGGAACACACTACTCCCAGCTTAGTTAAGTCGAGTTATAATGTTTTTTTTTTTTTTTTTTTGGTCAATAGTTAAATGGGGTCTTGAGGGGGAAAAGGGGTGGGGGAGTCTTGAATCTGGGTAAGGAGAGCCACAAGGTGCTTAATTTCTACTACGACGCTACCCTTCTCAACTCGATCGAGTACTAAAATTAATTAGGGGTTTTTTTTTTTTTCCTCATTGAATTAGAGGGGATAAAAGAAACAGATTAATTTACAATAATAAATGAAGGATGTAATTCATTGGTTACATGTGAACACAAAAAGAAAACCAAAAGGAATACAAGGTAGCTAGCAAGGTTAGGGTTGTACTTACCCAACAAGTCAAGGGTAATTGGTAATTAAATTAAGTATTTCAATAATGTGTCTTCTGAGCACTATATATAATTATGTAAGGCCAAAGAAGACCAGGTTCCGCTCTTCAAAAAAAAAAAAAGAAGACCAGGTTCCAAGATTAAGTCTAAATATTGCACAAAAGTTGCTTCTCCTTCTCTCACCAGTGTCACCAGAAATGAAGAAGCCGAATTCCCTGCTTTTGTCTTCCTCTACCAAAAGCAACTCCTGAACTTTTGTTCGCCAAAAACAAGTCTCTAGTCCTCCAGTCCTTCTACCAACATAGAAAATTTGAGCCAACTTTTAGAAAGGACAAGCCAAGTAATTTTAATTGTATAATCATCTCTCAACCCTTTTTGTCTGTCAAAAATGTCAAATATTACAGGTGATGTTGAAGAAGGAAGCTTCTCCTCAGGGAATAATACTGGAGAATTAGAAGTTCATCAAGACCAGCAACAAAACCACTTGCACGGTTCCAACTCTGGCGGTGCTTCCGGTGCGCAAAGCAACAGTAATGGCTCTGTCACTCATCAGCAGCCGCAGCAGCCGCCTCTTAAGAAGAAAAGAAATCTTCCAGGAACTCCAGGCAAATAGTTTTGAATTAATTTCTTCACTACTAATGTCGAGTAGTTTCCTCGATTCGATTGCCATGTTTCACCATATGTATGACATACAACTCAAGGCGCACGGATTTGATTTATTTTAGAAGAACAAAAAAAGGGTTTCTTTCCGAATCATGTCAGCTTTTATGTTGAGACTCATCACTGGACGTTGAGAGTGATCACTGGAGAATATTTACCTATATTTGGCGCCATGCTTGAGTCTTGTAATCTTTTCATTTCAGCAATATATATTCTTCTTATTAAAAATGGGAGTTTCTAGATTGAGTTATCTTGTGAAAGAATCAAAACATTTTGAAGAATTGTTGCCAATAAAGTAGAACTGTTTGCTTGATTTCACTTTTTTGTTGGTCACAAGTATATATGCTGTGTAGCATAACACAACTAGTATTGCTAATTATACTTATAGTTGTGCAAGTTAATTAATTATGTTCTAACAAATTTGTATTAATTTGTGATCAGATCCTAGTGCGGAAGTTATTGCACTATCACCAACAACCCTAATGGCAACGAACCGATTTGTGTGTGAAATCTGTAACAAAGGGTTTCAAAGGGATCAAAACCTTCAGCTGCACCGGCGAGGCCATAACCTTCCATGGAAGCTCCGTCAGAGAACCACAACTGAGGTTAGGAAAAGGGTCTACATATGTCCCGAGCCGACGTGTGTCCACCACAACCCAGCTCGAGCGCTAGGAGACCTCACCGGCATTAAGAAGCATTTCAGCCGGAAACATGGGGAGAAAAAATGGAAATGTGACAAGTGCTCCAAGAAATATGCAGTGCAGTCGGACTGGAAGGCGCATCAGAAGACCTGCGGCACTAGGGAGTACAAGTGTGACTGTGGGACCATCTTTTCCAGGTTCCTTAAGTAACTCATACTCATGGATAGTTTAATTTTGTTAATTAAATATTGCATGTGCATGAACAGATAATCAAGATTGGATCACAAAAAAGTACTACATGTATATATGGTTGCTTAATTTGTCGAGAATTAGCTCCCATATGTTTATATAATGTATGTATGTGTGTGTGTGTGTGTGTGTGTGTGTATTATTTTGTTTTTATACTGAGTGATAATTTTACTAAATTAATCTATATACTATATTACAAAGAGTAAAATTATAACTTGTTATGAATCACTTTACTTTAACCAACTTGACTACGTTATTATTATTCTATGAGCTAGATATAATTTCTGCAGCATTTTTCTTACAAACTGTCACAAATGTATTTGTAAAATGACTTTTAGTGTAGTGGAGCATTGTTGGATTGAGCCCTCCAAACGCGAAAATATACATTTAGGAAAAAATGGGCAATAATTGAAATAAAGTTACATTCATCGATCTCTTTTTGAAACCTTTCAATTTTATGTCACAACTTTTCCTTTTAACTACCGTTTAGACACACAATATTAACACATTGTATTGACAGTTTTTAAAATACATGGAGTTCACATAATGATAGGGTCCATTTATATTAGTTTTATGTCTATTTTGTATGTCCAAATAATTTTATTATTTTTGGAATTAAGATAACTATACATTCTTCTTTCAATTTTTTATGTAATCAAACAATATCAAGTACAAATTATGTATTTTTGCATGAGTTTGTGCAGGAGGGATAGCTTTATCACCCACAGAGCCTTTTGTGACGCATTGGCAGAAGAAAACAACAAAGTAAACCAAATGCCTATGCCACATGATCAGCTCATATCATCAATGGCCATGAACACCAACACCTCCCCCATGGGAGGAAGAGTCTCCGAATTCGTCAGTTACGATATTAACACTAACAAAAACAAGCTTCCTGAAGATCTTGTCCCAATGCCATTCAAGTCCATGAACATGAACATCCCAGGTGGTGGCGGCGGTGGTGGAGGACCAGGCATGTTCTCTAACACCACCGGTTCGCTCTTTGGCGGGCCAAGAAGCGTGTCTTCCACCTCGGCCTCCAGCCTTCAGCTGAGTTCCAACAACAACAACAGCTCATCAGGGTTCACTTACCTTCACCACCAAGAAACCAAAAACGGAGGCAGCAGCCTAAGTAGTATTACCGGTGTAGCTCAAATGTCAGCCACCGCCTTGCTTCAAAAAGCCGCCAAAATGGGAGCCACTGCAAGCAACTCCACGATCAACTCGCCGATGATGCAGAAGAGCTTTGTTAGCAGTATGGCAGGCCCCGATCATGGCCACCTCTCTAGCCCTAATTCCATTCTAAACAATAATATTCGACCCCCACCGTCGTATGATCATCAGCCTCACCACTTCCAACAGCAACCTCAGCCGTCTGATCCTCAGTCACATAATTCACACAACATGATCGGAGGGTTCACTGACCAGCTCATTCAAAAGGGCCCACAAGAAATGTCACAGCCTTTTGATCATCACTCCAACAACCCAACCGCCAGCTCGGCAATGAATGACATGGGACTCTTCAGTCAAGTCTTCATGGGGATCGGCGGCGCGGGTCCCCACCAGAACTATCAGAACCACCAGGCAATGTTGAAGAATTTCGAACAAGATCATCATGGTCATCAGGACATTAATAGCCCTAACAACAATTCTAGTAATACTAATTCGACTCATCGAATGAACAGCGCGCTGGGGCCTTGCACAACGCTCGATCTGCTGGGCATCGGAGGGTCAAGGCCGCCAAGCTTGCATGCGCAGCTCCACCACCACCAGCAAAGGTTGGACTTGGAGGCAATGAGTCAGCACAGATTGCCGGCAATGATGAACCCTTTTCAGCAGCAGCAACAACAACGCTCGCAAGGAGATTCGGCTATGGAAAAGCAGATTTGGGATGTTTGAGTAAACCTTAATGTTCCTTACAATATCTACATTTACGAATTATCCATTACTTACAGAAGAAGGAGAAGAAGAAGAAGAAGAAGGGAAGAAGCAGACCAGGGTTTGTTTTTCTTCGGTGACACGTTTGAGATTTGGGCTATTTTAGGCCCGGATTAATGTTTACATTCGTTCGGTATAGTCAAATTTGTGTCCTTTTTTATCAACCCAAGTTGCATTTTATGTACTAAGTATGACCCAATGAGATGCTAGAAGCTCTTGGTACATTTGCTTAATTCAGAAAATCCCATTTGTGTTTTTCTTTTCATATCAATAAATTACTTGAATGGGACTTTGCCTTCCCTTTGGAATGAATATTAAACGTTAACATCAATGCCTTGAACCAAGCAAGGAGGAATACCACAAGATTATAAAAACACTGAAAAGCCGTCATGTAGTATATCAGTGTTATAATATAAATGGATAACAAGTTTATATATTAGAGTATAGTATGAATAGATTTATTTAGTTTATTTTCTAACAAAACGATATTTTATTTTAAACTAATATGTTTTACAACAGAAGGGGATTCAAATATGATTCAAGAGTACAAGCACAATGCATTGGCCAACTAAAATATGAGTGAATTGGTTTATCAAGCATTAATGTGTAGACCTCTGAGGTTTTCTTTAGTGCACATATAAGTTACACATCTGAATAAAAAACGGTTAGATTCTTTTAAGCTAAATGATCTAATAGTTGTTATCAAATGTGTAACTTATATGTGCACTTCTAACGTATATTAGAGAAACTCCAACAGGGCTCTTACCTACCATTGGATTTGGAAATGAATAATAAGCCCATTGTCACTTCCAGCTTGGCAATATCCATTGCTCAATGGGCTCTATTGGGCTGCAGAAAATTGCCCTCCCATAAGACGGCAAGACCCTTCAACCCTAATTCGAATCGCTCTTCTATAAATATTCAGAGCTCAACTCTCTTCTGTCACAGCAATCCCCCTCTCCGTCTCTCTCTCTCTCTGGGATTAGGGTTTCTGTAAATTAGGGTTTTTGTAATTTGATTATATATGGTGGGAAGAAGGGGGTTTGAGTTTGAGGCAGTGATGCTGAAAAACTACCTATTTTCTGAGGGATTAAATTCCCTACTGTGATTACAAAATTACCAATGGATCCTTCTGAGCCTCAACCCCTTTATTTATTTATTATATTTTCCTTTATTTATTTATTTAATTTTATTGGGTTTTAATTTTCTCTGTTTAATCAAGAACCATTGACGTGATGATATGTTTATCGGACTTTCCATCGTGTCGACTAAAATTACAGACTACAATTATCTGATCAATGGTTCTCTTTTTGTTTTTTTTTTTTTTTTTTAATTTGGTTTCTCATTCTTTTACCGTATTATTTTCAATTTTATAACCCAAAAAAAAAAATTTCAAAAAACCCGGATTTCTTTGGCCTAATTGTTTTGTTTTAATTGTCTTGAATTTATCATCTAAATCAAAATCCAAGACATTTTATTTTATTAATTTTAAGGTGCCTAAATGTAAGTCGTGGACATATTCAAGACCATAAAGCCGATTAATCCTAATGACAATTAACTATTTTACATACTAAAACTATTATTCTACTTAAAAAACATTAACCCTAATAACAAATATTAATGGAGCATCAAAATAACTGAAATTTTGGATGGTCAAAAAGTAAAAAATAAGTGCAACAAAGATAAAAATTAATTGGACACACGAGAAATGATAAAATTAAGAGGTAAAGTAAGTAAGATCACAATTGAAAATAAAATGAGCAAAAGTCAATTAAGGTGGTTTAGACACATAAACTGGTGATTTGGACACGTGAACCTAAAATGAGCAAAAATCAGTTAAGGTGGTTTAAACACGTGAACTAGTAGTTTGGACATGTGAATTGAAAACAGACAAACAAAAGATTAGGACCAAAAAGGTAGAGAAAAACTCGGAAAGGCTTTTAAAAAATATATATATGAAATACTTGGAGCTCACAAAAAACTTTGACTTTAAATCGAGCCGAGTTGCGTTTTATGATGCATAAAGATAACCCCACTTAGTAGAATAAAACTTAATTATTAATTAAAATAATTGGAATTTTAAATATCCCGGTGTATAGGGATAACGGTTGTATGTGTTGTAGAAAAAATTTCAAAGTAAACATTCAACAAATTGAGAAATTTGTAACAATACATTTATGAGAGACAGATTTTAAGAATTAATATATTATTTTGGTACATGAAACGTAACCAATCAAAGGTTAATTAATTATTCTGATATATCATATATGCAAATAATCTAAACCTAAAAGAATAAATTTTTATTGTGGAATTGGAAAACCATGTAGTCTAACACTTGCTTGCCTTCTTTCTGGCTTCTTAGTCACCGTTGAACCGTGGAATTGGATTCCTCAGACGCAGCTGAATGCCGACGTGAATGAGATTCGTCGCCGCCCTCAAAATGTCTTGCTCGGCTTCTTTTGCCACCTCCATTGCATCTCTGGAATCAGAAACATTTCTTTAAAACCGTTACGGAATGGAACTGTAGACGGGACTGAAATCGTCAAGTTGGTAAAAGAATACAGGGTTTTACCGAATTAGGATGTCCGGGGGCATGGAAACCTCAATTTGGAGATACATCTTGCCTTGTAATAAGTGATGCGTAATGCGTTCGACAACCATTTTCTGAAACACACGCAGAAATAAGAACATTGGGTGTCTTGTTTCAAATCCAATCTTCTAATAAGATCGATATTTGAAATCTACTCATAAGACCCACATTTGAATGAGGAAGTGAACGCATATATTGTTGAACTCTAATTTTTTTAATCAAAAGCGTCATGAGCTAACTGCCAGTGAAGAAATAACATCCACATTTGGAGTAACATCATGCAAAAGATCAAAGTCAAGCTGAGCTTGAATTTCCAACTTGATAAAGAGAGGAGAAATACCTCTGCATACTTCGATGAGATGATGGTAGAAACGGCTGCCTCAATGTCTTTTTCTGCAGGAGAAACATTCGGGCATGCAGTTTCTTTGAGAATTTCTGGCTGATCTTCACTGGGGAAAATTTGTGAAATTGAAGGATCTACAAAGAAGTAAGAGTAAGTTATGAGAAATTAAAAGATATAATGAGAAACCCGAATCATCTTATCCAATATAAGTGAATTGAACCGTGGATGAAAATTCTGAATGTATAAACACGAAAAATTAGGATAAAAGTCATTCCTAGTTTGTCTAAAACTGAGCGTTCATAGTTTGTCTAGTTCAATATCGAAAACTCGCAATCCAAAAATGTGTAGCATACCTATGTGTATGAAAACCTCAGAGACTTCAGGATGGGATTTGTGAATCTGATGACGAACATTTTCTCCAATGTCATGTGCAGCGCTAACACTACAAAAAGGATCAACCTGCCAGGCAAAAGAAACAAATGAGATACATTACAGGAGATGGATACATTATTTGACAATGCCACAAAGTTTCAGAGAGAACCTCAATATGTACATCAAGGTATAGAGATGAACCTGCCCTCCTTCCCCTCAACCGATGACAACCCTGTACACAGCCTGAAAGGTCATTTCAAACAGGAAAACGAAAATGCTAAGATCCTAGCTAATACCATTAAGCTTAACAGAATACAGCCTTTCTTTGACTAAGGGAGTTCAAAGACCAGATTATACATAGAGAAATAATTTCGTAAATGCATTATAAGAATTAATAACCGCATACCTTCACACCCTCAACTTGTACAATTGTCTGTTTCATAGGATCCAAAAGTTCTGCTGGGATTGCAGCATCCACCAGTTCCAAGACACTAAAATGGGTACACCGCCAAAAGAAAGAAAGAAAGAAAGTGCACACATATATCAAATAGGGTCTTGAGAAGTTAACAGAGACTCATACGCATGCACAACAAGAGATGCATTAAGCTTGCATTGTTTTCTTTTTTGGTGACAAGCTTGCATTATTTGCTTAAAATTAAAGACCAACGTTAGACATCTAGAGGTGCCATATATCTTTGCAACTATATTCATGATTGTAGGAACCAGCACGTGTAACAGCTTAAACAGTCACATGTACTCCTTTGAAAATCTAAGAAGTGTGATATAATGGTGCATATAATAGAGAACAAAAATCAGACCTCTGATGCCCGGTTTCAATTCCCGCCTTCAGGATCATGCCTGCGACAAGAAGACCAGCTAGGGGATCCAGAAACTTTACTCCAAGGATTGAACCTCCTAAAATCACAATGATTTAACCATGCTCAGTGTAGGATCACGGGTTTTAATTAGTTAATTCAAGAATATGAAATATAAGTTGATAAAGTGATCTTTAGGAAAAACCAAAGTGTCTTACCAACTCCAATGAGAGCAACTACTGATGAAATAGCATCTGCACGATGATGCCATGCATTTGCTTTCATCAATCCACTACCTTGTCTTTCCCCAGCCCGTAATGTAATCCAGTAAAGTCTTAAAAGCAAAAGAGAAAGGCAAATAGTGAGTGGGAGAGAAAGAGAAGGGAAACGGAGGAGAAGAGCACGCATAAGGAGAGAAATGAAAATAGAAGTTGAGATGGATAAATAAGTTTTTATAAACTTTGGTACCCTTCTTTAACAGATATTGAAAAAACAGTCATGCTCAATGCTAGAACAGGATGCTCCATGTCAACTCCATGATGATGATTATGCCCATGCTCATGTGTCAATGACTGACTAACTATAGCAGGATCTGCTGAAAACAATCCCTGAACATGGAAGATCAACGAAGAATTGGATTCACTATCAAGAGAAACTGATCATGATTTTTTTAACTGTCAATAGTCTATCGATCTGAAACCATTTGGAAACAGAAAAATAACTACATATGAGTAGTCGACTTGACACTTACCATCAAAAGATCCAAAGCATGCCATGCAATGCCACCAGCCGTGGCCAACAGCATACAAGAGATTCCAAGTGCTCCAAGAGTCTCAAATTTACCGTGTCCTGGAAAAACAAGAAAACAATTGTATAATGTCCCAAGTTTCCAACAAACACAAGGATACGAAATACACAAGTAGGGTGTATATGCATAATGCGAGATCAATGGAGTAGCGTGTAGGTACAAATCAAGAGTGACCATATGGGTGTTCTTTGTCTTTCGGAGCCTTTGCAGCTTTAAATGACCATAAAGCAACGCTGCTAAGAACCTGAAAATATAAGCAGAAAATGAAAAAAAAAAAAAAAAAAAAAAAAAAAGCGTGCATTATACATCTTAAAACAGAGTAACAGATATGGGCAACCCCAAAATTCTAAAGAGTAACAGATATTCAGGCAGACAATATGCAACATGGGCAAGTAGTTCAGTGAAAATTCAGCTCCTAAACAAGAACATCTAATTCTCGCAAAAACCAACATGGGGAAGCAAGAAAATCATAAATTCAGCTCCTAATTACAACATTCAGCTTCTAATTACAAATTTCTGCTCCTAAATGTCCTGACTCCCAATTACAAAATTCAGTTTCTAAATACATAATTTCTGCTCCTTAACATCCAATTCTCCAAAAAGCAAAAAACCAACATGGGGTAAGCAAGAACAAAAACACAAGAATGTTACCACGTCGGAGACCGAATGGGCGGCATCAGCAATGATCGCCGTGCTTCCGGACAAGTAACCCGTCAAAGCTTTCCCGGCAGCCAGTCCAACATCAGCTGCCAATCCCATCCGGAAAATCTTCTCCCCCTCTTCACCGGAGAGGCGATGCTGATCATCGTTTTGGTGGTGGGAGTGGCCCAAATGCCACCGTCTGGCGATCGAGTAAATAGGGTTTTGCGGATGGGAATCGACGATTTGGGATATTGTGGGATTGGGAAGAGGAGGACGATGATTGTGCTTGTGAACGTGGAAAGCGAGCCTTTTGCGTACAGAATTGAGATTGTGGAATCTGAATCCCATTGCTGGAGCTCGAAAGAAACGTCTTCAGAAACTGGGTTTTCAGTGGTGGAATTTGAACTCGATCAGAGATTGAGAAAGAAGGATGGAGCTTGAAGGTGAAGGTGAAGCCATTAGGCTTTAAGTTATCAAGTATCAACTGTACTTTCTGTCAACGTAACTTTTGTGTTTGGAATTTGCAAATTTTTATGCTACATGCTTTTGGGCTTGATGGGTTTAGAATGAAAAATAAGGCTCTTTGGAAGTGCTTATTTAGAAAGCACTTTTTGCGGATAAGCAAATTTATTATATGCGAGTCCAAATATTTGTATAGATAAAAAAAAAAGCTTTTAACTACCAAACGTCATTAGAAATGCTTAAAACATCTCCAAATGAGATGTTAAAATGTTCACATAAGCTGTAACAGTAAAAAAAGATCACACTAATATTCTCCAACCGAAATGTCAATTCATATATGGCGATGATATGGATTGGCAACAAGAAGGTTGTTGTCAAATTTGACAGCAACTTCAAAATTAATTATTAAATTAATGGTTTTTATTAAGGAAGTTTTAACAAAAAGCCCACGGTACTATTCACTTTAACGAAAAATTATATTTTTACACTAAAAAGTTAAATATGGTATTATTCACTTTACTCTTTATTTTGTCCTTATCGTTAAAACTAAAAGTTTTCAAGCCATTTTCATTAGTTTTCCCTTCTATTAATTTTTTTATTGATTGAATCATTATTATAAGGAATGCTGGTGTTGACATTCATGTCTCTTTGGTGCATTTGATGAACGCTCCCGATTTAATAAGTATTAAACGTCTTTAATTAAATTTTTATTGGTTTAATCATTTATTTTGTAATATAATAAAATAATAATTTAATTTGACATATTGGGTGGAGAGTACAACTTTAAAAAATGTGAAAACGCCACATATGCTATCAAATTTAAATTTTATCTTCAAAATTTGACACCTCATTTGGAAGATGCTTTTAGTTAACTGAAAATGTAACATCCCATATCGCCCAGGGATGTGGATCCTCTAAGCCTTATATGTATATTCTCATCTCTACCTAGCACGAGACTTCTTGAGAGCTCACTGGCTTTGGGTTCCATGGGAACTCCGAAGTTAAGCGAGTAGCGCGCGAGAACACTCCTATGATGGGTGACCCACTGAGAAGTTCTCGTGTGAGTTCCCATAAACAAAACCATGAGGGCGTGGTCAAGGCCCAAAGTGGACAATATTGTGCTACGGTGGTGGAGCGGGCCCGAGTTGTGGTGGACCCTAGGCCAGGATGTGACAATTTGGTATCAAAGCCTAACCCTGACCGTGGTGTGCCGACGAGGACGTTGGGCCCCTAAAGGGGGTGGACTGCAACATCCCACATCGCTCAGGGGTGTGGATCCTCTAAGCCTTATATGTATATTCTTATCTCTACTAGCACGAGGCATTTTGGGAGCTTACTAGCTTCCGGTTCCATGGGAACTTCGAAGTTAAGCGAGTAGTGTGCGAGAGTACTCCTATGATGGGTGACCCACTGGGAAGTTCTTGTGTGAGTTCCTAGAAACAAAACCGTGAGGGAGTGGTCGGGGCCCAAAGTAGACAATATCGTGCTACAATGATGGAGCGGACCGGGGATGTGGTGGACCCCAGATGGGAATGTGACAGAAAACACTTGTAACTATTTTCGAACACATTTGTAAACTCACAAGGATTTTATTATATTAGTTCTTAAGGTTAAGGCAAGACAAACTTATTTATCAAATTTACAAATCTTTAAATATTATTTATTTTTTGGCCGTTTACTTTTGGATCAGTATGTAATATGTAATTAGTTAAAACTTTTTTATATAAATCCTAAGGCTATAAATAGGCATCTTAACGAGAAAGAAATAATTCTTTGATTTCTTCTCCAATCTCTCTTGTTCTTCGTATCTCCTATATATTACTTGTAACATTTCCAACTTTGGAATAAATGTATTTCCAACTTTTTAAAAACATTTATTCCAAAGTTGGAAAATGACTTAGATACACCTCCGACACTACAACATCTTAAATTAATATCACAATGTCATGTGGGTAATTATCATGGATTTGGGTACAATACACACACACACACACACACATATATATATATATATAATACAATCACTATTTTGACGATTAGAATATAAGCGATTTGAATACTATAAACTATGCTAAAAGAAGACATAAGAGTAAGAAGAAGACCTTACGACCATCTCTAACCGAAAGGGCTTAATATAGCCAAGTCTAGAATTAAAGCCCTACAAAAAATTGTTTTTAAATGAAAAGTGTTAGACCATACTCATAAACCATCTCCAACCAAAGGGGCTAAACATAACCCTTTCAATAATAATTGGTTAATTTAGTTAAATTATTGTTAAATGTTTTCAAATCTAGTATTCGAATTTGAATCAATTATTACAACTAAGGGGTTGACTCCAAAAAAGGGCTACGAGAGGGCTTCATTTGGCTAACCTGATGCCCATTTGGTCAAATAATTGTCTGGTGTCCATACAATTATAGCACAATCATGGGTTAAAAATAATTTTTAATTAAATCAAATCATTTTTTTTGCATTTAACCTTTAGCCCAACTCTATTGGAGAACCTGAACAATCTTATATAAAAGTCAACATTTACGGTTTCTCTTTCTCTGGGCCAGAATGCCAAAGCCCTTGGCCCAAAACAATAATTCAATTCCGATAGTCAACAAATCCAATCCTTAAATTAAAGTATTAGGCCCAAGAATTTTTATATTTGTTTTTAGTACCGAGACAAAGGCTGCTCAAATGTTGGAATATTTTTTTCACCCTAATAAAATTAAAACTAATGATCAGTAGAGAGTCCTTTATGAGCATCCCAGATCAACAGTCACGATGGCTTTTACAAGCTCTCACTCGTTTCAATAATCCGGTCATCCCAAAACTGTGAGGCGCTCGAGTAAGGGTTTCTCATCCGTTCGAGTTGAGATTTCCGTGCCACGTCACCTGTCCGCCCCAAAACTTGATCCAATCAAAGGGAGAGAGACAGAACTAATGCGTTCTTAACACATCCACTCTGGATTATAGGACCTCAGCGTCCGCCGCGATTAGGCCATCTGTTTCCCTGCTGCCTATTATGGTCCCGGTATCCGGCAGGATTCCTTCCCTTCGACCTGTAATCCTGTCCCGGGTTTGTTCTGGGTTCTCTTCCGTACATATACCCGGGATTTCTACTCGGACTATTATCCGGACTCCACGATTGGAAATCTTGTTCGCCACCAACATGTTCATTTCCTTCCCAAGACGGACCTGGCAACAGGTGTGCCTGCAAATGCCCTCCATACGAAGCATTATACTGATTTGGGTTCTCTATGTAATGGTAATTTGAAGGCAAATCCTGCCTGGCTCTCCACGAATCGGATGGAGGGCCGGGTTTGCCCATCGGCTGTTTAGGCGTGTACATAGGAATGTGAGGTTCAGAAAAAGGGGATTGTTGTACTGGCTGCGGCTGTCTTTGTTGCCTTGCCGGAGTGGAAAACAAGGGCTGCTGCCGTTCTGCTACATTATAAGAGTTAGATAGGGGAGCTCGTTCGACATTGATCGTGCCTTCACCCCAAACCGGATGCACGGCCGTGTTTGATACGTTGTGGAAGTGCGTGTTCTTCATGGTTAAAGCCATCTCAGAGGCTGGTGATTGCATACGATGATAATCTGGTGAGTATGAAGGTACTGCCGGTTCGGAAGTTGATAGCCGTTGCGGCGGAATAATGTGATGAGCAGATGAAACCTGCGGCATCTGTTGGGGAAATGCATTTCTTCCAGCATCTCCCTTCCATCCACTCTGCGAAAAGCACAGAAAACCAAGCAGTTTAAACAGTGTATACAATGGAGGTTTAACTTTTATCTAAAATCTCATGGGAACGCAGTGCACAGTAAATTTTTATATTACTAGTAAAAAACTGCAACAGTGTATACAATGTCTGGCAAAACTTGCAAAATGAGCCAAAGTAACGCACCGTTCCAGGGTTGCTTGAAGGCGTCGGGGATGGAAGAGAAACTTCGACCCTCTCCGTTTTTCTACCTAAACCATTTACATTACCAGCAACACCAGCCCCACCAGACTTTATCATATCCAGCAATTTTACTGTGTCCTCGCTCGACAAGTTAGCAGCATCGCCAGAAGTCAAAGCAAACACCAGTTCTGGATTTTTTAGCAGTACGGCAAGCAGTTCTAGATCCGGTTCGGCTGCGCTAGCGTTATTAATTTGAGATAAGGCCGGAGGAAAGGAAGCGACATTGTTTGCTCCTTGTGAAGGAACGACCATTGTTTCTGCATTATATACTTCTGTGTTATGGGAAGCCTGTGTTTCAGTGGTATCAGCAACATCAGGCGGCTGTTCGATTGGTATTTCTGGTGTTAATGAATCATCATAATCCATTTCAATGTCCCATGGTTCCTTCGGGTTAGACAGTATCTCCTGAACTGTCCGGTAGATGGTTTCCTTCTCACGGCGGTTTCTGTTTCTCTGGACTTCAATTTCTTTGCAACATTCACCACCACCAACGCTCCACGAAGGATTGAGTTTTATTTCTGCAGAACGGAAAGACAACACATGAAAAAGGTTGATATCTGCAGAAAATGTTACCTTTAGCACTTACAGAAGCCATCAAGCAACCAAAAAACTATATTAAATAATAATGGACGAATTTAACATTGTCCGGAATTTCTGTTTTTGCTTCCTCTAAACAATGAACGTCCATTTATCTGTCAATGCCTTCGGAGCGAAGTCCATTAGGTATCATAGGATAAAACACGTCTCGTGCCTTCAGAGCCAAGTCCATTAGGTATCATAGGATAACATTGTCCGGAGTCTCATGCCCGTCAAAGGTAAGTCCCCCTCGTCCTTCTCAACATACATTCTTAGTGAATCATGTTACCAGAGTTTCAGTGCGAACTCACAGAACTGTCAATTACCGGGCACTGGCCGTATGGATTTGGACAGTAATCAGTCATTCATTTTTATCTTTTTCATGCTAATGAATTCAAAATTGATGAAATTTCCATTCACTCAGCCTGCTTGGTAGAATTTCCCACTTAAACTACAGAAAACATGTCGAGTGGACCTCATTCACATAGGAACCAATAAAATAATCATGACAAAGCTAAACTTTATTTAAATTTCTTACAAGAAAAAATGTAATAAAACTAATCTCGTATCACATTACTTCGGTAACGTGTGTGGCAAAATGGCCCCCAGAAATATCAAAATCCATAACGGTGATTGAATAGAGGAGAGAGCATGGAAAGGAAAACGAGGTACAATTCCTTTCTGTCAACAAAACAAACAATGACATTAATATGCTTAGAAAGTTAGAAACCTAAACTAAGCGAGCCATTTTTATCCGGCAGAGAAACACCCACTCAGGCACCAGTACACCCAGCTATTGTCACATATAAGAAGTTACATCCTCCAATCGTTTTCTCTATGCAGCACATTTAATCTACCGGACAATATTGATGCCTGGACTGTAACATTCCCTACCAAGACCAGGCGTCTAAGGAAAGAGCAACGCTCAACTGCTATAAGATTGAGCTAGAGCACCTGTTTAGTAAGCGAGAGGTCTTGAGTTCAACTCTTATGAGAGAACAAAAAAGACGAAAAATAGTTGGGCAAGGAAATTATTGATCAATGAGAAGCTATTAACTCTCCCACTATGATATATGTTGGAAATACTGAAGGCAAACTCCCAACAAACTGTATACAACTTGGGAGGATATCTTCTTTTTTTTCCTTTTCCCTTTTCCCTTTTCCATTAAGCCTACTGATTTCACATTTAAAATTACGAACAAAGAGTCAAAGGAACCAGAAAAGAGCCACTAAAAGCATAGGTACCTGGAGGCATCTTCCATGGGATCTGGATTCTTGGGCACTTCTCTAATATGGGCTCCTTCAAATCCAGACTCCGCTTTGGGGCAAGAGAAGTTTCGGGCTTATTAGGAATTTCCCTCTCTTTCAAAGGATTTGTCGCGGGTTTCTTGGGTTCCTCAATATTAGACCGAATTGGAACTTTGGGTACCACGGGCAAAATGCTTGCCTGAGAGATTGTAAGTTTGTCCACACCTTCAGTCTTCAATTCTTTATTTTCATGGGATGAACGAGATTTCCCATACTTGCTCTGCATAAATTGTGCTCGCATTTTTGCTTTTTGGATATCATCAGCAGACATTGGACGAGCCTGACTCACAGTTGTTGTTCTTGTGGCCGGTACACTTCTCCCAGCTGATTGGCCGGGCTGTTCCACCAACTGAACTTTTCTGCGCTCACGAAATTCTGCCACTAGCTAAGGAAATAGGCTTCTTCACTCTCATATGTTAAATCAACTTATACACAAAATATTCGTATAACCTTTTATAGGCCATCCACATAGAAACATAACAACACAGAAATAGAACTTATTATTGACAAAGGCTACTTTTCTTAACTAGTGATATAATTTTTTTTTTCAAACCAGTAGATGTTACTCAGGAATTCTAATATACCACTTGGGAGAAAATTGTAAAAACCTATATTAAGGATACGAGATGAAGATACACCCAAGATGTTCTTCTTATTTGACTCATCTGGTGATGCTGTCAATAACTTCAAGGGTTCTGAGGCCTCTAATTTCCTGAAAAAAATACATACAAGATTAACACCACAAACACTATCTTACGAAAATGTACGTCAGAAGAAGGAAACATTCTTACCTGTTTTCTGCACCTTCAAAAGGTGTTCCAAGGATGTCTTCCTGTACAACATGAAAGAACAATATGTAAAACTTATGCAACTTAAATCAATTTGAATGAATTTTTTATTAAATCACAATGCACTTACAGAAATATCCATATTTGACTTCCACGATTCTGAATCGCCCATAACTTCATCGATACTGCAAGAAAATCATAGATTATTAAAAACTGTTTACACAATTTTTCAGTGCATTGGCAATGAGAAATGTACTTGCCTCTGCTTCAGAATTACTAACTCTTCCGAATCACTAGACATTTTAATGCCATTTGGTTTCTTCATAGCTTGGCTTCTCGCTAATAGCTTGCTCCACCTTGATAGCAAAACTCTTGCCCTGTTCGATATGTCTGATCTTCAAATCAGATAAAATCAGATTCAAAAATTTCATGGTTTATAAAGGAAATGACAGATAAAGCACATATAAAAATTCTTATTATACAAAAGAATCTTGCCACGGACATAAAACTAAGATGAATGAGAAGAAAAATGTCATGGTGTATAATAAAATACAGCCGAAGCACCTATAGAATTGCTACTTCTACTAAACAAAGTTTAAATACATCAAAGAAATAGAATTATCAACACATATGGAGAGCCTTGATTTATTGAGCAAAAACAAGTTTAACCACACAGAGATGACACGAAAGAAGAACTTGAGAAAGACAAGGGAAGATAGAGAGAGGTGACAAAGAAAGCCCCAAAGAACTATCTGTAACAAATACACACCTGGTGTCCTGTAAAACCGCAGTCGATTAACACTTTGCAGTACGGCTGACATATGCAAAGGAAGAGCTTTATGAAGAGGCAAATGACAAAGAACCTGTGCAGCCGGTAATTATTCAAATTTTAAGCAACAATCATTAACTATGGAAGATAGATAATTGACAATATGATTCCATATTCGACAATATGGATTCCAGTCCAATAAATACCTTTAAGATAACAAGTAGAACACTTGTTTGTTCTTCGACAGCAGCTTGACTCAACCATGTTACTAAAATCATTACACCACCATTAGTTAAAAACCTGCACGTATACAAGTGGAAGTTTGGAACATGAAAAGAGACAAACTTCTTTGTACTATGAAACCTATAAAGTGATTTGTAAGTACCAACATAATACTGAAGAATTTTCTATCCGCATAATCCACTCCATCAGTTTCACTTGCCCAGAAAATGTTTCTTCTTTCCGCATCAAATTGAAAATATCTTCTACGAAACGTTTATCTAAGTCGTCTAATCCAGAAAGAGCATTATCTTGCGTTGAGCATGATGGTGCGTCGTCAACATTGGAGGGACCAACAGAGTTCAAGGGAACTGGATCACTTGGTATCAAAGAATCAGGGCTTGTTGAGACCCCATCGCGCAAATCTTCATGTTCACCGGATTTCAAGGCCTTTTCCCTTGACAACTGGACTAGTTTTCTGACTCTCGACCGTTGACTGTTAAAGAAATCACGAACCTGTCAATCAATGGAACTCATGTAAGAAGCAATTAAACTAATCACCACCTAAGAGCAACACTGAGAAGAAAATGTCATGTTGGGTATATATAATCAACCCTAAAATAGCCAGTAGTAAAGTGTAAGGGCCATATATCATTATCAGTTTGAACAACATTGGCGCTTGTGGGAAGGGTCATATGATGGCTTAAACTAAATGCATTACGAAAACATCTAAAGGAACAAGTAATTTGAGAAGGAAAGCTGAATGAAAGAAAGAACCTGTGTGACTGTAACGCCGAATACAGCACTGAGCTCCCGAGATTCCTTCTTACTAATCGTATCTTTAATCGAAAAAATAGATTGCATATACTTTATAGCCTTTGGATTTAACAAATCTCTAGGTCTTTTTCCTGCAATTGGACCATCTAGTTATTAGATAACAGATGATGGCCACATGAAACAAACACGAAAAAAGTATAAAAATTTGTGAATAGAAAACTATAGCATCCAGATGGGTATATAGCATCTCACATAATCAAACCAAATAAGCAAATTAAACAAGATTAAACATCAAATTAGCCATAATTAACAATAATAATCCAACTTCCAAGACTTACCAATCTTAATTGAAAGAGCACCAGCTGCCTGCGTATCACAAAACGAAAGCACAAAACATTAGAATTAGGGATTGCAATTTTCTTTCAAATTTTCCTCCAATTTCTCGGAAACCAAACACGCAGAACGCAAATTCAAATTCAAATTCGAAGACAACGCACCATTTCTTGGGAGAGAGGATTGACGCCGGTGAGTTTGCACTGGGTGCCGACGATTCTCTGGAGCTGATCGATCTGGCTGTGGAAAAGCTCCCTCTGCGAGTCCAAGAACTTCCCCAAGGACTCCGCAGATGTCCCAATCTCCATCTCCACCGAGGGATTCTCCATTGCCAACCTCCAAGCTCGAACTTCTGAAGCTAAATGCAGCACATGAAGAATTCGAATACAGCTATTAATCGCTGGGAGTGTGGGATAGAGTTAGGGTTAAGGCTTCGATAAGAGGGGAGAGAGAGGGAGGGGGGGAGAGAGAGAGAGGGACAGGGTAGAAGCGGAGTAGGAACGTAAAACCCAAAACGTCCACGTCGCACGAGCGCTTGTTGGTTGTCACAATTGGCGCGTGTATTTTTCGGGCCCAGTTCGTGGGTTCTGGGCTTAATTACTCTCAGGATTCGGTTAGTAATTGAATCGTGTTCAAGTTTGTCATCACCACTGCAAGTGAGACGAGAATGGTGTTTTTAGTGGCGGTCGGGTGAGTAACGATTAAGAATTTGTCTTTGAGGGGGGAACAACAGCTGAAAACAGCTGCTAATACTTCGTAGGTTGAGGAGCAAAAGGAGGAATCTGCTCGAGGAGAGGCTCGGATCTTATTAGTTAGTTGGTGTGAACTCGAACCGTCGACTTCCATTACATACTAAATTATTGCGTTTTCAGGCCCCGACTAATTTACCATTGAGGTCAACGATAGACAATGACTCCCCTTATCCTCTCCTCACCTCCCCCCACCCCCCAAAAAAAAAAAACACAGCTTACAATTTATTGTATTGTGCTCTTATATGTGCGTTCGTAGACTTGAAATCAACACGTTTAGGTAATTATAATAGTATCTCTTCCTATGAATTTGATTTCTCATGTGATGGTCAATTAGTCAGCTCAAAGTGAGTGAGTAACCTTACCAACTAACAAGAACCAGGACGATTCACGTTACTAATATGTGTAAAGCTTGAAAAGATCACGTATAAGGGAATGTTTAGTTGTAAGGAATGAATTTGTAATGAGTGAGTGTCATTCTCATTGTTGTTATAGCCTTAATTTACTAAAACTAAGGTAACAAGGGAATGAATAAAAAAGTGGATCGTACGTGGATTTTGGTTTGAAGTACCTGAAAATTTAAGGTATCTCGTTAACATAGAATGAGGTGTTTACTCCATACTTAAATCTTTCTAATCTCTAATTCTTCTTATTCTCATTTATTATCATACACATACCAGAGTTGTAAGTTGGACTGAAAATTCCAAATCAAACCGAAAATTTTCGTTTCGAATCCGAACATTTCCTATTCTGAAAAATTTCAAAAGATTTAGATGACAATTGAAATATACATAAAGCCATAAGCCTTAGCACATAAAGCCTATAAAATGTTCGGGTTTTATGTTCCAAAACTTGCTATGCTATTCTACCCCATTCTGGCTGAGGAAGAATTACGAGCCATAAAACAAAAAAATATGCTTGATTCTTTTTATTTAAATATATTCAATCAGGATTTTAATAAAATTTATGATATTTTGAAAAAAATTGAGAGATTTTGTAGTATTTTTTTTTTAAGCAGTGTTGAATTTCACTTTTCTTCTGAAAATTTGACAAATGCACAAATAAGGTGTTTTCAATTGAAATTTTAAAGAATTTTAATAAGTTTATAACTTTATAGATTTTAATGGTCTTTGAGCAAAGATTTATAAATACATTAAAATCTTTCAAAATACAACTGTACACCCTTATTTCTTTGGAAAAGGATTCTCGTTGGATTATTTTCTTAGAGAATCTATCGTGCGGTAATAAATTATTTTAAAATTTAAAATTAAATATAAATAATACCTAATAAAAACCGCACATTATAAGATGAACGGTAAGATGATGATCGGAAAAGGATCCTCTCTCGTCCTGCCACTATTTCCTCACAGCGATTTCCGGGGATTGCATCTGGGAATTTTCCTAGCTCTCTCGATTCTCCACCCGACGCCCTCTCTCTCCCCGATTAGGGGTTTCCAGGTTTGTTTTACTGGATTACAGTAACCCCTTGCGGTTCGAGGTCCGAGTCAGCCCAACCCATCCTTAATCTCATCGAGACCGAGCTAGTCGTTGATCAATGGCATCACAATCTGATCACAAGGCTGCGATAATCGATGGGAAAGCTATAGCTCAGACCATCCGAAATGAGATTGCGGAGGAAGTTCGTCATCTGTCCCAGAAATACGGCAAGGTTTGCTTTTGCTCTGGCTGGATTTTTGGCATTGTTTGGTGCATGAATCTTGACGATGCGATTGTGTGATTGTTTAGGTTCCGGGACTGGCAGTGGTGATAGTTGGGACCCGGAAGGACTCCCAAAGCTATGTGAGCATGAAGCGAAAGGCGTGCGCTGAAGTTGGGATCAAATCTGTGGACATTGACCTCCCGGAGAATGTGTCCCAAGACGACCTCATTGCCAAAGTTCACGAATTGAATGCTACTGCCGATGTACATGGTTAGTTGAATGAATGATAATTGCCCAGTTTTTAATTTTGAGTTGACAAATTATTCTGATGGAAGACAAAACCGAGCGAAATGGCGTTGTTGGATTCATACATCCGACCCCACTTAGCGGGATAAGGCTTGGTTGTTGTTGTTGTTGTTATAGTTGACAAATTATTTGGAAAATCTTTGATTTTGGTTAAATGGGTTTTGAAAGTAGGTTTGATTTTGTTGATAGGTATACTAGTTCAGCTCCCATTGCCAAACCATATTAATGAGGAGAAAGTGTTGAGTGAAATCAGCATCGAGAAGGATGTTGATGGCTTTCATCCTCTCAACATCGGCAAACTTGCAATGAAAGGCAGAGAACCTCTGTTCCTTCCTTGCACTCCCAAGGCAAGACTCGAGTTTGTATTCAAACGCAGATAGATGCTGACGCACACACATATATGTTTGGTTTGTTCAAGTATTCTGTCAAACGAGGAACCTTTATTGTCCAAGCAATATTTACATAAAATCGTGAAAGCCATTCATGTACAGGTTGTAGTTTTGTTTTGTAATGGTTTTTTTTCTGCAGGGATGTCTTGAACTTCTGTCGCGAAGTGGGATAAGCATAAAGGGGAAGAAAGCAGTGGTTGTTGGCAGAAGTAACATTGTTGGATTACCAGTTTCATTGCTTCTTTTGAAAGCAGATGCTACTGTTACTGTAGTCCATTCCCGCACACCTGATCCAGAGAGTTTCATTCGTGAAGCGGACATTATTATTGCTGCAGCAGGACAGGCAATGATGGTAGGCAATTCATAGATTATAGTTCCTTGGTATGCCATAACATCGTCTTATGACATGCAGGTGTTATCTTATCTCATATTGCTTGGCTTTCCAGTAAAAAATCTAGTACTTAGCTTCGTTCTAGTTAGAAGAATAGGACTAGTTTTTTGGTTCCATTCATCCCAAGTGAAGGAAAAAGGACATTCCATCGTTCACTTTGGAGTTGGAAGACAATGCATTAGAAATTTATAAGCTTTCACTAGGCTCTATCGTTGCATAAATGGAATAACAGGACATCTGCTGGTGCAGCTAGCATTGTGTCGGTTCTGTGCTTTCCTTGTCTCCGTTAGCTCCCGTGGCGATTATTGTTTATGTTTTAACACGATGAAATCTATTTACCATCAATTTTGTTAATCTATTTCCTTACTGAATTTCAGATCAAGGGTAGTTGGATAAAACCAGGTGCTGCTGTCATTGATGTCGGCACAAATGCTATAGACGATCCGAGTAGAAAGTCGGGCTACAGATTAGTTGGAGATGTAGATTTCCAGGAAGCATGTAAGGTAGCCGGATGGGTAACTCCTGTTCCTGGCGGCGTCGGACCAATGACGGTGGCAATGTTGCTCAAGAACACTTTGGATGGTGCTAAGCATGCTATTGCTCAATAAGGGCGCGGCACCCCCCGGCCCCGGCACACCCCCCCCCCCTCCCCCCTCGTCCTTTGATCCCTTCATAATAAGCTGCTGCTAATTCCAGAACAAAGTTTTGCAATAAATTTTGATTTTTATGCATGTAATTTAGAAATTTTACTTTTTATTTATAAGCCTTTGTAATTTCGCTCCCAGTTTTAACTGATCTTGATCCGTTTCATGCTATGTTTGTATGAAGAGTTAATGGGAGATATTATTCAGACGAGTAATACCAGGGAAATCAACTTTTTAAATGATATTTTGTAAACTATATGACGAGTTGATGATTGGATTATTATTTAAGTATTGATTAACGTGCTTATATTTTATTGGTGATACTAAAATAATTTGCAAATGTGGGCTGTGGCCTAAAAAATCTTACCTAGCATTATTGATATTTTCTAATAGAGATGGCGCATACATACAATGGTAGGACCTACCTTCATTAGGGTGTGTTAATTTGTGTGTCCAAATAGTTTAATTGATAGGCTTGACGTTTATTTACTTGTTAGTTTTTTTTTTTTTTTTTTAAACAAACAATATTATTTATATTAAGGGAAAGAGATACAACGATATTATCTATATTAAAGGAGAGATGATATGCTTAGCCTCACAATAGGCTAATAATAATATCGTTCAAATTCAATTTTGGTGAGAATCGAACCTAAGACATCTCACTTACAAGTGAAGATGAATATCATTAGATCATAATACTAAGTGACGATAACTTGTTAGCTTTGTGTTACATTGAAAGTCCAAAACCCAACAAGGGTTGATGAATTGATAAGGATAGTTCTCTTTGCTAGACTAACAAAGGGCTAAAAAATATCTAACAAATCTAATGAGATTATGTTAACTATTCTAAAAGCATTTACCCACCGACAGAATAACCCTTTTGCTGTCGACGATCTTCAAAGAACCCTTTTGCTGCCTTTTGAACATGTTTAACTATTCTAAGCATTAACCGACCGACAGAATAACCCGTTTAGCATCCGATTAGAAAGCTTTTCCTTAGTGTTATTCGTTTTCTTAATGAGATTATGTTATATTGATCAAGTTATTAATTACTTACCTGAAAAATCGTAGTTCAACCATTGAGATGGATGTGCGTCCAATCGGAGTTGTTTAACAACTCGTTGAACCTTGGAAGTCATCTTCTCATTTTGTGTTGTATACTCATTTCTCTCTTATCACATGATTAGTATGACGAAGAAATAAAGAACGAGAGTATAAAATATGTGGTAGGTAAGCTAATTCAATGTCCCGCTCAGTGGCTCAATTGTAGTAAAATTGATTAGACGGTTTTGATATAATTTGTTTTCCCCTCAATTATTGGTTAATCGACTGGTTCATCCAACCAAATCAAACCCATCATCTATCGAAAATAGAAAGCTTCTCTAAAGCATTTAATAAAATCTATCATGCTCACCACCATTTAGTGTGGTGTGGAGCAGAGACGAGAGTCGATAGAGGGAAAAGGGGGGAAAAAGGAAAAATTTCTAGGGTTAGGGTTCCACCCAATTTTTTCAATTAATGTTGCGTTTGGGTTCCATCTAACTGGAGCTAAGATAACTAATTCGCTAATTATGCGGTTGAAATTTCCTCTAAGTTACATGTGCAGTAAGAAATTAGGGAGTGAGGATGATTTGAGTGTTTGTTGTTTTGAGATTTCTGGAAGTAGCAATCATGATCGGTTCGAAATAGGTGATCTCTATCGTGTGAAAAATGGAAGATGGGGATATGCAGAGGCTGAAGACATTCCCAAGAAATCAATCATGGTTGGTGACATCGGCTTTTGATGGCTGCTGCATCCCCAGGACGGGTGCGCAAGGTAAGTTCCCTATCTAATTGGACTTATTACAGCAATGTTAATTATGGTGCTAAAGGGTTGCTATTACTTGTTTGGGTTTTCAATTTCTAGATCAAATTATGATTTCGTAAAGGTAATTATGAGGATTTACGTGTGTAATTGGATTGCTTTTATGAGACTCGAGGCTAAGCATGCTTGTCATGTTGGTTGTATTGGCTAATTTACTGTTTTGCTAATTATAATTTTTGAATCCTTTTTATCTCGATCATTTTGGTCATAGATGGTATGCCATTGAGTTCACTGATGAGGAGGAGTTGGAGTTTGCTTTGGATAATAGGCCTTGGTATGTTAAAGGGCAAATTTTTCATATGGAAAGGTGGAATATCCATTTTTGGGACATTGACTTTATCTCCAACCTAAGAGTTTGGTTAAGGATTCCAAGGGTATCAGTTCAATATAGGGATGCTGAGATTTTGGAAGTCATTACTCAGCCTATGGGAAATTTTATTAGAGTGGATGAGACCACCCTGTCTGGTCTGAATGGTTTGTTTGTGAGAGTTTTGCTTGAAGTGGATCTTAGGCTGCCACTTAAGAGGATTTTGGTGGTGAATGATGATGAGGAGTGTCATTTGCTGTTGAGCTATGAGAAATTCTTTGAAGTTTGTTTCTACTATGGAAGGAAGCGCTCTAAGAGGCACTTGTGCCCTGCAGATTATGATAATAATGGTTGTCTACTAGTTGATAGGATCTTTGAGGATGAGCCTTTGATTTGCCCAGCTGATTTTCCAGTTAGTGAGGAGACTAAGAATGAGTTACAGGATGGGGTTATGCTATTATTCCCTCAACCCACTCTAGTTGATGAGTTTAGCTCTGCGGAAGGGGATGTTCAAGCTCGTGGTGACAACACTCAGGAGCATCATGTGGAGGATGATGGGTGGACTGTGGTGCCTGTGAGGTGGGCTAGAAACAACAATAAGGGTAATAGAATTTGGGTTTCGAGGGCTGATTTGGTGTCTAAATGGTGCCCGATGGCTGATGGGGGTTTGGGTATTGGGAAAAGTGAACATTTTAATAATGCTTGTTTAGCAAAACTTGGATGGAAAATCCTAACGGATAACCAAAATTGGTGGGTACAGAATGTGAAGAATAAATACTTAAAGAGAAAGGACTTCCTTAATACTAAAGTCAGGCAACACCACTCCTGTGCCTGGAAAGGTATCCTTAAGTCTAGAGATATTATTAAAATAAGGCATAGGTGGGTTGGGGGAAATGGAGAGAGCATCCTCTTCTGGACCCATAACTAGATTTTTCTTTTTCCTTTTTCCAACTTTATCTCACCTAGTCTTGTTAATGATATTGATCTAAACTTAAAGGTGAGTCATTTCATTAATAATGGACAATGGGATAGAGATCAGCTGAAATTGTTAGTTGATGAGGACATTGTGAATAAAATTTGCAGTATCTCACTCCCATTAACTCCCCAATGCGATATGTATTGCTGGGGACCTAATGCGAATGGTAAGTTTTCAGTCAGATCAACGACTTGGATACAAAATAGTGATAATAATAATAATAATGTAAGTGAACTTCTCAAGAAAATGTGGAGCCTTAAACTCCCTCATAAAGTCAATTTTTAGTTGGCTGCTCATAATTAGAAGGCTTCATACAGGAGACAGATTATCCAGATTTGTCAATAACATCCTGTACACTTGTCCTATATGCAATTCAGAGGATGATAATAAATCTCACTTATTTTTGAGTTGTAATTTTACGAAGCCAGTTTGGAATTGTCAATCTATCTCTAATAACATAAGATTAAATCAATCTTTTCCTTTTAATGATTGGCTCAATGAACTGACTGTTAAGATTGATGCAGGTTTGTGTGATCTTAGTAAAGTGTTATTAGTCTGTTGGCAGATTTGGAATGAGAGGAATATGGTGGTTTTCCAAAATAAAATTTCAAACCCTACATGGATCGTTAAGTCTGCCCTCAATCTTGGGAGGGGTTCATTGATGCCGATGGTGTAATTCCTATGCTGTATAATGGTAGCAGGTTCCCCCAGCCTTATTCTTTCCGGTGGTCCCCTCTGACGGTGGGTTTTGTTAAACTTAACTTCGATGGCTTTGTGGTGAATCAAGGTGTGGCTGCTAGTAGGGGTGGGTTCAAAAAACCGAAAACCGAAAAAAACCGAAAACCGAACCGGACCGAAGCCGAAAAAAACCGAACCGAAAAAAAAACCGAACCGAAATTGTCAAACCGAACCGAACCGAATCTGACCAGTTCGGTTTCGGTTTTTGAGGCTCGGAAACCGAACCGAACCGATATATATATATAATTTTTTTGAATATTTATAAATAGTTTAGTCATACAATCATAACAAAACAGAACCTGTTGCCAAGTTGGTTTCAGTGAAACTTTACAAGCATGGAGGCATGGGTTCGAACCCTCATGCCTCCAGGATTTGTGAGAATATTTTTAATTTTTTAATCTTTTTAACAAAACCATTAACTATAACCCTAACCCTCCTCCTTATTTTTCATTCCGTGAACTTTCATATTTCCTTTTTTTTTTTTTAATAATTTTGGAGGGAGAAAAAAAAAAAAAAAAAAAACCGAAAAAAACCGAAACCGAACCGAGAAAAACCGAATCGAAAAAAAACCGAACCGAAAAAAACCGAAAAAAAATTGAACCGAACCGAACCGAACCGAAATTTCGGTTCGGTTTCGGTTTTGAGAAAAAACCGAACCGATTAGAGCCGAACCCAGCCCTAGCTGCTAGGTTTGTGATTAGAAATGAAAAAAAAAGAGCCTATTGTTGCCGGAATTAGATTTATTGGTCAAGATACTATTTTCGGTTGCAGAATGCGTGGCATTGCGGGATGGCCTATGGTTGGCTAAGGCCAAATGCTTGACTCGTATTGTGGTGGAGGGTGATTCAAAACTAGTGATTGAGTCTATCAGTGGAGCCTATAACCCCCTTTGGAGATTGAAGACCATCCTAGAGGATATTCGTTGGTTTGCGGGGTCATTTGAGGAGATTTGCTGGAAGCATGTCCTTAGGGAAGCAAATTTTCTAGCGGATGCTATAACTAGAGTGGGTTATTCGGTCTCTGATTTTCATGTTTGGGATAAAACTCTTCATTTGGAAGCCCATTAGGCTTTCCTCTTTGATTGTATCCAAATAGGTTGCCCTTGGGGCTTTTCTCTTTAATCCAGTCATTTTTCTATCCAAAAAAAAAAAAAAGCTTCTTTAAATTATGTCATACTCTAAAATGGTTTAGGTTTTGTGTGGAATGTGTTTTTAGAGACAATGTTTTTAAGTTTCAAAGCACTTGAAGTGTTTTTTCATGATTCATTTGCATTTTTACTAAATATTGGTTCCAAAACATTCTTACCAAAAATGTTTTTAGTCATTTTAGAAACGCTTCCAAATGAGCCCTAGTTGCTTGAGAGTTATAACAATAGAGTTACAAATATATTGAATATGTAAAAGTTGTTTGGATCATAGTAGTTGAAATGTAAGTTATACAAACAATATTTTACACTACTCATCTATTGTGAGGCTAAGCTCACTTTCTCCCCTTAGTGTAGATTATATCGTTTGTTAAAAAAAAAAAAAAAAAAATACAATATTTTACACTAAATTCATATAAAATATGGAGAGGAGAATTTGAATTTGAGTGAGGAAGGAGCAAAATGCTCTAGTTAACTTGATTAAGCCCAAGTTTACAACGAATAAAAGCTTGTTTGGAAGTGCTTTTAAAATGGCTGAAAGTACTTTTGGTAAAAATGTTTTTAGAACCAATCCTTAGTACAAATGTTTTTGGAATCAATCCTTAATACAAATGCAAGCAATTGGTGCTCTTGCAGAAAGCACTTCATGTGCTTTTGAAATCTAACAACATTTTCTCTAAAATTGTTATCAGTCATTTTAAAAACAGTTTCACATAAGCATTTCACTATAACCAGTTACTTGTATAAATTGAACACATCTTTTCCCAACTGGGGTTTTGCGTCCCAAGTATAAGATTTGATTTATTGTTACCCACAAATTCCAATTTTCTTCCCCATTAGATTTGTATTTGCTATATATACACAAGGATGGAAATGCTGGTAGTTCACAGTTCATATCATATGCATGAAAGCAATGCATATGGCGACTTCTTCAATATCTTATTTCACTACTGCCCTTGTTCTTCTTCTTGCACTGGAATATCTCGGCCTTGATCAGCTGGTCATCGGTAGTACTACTAGTTGTGCTCGGAATCGCTGCAGACCCGTTAGAGCCAACGACACTGACCTAATACAGTTTGCTCTCAACTTGGAATACTTGGAGACTGAGCTTTTTCTGAATGCTGCTCTAGGCAGAGGGCTCGATTATATCAACCCCAATTTAACGCTAGGCGGTCCGCCTCCTATCGGGGCTCAGAAGGCGAATCTCGATCCTCTTGTTCGTTCTATCATCGAAGAATTTGGTTACCAAGAAGTTGGTCATGTCAGGTATGCGCTCATCTTTATGCAAATCAACAAAGTTCTCTGTGCAAGATAGTGAGTCTTTTGTTAAAGAATGTACGTACATGTTTTGAGAATTGTTCTTCATCATGCATCAAATATCATCTACAGATTTAATCTATAAATTCCTTTTGTATATTTCCATCAACTTCCTCGATTATTATTCTGGTCGAAGGTGGGTTACTTAAAAGACCCGTTTGATAATCATCTTAGTTCTCATCGTTTTCCAAAAACTGAAAAATAAAAACAGTTCATTTTTCAAAGAGATAATTAGAGCAATAGTCCCGAAACTTTAGCTGAATTGAAGTTTTGGTCCTGAACTTTAGTTGAATTGGAGCTTTGGTCCTTAAACTTGTTATAATGTGGAGCAATGATCTTTTTGATCCACATTATAATAAGTTCATGGATCAATACTCATAAATTTTTAATTCAGGGACCAAAGTCCAATTGGACCAAAGTTCAGAAACTATTGAATCTATTTTCTCTTTTTCAAAACCAAAATAAAGTCAAATTTTAAAACCCACATAAGTAAAGCTGAAACCGTTTACCAAATAAGTTTTTACTTTTCAGTTTTATAAAAAAATCTAAAAAGTGTTATCAAACGACTCATAACCTACTTTGTTAACTAATGTGAATTTGCAGAGCAATAATTACCAGATTAGGAGGATTTCCAAGGCCTCAGTTGGACCTGAGCCGTGAGAATTTCGCCCGACTAATGGATGCAGCGGTGGGTTACCCGTTGAACCCTCCATTTAACATCCATGCAAGTTCAATCAATTTTCTCTTAGGATCTTATTGCATCCCTCATGTGGGACTAAATGGTTATGTTGGCACCATTCCAAACCTCACAAGGCCTAATAACCGCAGAGTAAGTATAATTAATTATTAATTAGCATATGGTCACACATAAAGTGTGGGAAATTTTTATTTTTGTTTTTGAAGTAGAAGGAGAAAGGAAGAGAGTGAGAGAGAATGTGGAAGTGGGATAGAACTCTATTTTTTTTAGGGTAAAGTACAAAAAACTACCTTAACTATTGAGATCACGACAGTTTCATACCTCATCTTTTAAAATTGACAATGCCATACCGCATCTTATGAATTTGTGACAATGTCATACCTCCGTCAATTTTTCTGTTAGTGTTTATTATTGTTTTTAATTGGAGATATGTTAGACTCACATGTAGGTGAGGCTTTGAAGAAAAAAAACAAAATTTTGGTTGTGTAAAATTATATTTCTACCCATATTTCTTATTCATGTTCAGCTTTAATTAAAGAGTTAAACTTGTAGTTTCATAAGGTTTTGATTGACAATGAATGTTTTATTAATATGTAGTTTAGATTACATTTATGCCCATATTTCTTATTCGTGTTTAAGTAGAGGATTAAACTGGCAGTTTCATAGGATTTTGGTTAACAATGAATGTTTTATCAATATGTAGTTTAAATTAACAACCTTGACCTAGATTAATTAGTATTTTTTTTTGTACGAGACGTCCATCCTTTGTTCAAAAAAATTGTCTATATTATACTGATACCACCTCAAAACATTTTGATATTGACACGTTAAATGTCAATATTATTGACATTGCATAATGAAGAACGAAACCATGTCCGGAAAAGAATTCTCATTAATAATTAGTATAAACCAACTATATTTAAACATCTATTTGAGTAATGAGTACTAACAATGATTCTTATATTCATATTATGATGTAGTTGGTTGCATCACTTATGGGGGTTGAGGCTGGACAAGATGCAGTGATTCGGACGTTACTGTATAAGTTCGCTTTTTTGAAGGTGTATCCGTACGAGCTCACGGTGGCTGATTTCACAAACCACATTTCCTGGCTGAGGAACGAGCTGGGGAGGTGTGGCGACAAAGATGAAGGAATCGTAGTACCCGAGACGTTAGGGGCGGAGAACCGGACGTGGAGTAACGTCCTTTCGGCGGATTGGGAGTCACTGACGTATGCAAGGACGCAGTCGGAGATCTTGAGGATTGTGTATGCAACTGGTAATGAGTCCTGGCCCGGAGGATTTTTTCCCAGAGGTGCAAATGGCAACATTGCCATGCGTTTCCTTAAAAACAATATTATTGCAGATCAGAATAATTTACAAGAGGCAACTAAGCACTGATTGCCTTCTAGCTGCTTGCTAGCTTATAAGTTGATAACTAAGACTGACACACACACACCTACTTACATATATATACTTACATTCAAAATTCCAATAATGATGTATGACTTATTAGCTGGCTCTGAATATATCTTAATGATTATGATATTTGATTAATGATGTTCTCATCATTTTCTATTTTGACATGTATATGTAGTATCCAAAATTTAGTTGGCCTACGGGCATCTCTAGTCATTTCAATTTGCGGTTTTGGTAGGATCGGGGGATACGCATTTTTTATGGCTTACTTCGTAATGTCTTTGGACGATTCAGCCGTCTATTTTATATGTCTTCCCTCATATAACATCTCTATCAAAAATCATTCAAATTCTAAGTTATATGACCGTTGGATTAAATTCAGTATTTCTTTGCAGAACCGTATTCATCCATTTTTTTTCACTAGAAATGAATATCTTAATGTACTTGTCTAATTTTTTGTACGAATGATCTATGAATGATAAATTAAAATATAGACGTTTCGAATCCTTTAAAAAAGTTAAAGAATGAGAGCTACAAAAACGTGTTGTGCATCCCCAAATTCTAACCCTCGAGTTATATATAAACTCGGCTTTGAATTATGCCTAAATTTGGTGACATGAGCTGTTTTTAGTTATGCGGTTTGGCTTTGAATTATTTTTTCCCTTTTGGGATAATTACCTTTATTGTTAGTATATTTGGTGTCTTGCCGACGTCTCATACAATATAGTTGAGATTAGTATTATTTTCTCCAAAGATAAAATAAAATAATTTATTCATGATCACCTTACAAAGATCAGTACAATCCAAGTCATGCAGCTTCATTAGCTCTACCAAATTAAATCAATCAAGTACAAAGTCGTTTCCTCTAATCAACACGTTAGTTAATACCATCCCAATTTGTGCTTATGGAGATAAGTCATAAGGCTTTGTAACGTCTCTTTTGTTGTGTTCAGATGAAATTAGTGCATATATAGACAACACTTACGACTCTGAATTTGTTGTTCAACACAAAAAGAGGGCAGTACTCAAGCTGTCACACATGTTTGTTCACAACGACTTACATAGTCGTTGCGAATAACATTCCGCTACCTGTCAGGCACAATAATCCTGACAATTTGACAGGCTATTGATTGTTAAGTTTGTATATATTCACATCTTTATATTATCTTATGTGTCATCTTATCCTATGTATTGTACATTTTAGAGCATATCCACCCAAGGTACACCATCACCCAAGAGGGTGGAGGGACCATAGGACCACTTAAATCCTAGGCCCACCCTGCTTTTGTTTATAAAAAAAAAAAAAAATTAGCACTACTTTTTTTTTTTTTTTTTTTTTAGCACTTTTCCATGACTTTTTCACTTAAGTCATTCCAATTTCCTAGACAAAAGATCCGGTCCTCTTTAAATATTTTAAAGGTATTTATGTAATCTAGTCTAACCCTAAAGCCTATCTATTCCAACTTCCAACACTTGTATTCCTTTTCCCAATACTAAAAATTATTATTTTATTATTCTCCAAGTTTCTGACCGACTGCAATATGTCAGTTTGAATTATGATTGATATATCTGTATTACTTTTCGATTAGTCTTCAATTTTCATATTTCTCAAAGGTATGAACTTCGAATCTCCAAAGTTGTCATTTTCAATTTTTTTTGCAATTTGCTAATTCATATATGTTTTCATCTACAATTCTAAATTAATTTAACAAATAATATTTCTTTTGCAGATTAAAGAACTCCATTTATCCATCAAAGAAAAGACATTGAAGTTTAATTAATTGGTCAACAACCCAAAGTATGTATTTTACTCTCAATTCCTCTTACAATTTTTTGTTTATAAATTATGATTAAATTGATGTCTTGCAATTTCTCTAACTATTGCCTAATTTGTTTTAGTTTGTAAAATTAGCATATATATACTATGCAAGTTTCAAAATATGAAAACTCGTCGAGGACAATTATTTTAATTAGGAAGTCAAAAGTCACTAAAAATTGGACCTATTTCAAAATGTAGTCTATAAAATTGGACCTATTTCAAATTTTCTCTTTTAATTATTGGTAATATTATCAATGCTATGTTATTTTGAATTTTGGTTACTTTTCATGTATATACTATGATGTTTTGATTAACACTTTTGTAACTACTATGAATTTAATTTTTTTTTAATATTTACGAGAAGCACCACCTAATCCGAAATCCAAACCCCGACATCCACCCATCCACTCCCGTTACTCTTTATCCTTTCATCGTCGCTCAAACCCCAATTCCTCTCTATCTCTCTCTGAACAACCTCGTATTCTCTTCAATCTAGATCCGGATGGAAGTCCATCACTAATCTCAATCTTGACTTTCCCCGAACCTCTAGACAATGTTGCTTAATTTATGGGACTAATCGAATCTGGCAAACAATTTTGGTCTGACTCCCAAGTCATCGAGAAACGAAGGACCATCCGATCCCTAACCTCTTCATCTACCACAAGGTCCCAGCCCACCCCAAGTAAAAGAGCTGACTTCATCTCTAACCGTGAAACGACATATGTCACGCCCCGGACCAGGATCGATGGCAGAAAATATAAAAATAAAGGGGAGAGTTAAGTGGAAGGTAGTGGGAAGGGAAAGTAAGGAAGAATATTATATTGGTTGAGTGGATAGGTTAGGGAGCGTGTGTGGTTCGGCTGAAAATGGGGAAAAGGGAGGGGAGGAATACAAGATGATTGATTTGTTTAGTGTGGTAGGCACTAGAGTACGATTCTTTCTTCTCTTTTTTTTTTACCTCTCATTTTCTGTCCTTCTATTTTTTTTTTCCCTTTCATTTTCTCTCCTCCTATTTAAACGTTCACAGTTAAGCCACATCAACATCTTATATTAATTTTTTTTATAGAAAGAGAAAGACAAAATAAAGAATGTGAAAAGAGGGGATAGAAAGATGATGGGAGAGAATCCTAGTTCGTAGGCACTGGTTCTTGAAGTTGAAATGGATCCAACTTTCATAATTTGAAAAAAAAAAAAAAAAAAAAAAAAAAAAGGGGTTCTCACAATCTACCCTCAAAAAAATTTCATCCTCGAAATTTACTAAACCTTACTCCGAAAGTCTACACTTCAAAATTCTATGTCACCAGCTCAAAACAATTCAACCTATCTAACTAGCTCCACAACAACTCCCAAGGGTATCTAATCCCCGGAGCTATGATACCATTTTGCCACGCACCGAGCATAGGGTCCCATCGATCCTCGGTCCGGGGTGTGACAATATATTTACATTAAGAGTAGGATAATAAATTGGTATTGAACTATCTATTCATAGAATTCTAACATAAGGACGTCTCTCACTTACAATTAGAAAAAAAAAAAAAAAAAATTCACTAAGTGGAAATATTAGAATATTATGTTGAGTTTTTGAAATGATCAATAGCTTATAAATAACCTACCTTGGTCGAGAACTTTAAGAGCAACTCCAGCGTGTGAAACCTTCCACCAGGCAATACACTATGCTATCCACCTGGTGAACAGTAATCACCTTTTGCATCTCCACCGTTGCACTTTAATAGCCTTGGCAATAGGCAATAAAATATTAGTAATTTTTTATTTATAAAATAATACAAAATAATTTTAATTGTAATTTCGGATAAGATTTTTAATCGTTCTCGTTGCGTCACGTGTCATTATCTGAAGTATTATTAAATAATACAAAATAATTTTATTTGTAATTTCGGATAAGATTTTTAATCGTGGTATAAGGTAGATGATAATGAGAAGGTATTTATAGAAAAGTAAAAACAATTTTTTAAAAAAATTTTCAGATTTTTTTTCCTTTCGGATTTTTTTTTATATTTTTATTCAACTAATTAATCTCTGCCATTGGATATAAAAAAAATTTGAATTCCAACACTCCAGATTGTGCCACGTGTCACAATGGTAACTTTTCTTAATTTTAAAACTATATTTTCTTTTATTTATTTATTTATAAAGCCTATTTAATATCGACCGTTGATCTCAGATCGAACGGTTGATATTAAATAAGCTTTGTTTTATTTTTATTACTGTTGAGATCGAACGGTCCAAGTTAAAGAGCCGTTCAGATCGAACGCACCACAGGAAGCCACGTGGCTTCCCAACGGTAACTAAGGCCGACTGCTCTACGAGCCCCTGTGGTCTGAAACTTGTCTGCTGACGCGCCCCCACGCGCAGGTGAGGCGCACGCGCCTGACAGAAAAAAAAATTAAAAAAGGGACTGACGTCAGCTCTGCGTCAGGTCCACCTCGGGCTCGCGGGCTGGCGATTCCTCACGGGCCTGTTGCTCAGGCCTACCCAATCCCTCGGGCTCCCGACGCTCGAGGCTTGCAGCCGGGCTATCCAGCCCTATTTGGTCCACTGTCCCCCGAGCAGTCCACAACGGTGGACTTGCTCTAAGGGTGCATATGTGGTACTTGACTAACTTCATGGACTAAAGCTGGACTGGCTTGGCTTGAATTAAGCAAGATAAAAATAGTTAAATGTTTGGTGTAATGTCGTACTAAGTCTTAGACTAAAATATTTTAGACCCGATTTTTTTGTTAATAGGAGAAAAAATGCAACACCAAAACCATCGTTTCCAATTTTTAGGTTTGCAATTGGGAGGAGGATTCTTCACCCTCCTATTCTCATCCCCTTCCATCCCCTCCTCTCACACATTGCCTTTTGTTTTATTATCTCTATAAAAAAATCAATATAAAATGTTGACGTGGCTTAACTGTGACCGTTTAAATAGGAGGGCATGAAAAGATAAAGAGATTAGGAGGGTAGATAATCCTCCTCCTTGTACTTGATACCAAACTAAAAGGTTCAGAACTCTAGAACGAAACCCAAAACAAACAAACAAATTAAACCCAAAAAATGGAAATGAAAGAATATAACCTCAAAATTTCCCAGAACTCCGCATTGCAACACGCCAAATCCATCTAAGTTTTCCTACCAACCTAACAAAATTTAACCCAGAACTCCAAAACTCATGTTTAAATCCAAAAATTAAATAGGAAATTTCATTCTAATCTTTGGCAAATATGACTTTTATATTAAAATTATGAGTAAGATCAAAATCTAATTTTGGTCCCTTGATACATTAATCACCTCATTTATTAATTTTATTTTGATGTTTTAATTATTTCTCCTTTTCTTCCTAATTTTAATGACTAATTATATTTCATTATAATTATAGGGAAGTGTTATAGGCACTCCAAAAATCTCATTCTACACTCCTTACAAGTGTATTTTCTTTCCAAATATAGTAAGTTTAGAGTGTAGAATGAGATTTTTGGAGTGTCAATAACAATTCCCTAATTATAATTTTCATTTCATTCATCGTAATATATTTATTTGTAAACATTTAGATAAACTATTTTTTGTTATACAATATATTTCGATATACTTTGTCTTCTTCATTTAGGTACATTAAATTCATTATAATACATTTCAGTGCATACATTTAGGTACACATATTTCGGTACATACATTTCGATACAAACATGTAGGCACATTAATCCTATAATACATTTCGGTATATACATTCCAGTGCATACATTTTCAATGCATAGATTTTGGTACACACATTTAGGTACAATAATTTCATATAGCACATTTCGGTACTGACATTTAGGTACATTAATTGAATATATTACATTCCGGTACTAACATTTCAAGAGATATATTTAGGTACTAACATTAAATAAAATTAATAAATTAAAAAAACTTTTTTTGGGTCGAAAAATAAATTTAAATGTGTATGTTAATAAATTTAAATATTTAATGGGAGATGTTGAATAAAATACACATTAATTAATCTGAATTAAGGACACATCAAGGAACTATAATCAATATGTCACATCCCGGCCCGGGATGGATCACTTCCCGGGCCCACTCCACCACCACCATAGCACGATATTGTCCGCTTTGGGCTTACCATTCCCTCACGGTTTTGTTTTTGGGAACTCACGAGCAACTTCCCAGTGGGTCACCCATCCTGGGATTGCTCTAGCCTCTTTCTCGCTTAACTTCGGAGTTCCTACGGAACCCGAAGCCAGTGAGCTCCCAAAAGGCCTCGTGCTAGGTAGGGATGAGAATATACATATAAGGATC
Source organism: Pyrus communis (assembly GCF_963583255.1). Taxonomy (NCBI): domain Eukaryota; kingdom Viridiplantae; phylum Streptophyta; class Magnoliopsida; order Rosales; family Rosaceae; genus Pyrus; species Pyrus communis. The sequence goes on from NC_084816.1 coordinate 24,486,485, forward strand.
ACTCCCCTGGGCGATATGGGATGTCACAATCCACCCCACTTAGGGGTCCGACGTCCTCGTCGGCACATTTCCGGCCAGGGATTGGCTCTGATACCAAATTGTCACATCCCCGCCCGGGACGGATCACTTCCCGGGCCCACTCCACCACCACCATAGCACGATATTGTCCGCTTTGGGCTTACCATTCCCTCACGGTTTTGTTTTCGGGAACTCACGAGCAACTTCCCAGTGGGTCACCCATCCTGGGATTGCTCTAGCCTCCTTCTCGCTTAACTTCGGAGTTCCTACGGAACCCGAAGCCAGTGAGCTCCCAAAAGGCCTCGTGCTAGGTAGGGATGGGAATATACATATAAGGATCACTCCCCTGGGCGATGTGGGATGTCACACAATATATAATCTAACACCAAGTTTTTATTAAATTTCTTTCTTCAAGGATTAAAGTTAAAAAAACCCCAAAATTAAAAGGAAAACTAATGAAAATGACTTGAAAACTTTGAGTTTTAACGATAAGGACAAAATAAAAGGTAAAGTAAATAGTACCAGGGTTGACTTTTTAGTGTAAAAATGCGATTTTTTGTTAAAATGAACAGTACCGTGGACTTTTCGTTAAAATTCCCAAAATTAAATCCATCCAAGTCTTCCTTTCGGTGGCTTCAATGCCACCAAGTCTTAGTCGTTAATAGTCTCTCCTTATTCAAGCTCATTGTCGTCCTCCCTCGTCTTAGGGTTCACCTCGGTTGTGCCTCCACAGACATTGCACGAAAGAAGAAGATGGATCGCTGCCGACGGCCTGGCCATTGTGACGACGCTGCAGAAGAAGAAGGCGGAGCATGAAGGAACTGAATGTTAGGGTTTAGCAAGGAAAGTTGGGGATTGGATCTTGGTTCCTTTCTAGTCATCGTTAATACCAAGCGAAAGCTTGGGATTAGATAGAGAGCTTGAGTGAAGCACGAAGGCCAGGACTCATAGTCGAGGTAAGTCCCAATGTAGAATTATAGTCTGACTTAACCCAGTCTAAGTCAATCCCTCCTAAGGAGGAGCAAACGTACCCTAACACTAAAAACCAATTATCTCTACTTGTAGAATGACATATGATACACGACCCCGTATTCCTGACACACTATTTAGAGGGGCAGACCAACCTTTTTGTTAATAAGCTACAATACAAAATAGAAAAAAATTAAGAAGGAATGCAAAAAGTAGACTTGGCATTCATATCGTGTTTCTCGTGTTCATGTCGTTTTCGTGTCATACCCGATATCTTAACAGGTCGTGTTATGTAACACCCGTTAAAATAAACGGGTAAAATGACCCGACCCAAAATCGACCCGATATTATTAACAGGTAATTTGACCAGAGCCGTTACCCGTTAAGGAAAATGTATTTTAAACCAATAAATAATCAAATGAAAAATATAATATTAAATAAGTATATACATACCATATTATCACATTCAAAGCATAAAAACACATTTGTCTTTCAAGTATTACATATTTACATACCCAAAATAAGAGCATAATAATAAAATAAAATAAAAACATTAGAACATTACAAAATATCAAATGTTCAAAAGATTTGCAAAATTAAGGGCGTTATGTTTCAAGGTTTGGAACCTTGCACATTTTCTTACAATTAAACTCTTCAATTTTCATCAATCACCAAGGGAAATGGTATTGAAACTTTGGCTTGATATTGTCTTCAAGAGTTATATTGATCATATTTTCAGTGAGGCTTTCTACATTAGCACTCTCTTTTCATTTATCCTATGGCTATTGTTTAAGTCTTTAATAGCTTTTTAATTAATGTAGAAGTTTGAAAAATATAGAAAAAATATATAAACGCTCGTAATGACAAGCTTTACAACTTTCATGAAGGGCTTAACTTTGAAATGTGCCATTATAATCATATAAATCATAGATCAAAATTTAACCGTCGATTGTTGTTTATATTTATGCTTCATTTTTCTCACCAAATTTTGTTTTTTCAAATTTTGTTTTTTGAAAACATGATCTATTAGAGGATAAGGGATGATTCGGATCATTGATATTATGTTCAGAGTTTTACCATTAGTGAAAATATTGCTTGGTGTTTTTAAAGTCTCTACAAACTATATAACATCGACTCATATTTCAATTAACTGTAAAAGTCGGGATGTGGTATCAAAGATCCGAACCGTTCATCTTCCTACATCCCCCAGAAGATCATGTTTTCAAAAAAGAGAATTTAAAAAATGAAATTCAATATAAAGAATAAGAGCTAAACAACAATCGAAGGTTAAATACAAATTTAAGGTTTATGGATTATAGTGTCGGATTTCGAAGTTGACTTCTTCATGAAAGTTTTAAAGCTTATCATTACGAGTGATTGTATATTTTTCTTTTACATTTCTTACGCTTCTACAATAATTATTATTAATTTTATTACTTTTACACTCAAATAAAAAGCACTATTCATGACGGTTTGGAGGGTTTTAAAAATCTAAACAATAATGTAAGTGTAACCATTGTCTACTTGTGGATGAATGATGAATCACGAGTGTTTATATATTCTTTCACATTTTTCGTACTTGTAGGGATGTCTTATTGCCTATACTAATACTATACTAGTTGATTTTAATTTTGGACAACATGTTAAGTAAAATTTATACTATTAATAATAATGAGAAACTCTCATAATAAAAATAAATAAATAAATGAATAAAAATTAATTTTTTTAACTTATATAGAATAATAATAATACAAAAAAATATATTTAATATAGAATATACCAATATATACAATATGGCTATTGTATTCTATAATAAATTTTTCAGTAATTAAACTTTAAAATTATAATTTATTTTTCTTAATGGGTTACTCACGTGTTACCCACGTGTATGCCCGTTATTAACGGGTTCTTAACGGGTCACCCGATAATGACCCGATTAGTTATCGTGTTGACTCAAAACCCGTTATTTTCGTGTCGTTTTCGTAGCGTGTAAGAAACGGCCGGGTCTAAAAAAAAAGTAATCTCTTTTTGGTTGTTGATAATTAATGTATTGATGACACCATCCTATATTTGGCTTCTATTTAGAAGGGTTCGGCCATGCTACCATTAGGTCAGTGAACGACTTCTTGTAGAGTATTATTAATTGCGCGCATGCCTATATAAAGTCAGTAGAAGTGCATGGTTTATTCACTCATACGCGAACCAATTTTATCAAACTCATACTATTGTTTGCATGAAATTAGCAGTAATGGCTCCTACTTCTACTGCATCTTATTTCAGTGCTGTCTTTGTTTTCCTTGTTGCTTTTAATTTCCTCAGCTTTCAGGTCATGACTGCTTCTGGTCATGCAGCCAACGACAGTGACTACCTAGAGTTTATGTTGAACTTGGAATATTTGGACGGTGAGTTTTACTCATACGGTGTTTTTGGCAATGACCTCGATAGTATCTCCCCAAACTTGTCCCAAGGGGGCCCGCGTCCTATTGGTGGTCAGAAGGCCAATCTCGACCCCTTTGTGACTGAAATAATCAAGGAATTTGCTTATGAACAAGTTGGTCATATCAGGTACAGAGTGCATGATCAACTGTTGTAAATTTTATTAATTCTGACTAACCCTAGATAGTAGATATAATATGTATCTGATTAATTTTCAGAGCAATCACTCAGGCAACAGGCGGGTTCCCAAGGCCTCTTATAAACCTCAGCAGTGCGCTTTTCTCACTAGTTGTTGACCTAGCACTGGGTTACCCATTGCTCCCTCGATTTGACCCCTACGCAAACACAGTCAATTATCTTATAGCAGCGCAAGCACTGAATTATGATGGTCTAGTGGGTTATGTTTACATCAATGCAAACCTCAACGCCGATGCTGCTAACAGAGTACGTATAAATTAAGAAATGTTTATTATAACAGTTCTTGTTAATAATTAGTTAACAACATTTCTATCTATTAATCATTTTTTCACAATTAATTAATTAACCATAACTTTTGGGTAACGTATGTAATTCAACATGCATGCAGTTGGGTGCATCGCTTTTGGGTGTGAAGGCTGGACAAAATGCAGTGGTACGTGCATTACTGTATGAGAGAGCGAATCAGACGGTGGCTCCGTACAATTTCACGGTGGCTTATATCGTCAGCCGAATTGCTGAATTGGGGAACAAGGTGACCAGGGGTGGCCTCGAAGAAGGCATCATAGTACCCATCACGCTTGGGGCTGAGAATCGAACGGTCACGAATGTCCTAGCAGCGGACACGAATTCGCTGTCCTATACAAGGACGCCACGAGAGATCTTGAGGATTCTGTATGGAACAGGAAATGAATATGTGCCTGGCGGCTTTTTCCCTGCAAAAGCAAATGGCCAACTTGCAAGTACTCTTGTCATATAAGCAAAAGCACGATAATCAAAGCTGTGGGTTTATACTCAATAACAAATAAACGCCGGTTCATGTAACTGCGTCCAAATGTATCCAACTAAATACACACACGTATATATGTGTGTATTTAGAATTTAAAAGATGTATTCAACCATGAATCTTAAATAAAATATATAGATATATACATATATAATGATATTAAATTAACAAGGTCTTGATTGATTATGTTTATTCAGCTCTCTTAGGGCTGGTTTGGTATTACTGTGCTTTGAAAAAAAAACTGCTTCTGTTATGTTGTGAGAATAAGCAGCTGTGAAATAAAGTAGCAGAGTGTTTGGTAAACTTTTTTATAAAAGTTCTTTTGAAAAAAAAAAAAAAGCAGTATTAGAGTGTTTGGTAAACTTTTATGTAAAACAAATGTGAAAAAAGCCGGTTTTTCAAAACTGGGTTTTGTAGCTTCTTGTTTTTGGCTTTTTTTTCACCCAAAACTGTGAAAAAAAAGCTGAAGCTGAGTGTTTACCAAACATAAAAACAACTTTCAGCTTTTTTTTATAGTAGCTTTTTTCAGAATCACCTCAGTACCAAACCAGGTGTTACTACACCGAATATAAGCTATTTTCTAAGGACCCTTTTTCTTATTAAAAATTAGAATTCGTCGCAGTAGAGCTTCAGCGGCCAATATTGTTCCCCGCTCTTTTTGGTTGGATTCCTGTTTCAATAAAGCTTATCTATTTCGCTGTAGTCGTATGGCCAACCAGGCTCACAAAACAAAAGCATTAAGGGTGTGTTTACCAAACCGGAATGAAGGTGGAAGAAAGGGAATTGAATTCCTTTCCAAGTGATTCCGGCGTTTACCAAATTTTGGGAACGAAAAAATTAGTGAACTCCACCCAAAATCACTAATCATATTTCTGATATCCTCGAAATTCAAACACTGACTTGAAGGTGGTAATTGAATTCCAAAAGAAAGCCAACATCGAAATCAAACTTCTCTACCGAAATTGCCCTGCCCCTCCCATTTGCCTCCCACGATTCAACCACCCAAAGCACACCCATCGCCACCCTTAACCAACGCAGACCACCGCACCATCTCCCAGACCGCCAAGACCTATCACCAACCCACCCCAACAGTTCTACAAACAAACTCCAGACACCCCAGATCCAAATTCGGAGGGGGAAAGAGAGATGCAGATGAGTATAGATAAAAGAAAAACCTTGTGACTTACCCAGTGTGGATCAAATTTCAATTGCAGACGTTTTTACAGAGAGCATAATATAAAGCATTGAGCGGGTGGCAAATGGTTGAGAAATCCGAGAATGGCCGCATGCAAGGAGTTCATGATTTACCACCAAAAGGAGATCTTCAGGCCGAAAGAACCCGAGAAGGTTAGGATGGGCAAGAGTTAGCGCTTGGGGATGATCACAAAAACAATATGCGGATGCAGAAGGGAAGAGTAGAGAGAGTTGTGGTGGAACCGTAGAGGTTCCCGAACCTTCCCTTTTTTTTTTATTTTTTATTTTTTTTTATTTTTTTGAGTTTTTTTTACTTCTTTCCGCATCAAGTTGAAAATATCTTCTACGAAACGTTTATCTAAGTCGTCTAATCCAGAAAGAGCATTATCTTGCGTTGAGCATGATGGTGCGTCGTCCACATTGGAGGGACCAACAGAGTTCAAGGGAACTGGATCACTTGGTATCAAAGAATCAGGGCTTGTTGAGACCCCATCCCGCAAATCTGCATGTTCACCAGATTTCAAGGCCTTTTCCCTTGACAACTGGACTTGTTTTCTGACTCTCGACCGTTGACTGTTAAAGAAATCACGAACCTGTCAATCAATGGAACTCATGTAAGAAGCAATTAAACTAATCACCACCAAAGAGCAACACTGAGAAGAAAACGTCATGTTGGGTATATATAATGAACCCTAAAATAGCCAGTAGAAAAGTGTAAAGGCCATATATCATTATCAGTTTGAACAACATTGGCGCTCGTGGGAAGGGTCGTATGATGGCTTAAACTAAATGCATTAGGAAAACATCTAAAGGAACAAGTAATTTGAGAAGGAAAGCTGAATGAAAGAAAGAACCTGTGTGACTGTAACGCCGAATAGAGCGCTGAGCTCCCGAGATTCCTTCTTACTAATCGAATCTTTATTCGAAAAAATAGATTGCATATACTTTATAGCCTTTGGATTTAACAAATCTCTAGGTCTTTTTCCTGCAATTGGACCATCTAGTTATTAGATAAAAAATTTGTGAATAGAAAACTATAGCATCCAGATGGGTATATAGCATCTCACATAATCAAACTAAATAAGCAAATTAAACAAGATTAAACATCAAATTAGCCATAATTAACAATAATAATCCAACTTCCAAGACTTACCAATCTTAATTGAAAGAGCACCAGCTGCCTGCCTATCACAGAACGAAAGCGCAAAACATTAGAATTGGGGTAAAGATTGCAAACTTGTCCTGGTAGCTTGGGATAGAGTTTGCAGCTCTAAGGAAAGTGGGGGTTTGGGTATTAGGAAAAGTGAACATTTTAATAATGCTTGTTTAGCAAAACTTGGATGGAAGGTCCTAACGGATAATCAAAATTGGTGGGTACAGATTGTGAAGAATAAATACCTAAAGAGAGAGGACTTCCTTAATACTAAAGTCAAGCAACACCACTCATGTGCCTGGAAAGGTATCCTTAATTCTAGAGATATTATTAAAATGGGGCTGAGGTGGGTTGGGGGAAATGGAGAGAGCATCCTCTTCTAGACCCATAACTGGATTTTTCTTTTTCCTCTTTCCAACTTTATCTCACCTAGTCTTGTTAATGATATTGATCTAAACTTAAAGGTGAGTCATTTCGTTAATAATGGACAATGGGATAGAGATCAGCTGAAACTGTTAGTTGATAAGGACATTGTGAATAAAATTTGTAGTATCTCACTCCCATTAACTCCCCAATGCGATATGTGTTGCTGGGGACCTAATGCGAATGGTAAGTTTTCAGTCAGATCGGCGACTTGGATACAAAATAGTGATAATAATAATAATAATAATGTAAGTGAACTTCTCAAGAAAATGAGGAGGCTTAAACTCCCTCATAAAGTTAAAATTTTTAGTTGGCTGCTCATAATTAGAAGGCTTCATACAAGAACACAGATTATCCAGATTTGTCAATAACATTCCGTACACTTGTCCTATGTGCAATTCAGAGGATGATAATATATCTCACATATTTTTTAATTGTAATTTTGCGAAGCTAGTTTGGAATTGTCAATCTATCTCTAATAACATAAAATTAAATCAATCTCTTCCTTTTAATGATTGGCTCAATGAACTAACTGTTAAGATTGATGCAGGTTTGTGTGATCTTAGTAAAGTGTTACTGGTCTGTTGGCAGATTTGGAATGAGAGCAATATGGTGGTTTTCCAAAATAAAGTTTCAAACCTACATGGATCGTTAAGTCTGCACTCAATATTGGGAAGGGTTCATTGATGCCAATGGTGTAATTCCTATGCTATATAATGGTAGCGGGTTCCCCCAGCTTTCTTCTTTCTGGTGGTCCCCTCTGACGGTGGGTTTTGTTAAACTTAACTTCGATGACTCTGTGGCAAATCAAGGTGCTGCTGCTGGGTTTGTGATTAGAAATGAAAAAAATGAGCCTATTGTTGCCGGAACTAGATTTATTGGTCAAAATACTATTTCGGTTGTAGAATGCTTGGAGTTGCGGGATGGCCTATGGTTGGCCAAGGCCAAATGCTTGACTTATATTGTGGTGGAGGGTGATTCAAAACTGGTGATTGAGTCTATCAGTGGAGCCCATAACCCCCTTTGGAGATTGAAGACCATCCTAGAGGATATTCGTTGGTTTGTGGGGTCGTTTGAGGAGATTTGCTGAAAGTATGTCCTTAGGGAAGCAAATTTTCTGGCGGATGCTATAACTAGAGTGGATTATTCGGTCTCTGATTTTCATGTTTGGGATAAAACTCTTCCTTTGGTAGCCCGTTAGGCTTTCCTTTTTTATTGCATCCAAACAGGTTGCCCTAGGGGCTTTACTCTTTAGTCCAGTCGTTTTTCTATCCAAAAAAAAAAAAAAAAAAAAAGCTTCTCTAAATTATGTCATACTCCATAAAATGGTTTAGGTTTTGTGTGGAATGTGCTTTTAGAGACAATGATTTTGAGTTTCAAAGCACTTGAAGTGCTTTTTCATGATTTATTTGCATGTTTACCAAAGATTGGTTCCAAAACATTCTCACCAAAAATGCTTTTAGTTATATTAGAAACGCTTCCAAACAAGCCCTAGTTGCTTGAGAGTTATAACAATAGAGTTACAAATATAAGTAATATGTAAAAGTTGTTTGGATCATAGTAGTTATACAAACAATATTTTACACTACTCACCCATTGTGAGGCTAAGCTTACTCGCTTCCCTTAGTGTAGATTATATCATTTGTTTAAAAAAAATAAACAAACAATATTTTACACTAAATTCATATAAAATATGGAGAGGAGAATTTGAATTTGAGTGAGGAAAGAGCAAAATGCTCTAGTTAACTTGATTAAGCCCAAGTCTACACCGAATAAAAGCTCGTTTGGAAGTGCTTTTAAAGAGGCTGAAAGTACTTTTCATGAAAATGTTTTTATAGCCAATCCTTAGTACAAATGTTTTTTAAACCAATCTAGTACAAATGTTTTTGGAACCAATCCTTAATACAAATGCAAGCAATTGATGCTCTTGCAGAAAGCACTTCATGTGCTTTTGAAATCTAACAACATTTTCTCTAAAGGTGTTATCAATCATTTTAAAAGCAGTTTCACATAAGCATTTCACTATAACCAGTACCTTGTATAAATTGAACACATCTTTTCCCAACTGGGGTTTTGCGTCCCAAGTATAAGATTTGATTTATTGTTACCCACAAATTCCAATTTTCTTCCCCAATAGATTTGTATTTGCTATATATACACAAGGATGGAAATGCTGGTAGTTCACAGTTCATATCATATGCATGAAAGCAATGCATATGGCGACTTCTTCAGTATCTTATTTCACTACTGCCCTTGTTCTTCTTCTTGCACTGGAATATCTCGGCCTTGATCAGCTGGTCATCGGTAGTACTACTAGTTGTGCTCGGAATCGCTGCAGACCCGTTAGAGCCAACGACACTGACCTAATACAGTTTGCTCTCAACTTGGAATACTTGGAGACTGAGCTTTTTCTGAATGCTGCTCTAGGCAGAGGCTCGATTATATCAACCCCAATTTAACGCTAGGCGGTCCGCCTCCTATCGGCGCTCAGAAGGCGAATCTCGATCCTCTTGTTCGTTCTATCATCAAAGAATTTGGTTGCCAAGAAGTTGGTCATGTCAGGTATGCGCTCATCTTTATGTAAATCAACAAAATTCTCTGTGCAAGATAGTGAGTCTTTTGTTAAAGAATGTACGTACATGTTTTGAGAATTGTTCTTCATCATGCATCAAATATCATCTACAGATTTAATCTATAAATTTCTTTTGTATATTTCCATCAACTCCCTCAATTATTATTCTGTCGAAGGTGGGTTACTTAAAAGACCCGTTTGATAATCATCTTAGTTCTCATCGTATTTCAAAACTAAAAAATGAAAGTTCATTTTTCAAAGAGATAATTAGAGCAATAGTCCCGAAACTTTATCTGAATTGAAGCTTTGGTACTGAACTTTAGTAAAATTGGAGCTTTGGTCCCTAAACTTGTTATAATGTGGAGCAATGGTCTTTTTGATCCACATTATAACAAGTTCAGAGATCAATACTCATAAATTTTTAGTTCAGGACCAAAGTCCAATTGGACCAAAGTTCAGAAACTATTGTTCCTATTTTCTCTTTTTCAAAACCAAAATAAAGTCAAATTTTAAAACCCACATAAGTAAAGCTGAAACCATTTACCAAATAAGTTTTTACTTTTCAGTTTTATAAAAAAATCTAAAAAGTGAAAATGAAAATGTTATCAAACCACTCATAAGCTGCTTTGTTAACTAACGTGAATTTGCAGAGCAATAATTACCAGATTAGGAGGATTTCCAAGGCCTCAGTTGGACCTGAGCAGTGAGAAGTTCGCCCGACTAATGGATGCAGCGGTGGGTTACCCGTTGAACCCTCCATTTAACATCTATGCAAGTTCAATCAATTTTCTCTAAGGATCTTATTGCATCCCTCATGTGGGACTAAATGGTTATGTTGGCACCATTCCAAACCTCACAAGGCCTGATAACCGCAAAGTAAGTATAATTAATTATTAACTAGCATTTGGTCATACATAAAGTGTGAAAATTTTTATTTTTGTTTTTGAAGTAGAAGGAGAAAGGGAGTGAGAGAGAATGTGGAAGTGGGATAGAACTCTATTTTTTTTTAGGGTAAAGTACAAAAAACTACCTTAACTATTGGGGTCACGACAGTTTCATACCTCATCTTTTAAAATTGACAATGTCATACCGCATCTTATGAATTTGTCACAATATCATACCTCCGTCAATTTTTCTGTTAAATGCTGACGTGGCAAGAGACGGGGACCACTTTCTATTAAAAAATTAATAAAATATTATTAAAAACTAAAAAAAATATTTAATATTTTTTAAATATTAAAATAAAAAATAAAAGTAAAATTAAAAAAAAAAGGGGTAAAGTACAAAAAACTACCTCAACTATTGAGATCACGACGGTTTCATACCTCATCTTTTAAAATTGACAATGTCATACCGCATCTTACGAATTTGTGACAATGTCATACCTCCGTCAATTTTTCTGTTAGTTTTTCTGTTAAGTGCTAACGTGGCTTGATTCGGGACCTACTTTCTATTAAAAAATTATTAAAAACTAAAAAACAATTATTTAATATTTTTTAAATATTAAAATAATAATAAAAAGCAGAAGAAAAAAAAAACCCTCATTTCGTCCCTCCCCTCCCCCCTTCTCCCTCCTCTCTCCTCTCCCCATCTTCATCTTCTTCCCCCACCTGCAAATCCCAACCAAAAAAAAAAAAAATCCAATTTGTCTTCCCCCCACATCCACACTCAATTTCCCCACACCTACACTCGTCTCCCCCCTGCAACCCAGAAAAAAAAAAAAAAAAAAAAACCCAGATCCCGTCGGCGGGAACATGGGTGAGCAAAGAAGGTGGAGGATGGGTGCGGAAGAAAATGTGGAGAATGGATGAAAGTGGTGGATTTGGGGTTTGATGGGTTTTCAAATTTTTTTTTTCCTTCTTTTTTTCCTCTTCTTCTTCTTCTTCTTCTTCTTCTTCTTTCGCAGGGGAGTTGATGGTTTTAAAAAAAAAAAAAAAAAAAAATTTCCTTCTTTTTTTCCTCTTTTTCTTCTTCTTCCTCGTTCTCGTTCTCGTTCTCCTTCTTCTTCTTCCGCAGGGGGGTGTTGATGGGTTTTCAATTTTTTTTTTTATTTTTCCTTCCTCTTCTTCTTCTTCCTCCTCCTTTTCTTCCTCTTCTTCTTCCTCCTCCTTCTCCTTCTCCCTTCTTCTTCTTTCGCGCCGACATGGGGGGAATAATTTTTTTTTTCCTTCCTCCTTTTTTTCCTCTTCTTCTTCTTCTTCCTCCTCCTCCTCCTTCTCCTTCTTGTTCTTCCGCATGAGGGTTGTTGGGTTTTCAAAATTTTTTTTTTTTTTTGGGTTTGCAGGTGGGGGGAAGAAAATGAAGATGGGGAGAAGAGAGAGGAGGGGGGAGGGGGAGGGGAGGGAAGAACTAATGGTTTTTTTTTTCTCTACTTTTTATTATTATTTTAATATTTAAAAAATATTAAATAATTGTTTTTTAGTTTTTAATAATTTTTTAATAGAAAGTAAGTCCCAAATCGAGCCACGTGAGCATTTAACAGAAAAACTAACAGAAAAATTGACGGAGGTATGACATTGTCACAAATTCGTAAGATGCGGTATGACATTGTCAATTTTAAAAGATGAGGTATGAAACCGTCGTGACCCCAATAGTTGAGGTAGTTTTTTGTACTTTACCTTTTTTTTTTTTTTTTAAATTTTACTTTTATTTATTATTTTAATATTTAAAAATATTAAATATTTTTTTTAGTTTTTAATAATATTTTATTAATTTTTTAATAGAAAGTGGTCCCCGTCTCTTGCCACTTTAGCATTTAACAGAAAAACTAACAGAAAAATTGACGGAGGTATGACATTGTTACAAATTCGTAGGATGCGGTATGACATTGTTAATTTTAAAAGATGAGGTATGAAACTGTCGTGACCCCAATAGTTGATGTCACATCCGAACCCGCCGTTACCAAGATATTGTCCGCTTTGGCATTCCCTGGCCCGAAGGCAGGGCTACCGCACGGTTTTGTTCCTGTGGACCGGTACTCAGCCGAAGCCAGCGCCTGCCACCCCTCCGGGTTTGTCCACAAAACGCGTCTTGGTAACCAACAAGGTTGCGAATGGATATATAAGGCCAGGACTCGACCCTCGTGTGGCCGATGTGGGATAGGTTTACCAAGCCTATCCATCCCCCTTAGGGAGCCCGACGTCCCCGTCGGCACACCACCAGCACGAGTCCGGCTCTGATACCAAATTGTCACATCCGAACCCGCCGTTACCAAGATATTGTCCGCTTTGGCATTCCCTGGCCCGAAGGTAGGGCTACCGCACGGTTTTGTTCCTGTGGACCGGTACTCAACCGAAGCCAGCGCCTGCCACCCCTCCGGGTTTGTCCACAAAACGCGTCTTGGTAACCAACAAGGTTGCGAATGGATATATAAGGCCAGGACTCGACCCTCGTGTGGCCGATGTGGGATAGGTTTACCAAGCCTATCCACCCCCCTTAGGGAGCCCGACGTCCCCGTCGGCACACCACCAACACGAGTCCGGCTCTGATACCAAATTGTCGCATCCCAACCCGCCGTTACCAAGATATTGTCCGCTTTGGCATTCCCTGGCCCGAAGGCAGGGCTACCGCACGGTTTTGTTCCTGTGGACCGGTACTCAGCCGAAGCCAGCGCCTGCCACCCCTCCGGGTTTGTCCACAAAACGCGTCTTGGTAACCAACAAGGTTGCGAATGGATATATAAGGCCAGGACTCGACCCTCGTGTGGCCGATGTGGGATAGGTTTACCAAGCCTATAATATCTTGGTAACGGCGGGTTCGGATGTGATAATTTGGTATCAGAATAGGCTTGGTAAACCTATCCCACATCGGCCACACGAGGGTCGAGTCCTGGCCTTATATATCCATTCGCAACCTTGTTGGTTACCAAGACGCGTTTTGTGGACAAACCCGGAGGGGTGGCAGGCGCTGGCTTCGGCTGAGTATCGGTCCACAGGAACAAAACCGTGCGGTAGCCCTGCCTTCGGGCCAGGGAATGCCAAAGCGGACAATATCTTGGTAACGGCGGGTTCGGATGTGACAATTTGGTATCAGAGCCGGACTCGTGCTGGTGGTGTGCCGACGGGGACGTCGGGCTCCCTAAGGGGGGTGGATAGGCTTGGTAAACCTATCCCACATCGGCCACACGAGGGTCGAGTCCTGGCCTTATATATCCATTCGCAACCTTGTTGGTTACCAAGACGCGTTTTGTGGACAAACCCGGAGGGGTGGCAGGCGCTGGCTTCGGCTGAGTACCGGTCCACAGGAACAAAACCGTGCGGTAGCCCTGCCTTCGGGCCAGGGAATGCCAAAGCGGACAATATCTTGGTAACGGCGGGTTCGGATGTGACAGTTGAGGTAATTTTTTGTACTTTACCCTTTTTTTATTATAGTTTTTAATTGGAGATATGTTAGACTCACATGTAGGTGAGGCTTTGAAAAACAAAACCAAAAAAAAAAAAAAAATTTGGTTGTGTGAAATTATATTTTTGTCTATATTTCTTATTTATGTTCAGTTTTAATTAGAGAGTTAAACTTGTAGTTTCATAGGTTTTGGTTGACAATAAGTGTTTTATTACTATGTAGTTTAGATTAGATTTCTGCCCATATTTCTTATTCTTGTTCATTTTTAATTAGAGGGTTAAACTAGTAGTTTCATAGGATTTTGGTTGACAATGAATGTTTTATCAATATGTAGTTTAAATTAACAACCTTGACCTAGATTAATTAGTATTTTTTGTACGAGACGTCCATCCGTTGTTTAAAAAAAATTGTCTATATTATACTGATACCACCTCAAAACATTTTGATATTGACACGTTAAATGTCAATATTATTGACATTGTATAATAAAGAATGAAACCATGTCTGGAAAAGAATTCTCATTAATAATTAGTATAAACCAACTATATTTAAACATCTATTTGAGTAATTAGTACTAACAATGATTCTTATATTCATATTATGACGTAGTTGGTTGCATCACTTATGGGGGTTGAGGCTGGACAAGATGCAGTGATTCGGGCGTTACTGTATAAGTTCGCTTTTTTGAAGGTGTATCCGTACGAGCTCACGGTGGCTGACTTCACTAACCACATTTCCTGGCTGAGGAACGAGCTGGGGAGGTGTGGCAACAAAGATGAAGGAATCATAGTACCCGAGACGTTAGGGGCGGAGAACCGGACGTGGAGTAACGTCCTTTTGGCGGATTGGGAGTCACTGACGTATGCAAGGACGCAGCCGGAGATCTTGAGGATTGTGTATGCAACTGGTAATGAGTCCTGGCCAGGAGGATTTTTTCCCAGAGGTGCAAATGGCAACATTGCCATGCGTTTCCTTGAAAACAATATTATTGCAGATCAGAATAATTTATAAGGCAACTAAGCACTGATTACCTTCTAGCTGCTTGGTAGCTTATTAATTGATAACTAAGACTGATACACACACACACACACACACACACACTTATATACATATATATATACTTACATTCAAAATTCCAATAATGATGTATGACTTATAGCTGGCTCTGAATATATCTTAATGATTATGATATTTGATTAATGATGTTCTCATCATTTTCTATTTTGACATGTAGTATCCAAAATTTAGTTTGCCTACGGGCATCTCTAGTCATTTCAATTTGCGGTTTTGGTAGGATCGGGGAATACGCATTTTTTGTGGCTTACTTCGTAATGTCTTTGGACAATTCAACCGTCTATTTTATATGTTTTCCCTCATATAACATCTCTACCAAAAATCACTCAAATTCTAAGTTATATGACCGTTGGATTAAATTCAGTATTTCTTTGTAGAACCATATTCATCTATTTTTTTTCACTACAAATGAATGTCTTAATGTATTTGTCTAATTTTTTTGTACGAATGATCTATGAATGATAAATTAAAATATAGACGGTTCGAATCCTTTAAAAAAGTTAAAGAATGAGAGCTACAAAAACGTGTTGTGCATCCCCAAATTCTAACCCTTGAGTTATATATGAACTCCGCTTTGAATTATGCGTAAATTTGGTGACATGAGCTGTTTTTAGTTATGCGGTTTGGCTTTGAATTATTTTTTCCCTTTTGGGATAATTACCTTTATTGTTAGTATATTTGGTGTCTTGCCGACGTCTCATACAATATAGTTGAGATTATTTAATGTGTCATTTTCTCTAAAGATAAAATAAAATAATTTATTCATGATCACCTTACAAAGATCAGTACAATCCAAGTCATGCAGGTTCATTAGCTCTACCAAATTAAATCAATTAAGTGCATAGTCGTTTCCTCTAATCAACACGTTAGTTAATACCATCCCAATTTGTGCTTATGGAGATAAGTCATAAGGCTTTGTAACGTCTCTTTTGTTGTGTTTAGATGAAATTAGTGCATATATAGACAACACTTATGACTCTGAAATTGTTGCTCAACATAAAAAGGGGGCACTACTCAAGCTGGTACACATGTTTATTCACAACGACTTACATAGTCGTTGCGAATAACATTCCGCTACCTGTCAAGCACAATAATCCTGACAATTTGACAAGCTATTGATTGTTAAGTTTGTATATATTCACATCTTTATGTTATCCTATGTACTATCTTATCCTATGTATTATACATTTTAGAGTATATCAACCCAAGGTACACCACCACCCAAGAGGGGCGGAGGGATCATTGGACCACTTTAGTCCTAGGCCCACCCTGCTTTTGTTTATTAAAAAAAATTTAGTACTACTTTTTCTCTTTTTTTTTAGCACTTTTCCATGACATTTTCACTTAAGCCATTCCAATTTCCTAGACAAAAGATCCGGCCCTCTTTAAATCTTTTAAGGATATTTATGTAATATAGTCTAACCCTAAAGCCTATCTATTCCAACTTCCAACACTCGTATTCCTTTTCCCAATACTAAAAATTAGTATTTTATTATTCTCCAAGTTTCTAGCCGATTGCAATATGTCAATCTGTATTAGGGTTGATATCTATGTATTACTTTTCGATCAGTCTTCAATTTCCATGATCCTCAAAGGTATGAACTTCGAGTCTCCAAAGTTGTCATTTTCAAATTTTTTTGCAATTTGCTAATTCATATATTTTGTCATCTACAATTGTAAATTAATTTAACAAATAATATTTCTTTTGCAAATTAAAGAATTCTATTATTCCATCAAAGAAAAGACATTGAAGTTTAGTTACCCAAAGTCTGTATTTTACTCTCAATTCCTCTTACAATTTTTTGTTTATAAATTATGATTAAATTGATGTCTTGCACTTTCTCTGAACTATTGCCTAATTTGTTTTAGTTTGTAAAATTAGCATATTTATACTATGCATGTGACATCCCACATCGTCCAGGGGAGTGATCCTTATATGTATATTCTCATCCCTACCTAGGACGAGGCCTTTTGGGAGCTCACTGGCTTCGGGTTCCGTAGGAACTCCAAAGTTAAGCGAGAAAGGGGCTGGAGCAATCCCATGACGGGTGACCCATCGGGAAGTTCTCGTGTGAGTTCCCAGAAACAAAACCGTGAGGGCGTGGTCGGGGCCCAAAGCAGACAATATCGTGCTACGGTGGTGGAGTCGAGCCCGGGTTGTGATGGGGGCCTGGGTCGGGATGTGACAATTTGGTATCAGAGCCTAACCCCAGTCGCGTGTGTGCCGACGAGAATGTCAGGCCCCTAAGAGGGGTGGATTGTGACATCCCACATCGCCCAGGGGAGTAATCCTTATATGTATATTCTCATCCCTACCTAGCATGAGGCCTTTTGGGAGCTCACTGGCTTTGGGTTCCATCGGAACTCCAAAGTTAAGCGAGTAGCGTGCGAGAGCATTCCCAAGATGGGTGACCCATCGGGAAGTTCTCGTGTGAGTTCCCAAAAACAAAACCGTGAGGGCGTGGTTGGGGCCCAAAGCGGACAATATCGTGCTACGGTGGTGGAGTCGAGCCCGGGTTGTGGGGGCCCGGGTCGGGATGTGACAATGCAACGGTTTCAAAATATGAAAACTCGTCGAGGACAATTATTTTAATTATTGAGAATATGTAATATTATCAATGCTATGTTATTTTGAATTTTAATTACTTTTCATATATATACTATGATGTTTTGGTTAACAGTTTTGTAACTACTATCGATTTAATTTTTTTTTAATATCTATGAGAAGCCTCTCCTAATTCAAAATCCTGGCTTTCTCACCCAATCCAAACCCCGACATCCACCCATCTACTCCAGCTACTCTTTATCCTTTCATCGTCGCTCAAACCCCAATTCCTCTCTATCTCTCTCTGAACAACCTCGTTTTCTCTTCGATCTAGATCCGGATGGAAATCCATCACTAATCTTAATCATGACTTTCCCCGAACCTCTAGACAATGTTGCTTAATTTATGGGACTAATCGAATCTGGCAAACAATTTTGGTCTGACTCCAAGTCATCGAGAAACGAAGGACCATCCGATCCCTAACCTCTTTCCTCTACAACAAGGTCCCAGCCCACCCCAAGTAAAAGAGTTGACTTCATCTCTAACCGTGAAACGATTTATGTCACGCCCCGGACCAGGATCGATGGCAGAAAATATAAAAAGAAAGGGGAGAGTTGAGTGGAAGTCAGTGGGAAGCGAGAGTAAGGAAGAATATTATATTGGTTGAGAGGATAGGTAGAGAGTGTGTGTGGTTCGGCTGAAAATGGGGAAAAGGGAGGGGAGGTGTGATGATGATGGGTAATAAAATATTGAAATATAGGATGACTGATTTGTCTAGTGTGTGGTTGGCATCGGAGTAGGATTCTTTCTCTTTGTTTTTTTCCTCTCATTTCCTCTTCTCCTTTTTGAACGATCACGGTTAAGCTACGTCAACATCTTATATTAATTTTTTTTATATAGAAAGAGAAAGACAAAACAAAGAATGTGAGAGGAGGGGATGAAAAGAGAAGGGGAGAGAATCCTAGTTCATAGGCACCGGTTCTTGAAGTTGAAATGGATCTAGCTTTCATAATTTGAAAAAAAAAAAAAAAAAACGAGTTCTCACAATCTACCCTCCTCAAAAAAATTTCGTCCTCGAAATTTACTAAACCTTACTCCGAAAGTGTACACTTAAAAATTCTACATCACCAGCTCAAAATAATTCAACCTATCTAACTAGCTCCACAGCAATTCCCAAGGGTATCTAATCCCCGGAGCTTTGATACCATTCTGTCGCGCACCGAGCGTAGGGTCCTATCGATCCTGGGTCTGGGGCGTGACAATATATTTACATTAAGAGTAGGGGAATAAATTAGTATTGAACTATCTACTCATAGAATTCGAATATAAGGACGACTTTCACTTACAATTAGAAAAAAATTTCACTAAGTGGAAATATTAGAATATTATGTTAAGTTTTTGAAATTATCAATAGCTTATAAATAACCTACCTTGGTCGAGAACTTTAAGGGTGCGTTTGTGGTACTTGATTAGATTCATGGATTAAGCTGGACTGACTTAGCTTGAACTAAGCAAGATAAAAATAATCAAATATTTGGTGTAATGTCAGACTAAATCTCAGACTAAAATATTTTAGACCCAATATTTTTGTTAATAGGAGAAAAAATGCAACGCCAAAACCATCGTTTCCAATTTTTAGGTTTGCAATTGATACCAAACTAAAAGGTTCAGAACTCCAGAACGAAACCCAAAACAAACAAATTAAACCAGAAAATAACCTCAAATTTTCCCAGAACTCCACATTGCAACACGCCAAATCCATCTAAGTTTTCCTACCAACCTAACAAAATTTAACCCAGAACTCCAAAACTCATGTTTAAATCCAAAAATTAAATAGGAAATTTCATTCTAATATTTGGCAAATATGACTTTTATACTGAAACTATGAGTAAGATCAAAATCTAATTTTAGTGCCCTGATACATTAATCAGCTCATTTATTAATTTTATTTTGATGTTTTAATTATTTCTCATTTTCTTCCTAATTTTAATGACTAATTATATTTCATTATAATTATAATTTTCATTTCATTCATCGTAATATATCTATTTGTAAACATTTAGATAAACTATTTTTTGTTATACAATATATTTCGATATACTTTGTTTTCTTCATTTAGGTACATTAAATTCATTATAATACATTTCGGTGCATACATTTTGGTACACACATTTCGGTACATACATTTCGATACAAACATGTAGATACATTAATCCTATAATACATTTCGGTATTGTTGACTCTAAAAATTACAAAACCTACGTGGCGCGCAGGCCGAGTAACTAATAAGCTAACTACGTCATTCAGTTGAATGCGGGGCGTGCCAACTCGTCGGCCGAGCTCGACCGAGGAGTAAAATTCGTTGATGTCACGTTGAGCGCATTGTTGACTTCTTTATCTTGCGACTGCGACCGAGGAAGGAACACTCTCGGTCTTTGGGTTCTATAGCCTGAAGACAAGGCTACTAATTCTGCGAAGTTCACAAATCGTCGGCGCCCGATTCGGTCACTGTGATTATATTCGTAAGAGTATAGGCACGTCGAATCGACACCAAACTATATGGACACAGGTACTCAAATGTGATGTATGTCTTGATGGTGAATGTAGTTCGGCCGTCGGAATGCCAAACTCTGAAACTCACTTGTGAGTATCCAATCATAAAATCACTTGGCGTCCAGTACGCCGAATAACGCAATTCGTAACACCTTACTACGCCGAGAAGGCTAGCAAGGTGACCTCTACCAACAAGGGTTCGAAAACCCTTCTCGGCCGAGACTTAGATAGGTAACCATTCGGCCTCGACGCAGTGCTGTTTATCCAAACTGAAGGTGCTTCTCGGTCGGCTAATTCTGCGACAACAGTGTTGTTTATCCAAACTGAAGGTGTTCGTCGGGTGCCTCCACAATGCTGTTTATCCAAACTGAAGGTGTGTCGACAGAAAAAGAAAAGGAAAAAATCTCACGGTATTTGAGAGGCTTTGCGCATGGCAATTGTATGCTGAATTGAAGGTCATCTTTTTTGTTGCATGATTTCTTGTATTTATAGCTCCCGTTCCTTGAAACCAAATCGCGCCCTTATCTGGATTGGGAGTCCTTATCCCGTTCCAACTTTACTTCGAACAAACCCACTCCCATTAGGATTTTGAACTTTCCCCTCTTCCGAGGCTTTATTCTTCGCTGACCGGGAATCCTGGTTGCACCAGGACTTCCTCGACCTTTTTGTTTATTTGGATTATTCCTTCTTAGGATAGGACTCGACCAACCCTGCTAACTGGCCTAGAATCTATCAAGCAACCCATAGTAGTTGACATAGCTTTGGGCCGAGCCCAACCATATGCTCGGCCCAACAATATTATTTTGGGCCCAAACAGGTATATACATTCCAATGCATACATTTTCAGTGCATAGATTTCGGTACACACATTTAGGTACAACAATTTAATATAGCACATTTCGGTACTAACATTTATGTACATTAATTGGATATATTACATTCCGGTACTAACATTTCGAGAGATACATTTAGGTACTAACATTAAATAAAATTAATAAATTAAAAAAACTTTTTTTTGGTTCAAAAATAAATTTAAATGTGTATGTTAATAAATTTAAATATTTAATGGGAGACATTGAATAAAATACACATTAATTAATCTGAATTAAGGTCGCATCAAGGGACTATAATCAATATATAATCTAACGTCAAGTTTTTATTAAATTTCTTTCTTCAAGGATTAAAGTTAAAAACCCTAAAATTAAATCCATCCAAGTATTCCTTTCGGTGGCTTCAATGCCACCAAATCTTGGTCGTTGACAATCTCTCCTTATTCAAGCTCGTTGTCGTCCTCCCTTGGCTTAGGGTTCGTCTCGGTTGTGCCTCCACCGACATCGCATGAAAGAAGAAGGCGGAGCGTGAAGGAACTGGATGTCGGGGTTTAGCAAGTTGGGGATTGGATCTTGGTTCCTTTCTAGTCCTCGTTAATACCAAGCGAAGGCTTGAGATTAGATAGAGAGCTTGAGTGAAGCACGGAGGCCAGGACTCATAGTCGAGGCGAGTCCCAATGTAGAATTATAGTCTTACTTAACCCAGTCCAAGTCAATCCCTCCTAAGGAGGTGAAAATGTACCCTAACACTAAAAACCAATTATCTCTATAGAATGACATATGATATCCGACCCCGTATTCTTGACACACTATTTAGAGGGGCAGACCAACCTTTTTGTTTAATAAGCTACAATACAAAATAGAAAAAAAAATTAAGAAGGAATGAAAAAAGTAGCTCTGGCATTCATGTCGTGTTTTCCGTGTTCATGTCATTTTCGTGTCATACCCGATATCTTAACGGGTCGTGTCGTGTAACACCCGTTAAAATAAACGGGTAAAATGACTCGACCCGATATTATTAACAGGTAATATGACCCAACCTGTTACCCGCTAAGGAAAATATATTTTAAACCAATAAATAATCAAATGAAAAATATAATACTAAATAAGTATATACATACCATATTATCACATTCAAAACATAAAAACGCATTTGTCTTTCAAGTATTACATATTTACATACCCAAAATAAGAGCATAATAAAAAATAAAAAAAACATTAGAACATTACAAAATAACAAATGTTCAAAAGATTTGCAAAATTAAGGGAGTTATGTTTCAAGGTTTGGAACCTTGCACATTTTCTTACAATCAAACTCTTCAATTTTCATCAATCACCATGGGAAATGGTATTGGAACTTTGGCTTGATATTGTCTTCAACAATTATATTGATGATATTTTCAGTGAGAATTTCTACATTAGCACTCTCTTCTCATTTATCCTATGGCTATTGTTTAAGTAAAGTCTTTAATAGCTTTTTAATTAATGTAGAAGTTTTAAAAATTTAGAAAAAATATATAAACGCTCGTAATGACAAGCTTTACAACTTTCATGAAGGGCTTAACTTTGAAATGTGCCACTATAATCATATAAATCATAGATCAAAATTTAACTGTCGATTGTTATTTACATTTATACTTCATTTTTCTCACCAAATTTTGTTTTTTCAGATTTTCTTTTTTGAAAACATGATCTATTAGAGGATACAGGATGATGAATGGTTCGGATCGTTGATATTATGTTCAGCGTTTTACCGTTAGTGAAAATATTGCTTGGTTTTTTTAAAGTCTCTACAAACTATATAACATCGACTCATATTTTAATTAACCGTAAATATCAGGACGTGGTATCAAAGATTCGAACCATTCATCTTCCTACATCCCCCAGAAGATCGTGTTTTCAAAAAACAAAATTTAAAAAATGAAATTCAATATAAATAATAAAGCCTAAACGACAATCGACGGTTAAATACAAATTTAAGGTTTATGGATTGTAGTGTCGGATTTCGAAGTTGACCCCTTCACGAAAGTTTTAAAACTTATCACTACGAGTGATCGTATATTTTTCTTTTACATTTCTTACACTTCTACAATAATTATTATTAATTTCATTACTTTTACACTCAAATAAAAAACAATATTCATGACGGTTTGGAGGGTTTTGAAAATGTAAATGATAATGTAAGTGTAACCATTGTCTACTTGTGGACGAATGATGAATCATGAGTGTTTATATATTCTTTCACATTTTTCATACTTGTAGGGATGTCTTATTGCCTATACTAATACTATACTAGTTGATTTTAATTTTGGACAACAACATGTTAAGTAAAATTTATCCTAATAATAATAATGAGAAACTCTCATAATAAAAATAAGTAAATGAATAAAACTTAATTTTTTAACTTATATAGAATAATAATACAAAAATATATATTTAATATAGAATATACCAATATATACAATATGTCTATTGTATTTTATAATAAATTTTTTAGTAATTAAACTTTAAAATTATAATTTATTTTTCTTAACAGGTCGAAACGGGTTACTCACGTGTTACCCGCATGTATGCCCGTTGTTAACGGATCAACCAATAATGACCCGATTAGTTATCGTATTGACCCGAAACTTGTTATTTTCGCATCGTTTTCGTATCGTGTAAGAAACTGTCGGGTCTAGAAAAAAGTAATCTCTTTTTGGTTGTTGATAATTAATGTATTGATGACACCATCCTATATTTGGCTTCTATTAGAAGGGTTCGGCCATGCTACCATTAGGTCAGTGAACGACTTCTTGTAGAGCATTATTAATTGCACGCATGCCTATATAAAGTCAGTAGAAGTGCATGGTTTATTCACTCATATGCGAACCAATTTTATCAGACTCATACTATTGGTTGCATGAAATTAGCAGTAATGGCTCCTACTTCTACTGCATCTTATTTCAGTGCTGCCTTTGTTTTCCTTGTTGCTTTTAATTTCCTCAGCTTTCAGGTCGTGACTGCTTCTGGTGATGCAGCCAACGACAGTGACTACCTAGGGTTTATGTTGAACTTGGAATATTTGGACGGTGAGTTTTACTCATACGGTGTATTTGGCAATGACCTCGATAGTATCTCCCCAAACTTGTCCCAAGGGGGCCCGCGTCCTATTGGTGGTCAGAAGGCCAATCTCGAACCCCTTGTGACTGAAATAATCAAGGAATTTGCTTATGAACAAGTTGGTCATATCAGGTATAGAGTGCATGATCAACTGTTGTAAATTTTATTAATTCTGACTAACCCTAGATAGTATATATAATATGTATCTGATTAATTTTCAGAGCAATCACTCAGGCAATAGGCGGGTTCCCAAGGCCTCTTATAAACCTCAGCCGTACGCTTTTCTCACTAGTTGTTGACCTAGCACTGGGTTACCCATTGCTCCCTCGATTTGACCCCTACGCAAACACAGTCAATTATCTTATAGCAGCGCAAGCACTGAATTATGATGGCCTAATGGGTTATGTTTACATCAATGCAAACCTCAACGCCGATGCTGCTAACAGAGTACGTATAAATTAAGAAATGTTTATTATAACAGTTCTTGTTAATAATTAGTTAACAACATTTCTATCTATTAATCATTTTTTCACAATTAATTAATTAACCATAACTTTTGGGTAACGTATGTAATTCAACATGCATGCAGTTGGGTGCATCGCTTTTGGGTATGAAGGCTGGACAAAATGCAGTGGTACGTGCATTACTGTATGAGAGAGCGAATCAGACGGTGGCTCCGTACAATTTCACGGTGGCTTATATCGTCAGCCGAATTGCTGAATTGGGGAACAAGGTGACCAGGGGTGGCCTCGAAGAAGGCATCATAGTACCCATCACGCTTGGGGCTGAGAATCGAACGGTCACGAATGTCCTATCAGCGGACATGAATTCGCTGTCCTATGCAAGGACGCCACGAGAGATCTTGAGGATTCTGTATGGAACAGGAAATGAATATGTGCCTGGCGGCTTTTTCCCTGCAAAAGCAAATGGCCAAATTGCACGTACTCTTGTCATATAAGCAAAAGCACAATAATCAGAGCTGTGGGTTTATACTCAATAACAAATAAACGCCGGTTCATGTAACTGCGTCCAAATGCATCCAACTAAATACACACACGTATATATGTGTGTATTTACAATTTAATAGATGTATTCGACCATGAATCTTAAATAAAATATATATATATATATAATGATATTAAATTAACAAGGTCTTGATTGATTATGTTTATTCAGCTCTCTTACTACACCGAGTATAAGCTATTTTCTAAGGACCCTTTTTCTTATTAAAAATTAGAATTCGTCGCAGTAGAGCTTCAGCGGCCAATATTGTTCCCCACTCTTGTTGGTTGGATACCTGTTTCAATAAAGCTCATCTATTTCGCTGTAGCCGTATGACCAACCAGGCTCACAAAACAAAAGCATTAAGGGCGTGTTTACCAAACCGGAATGGAGGTGGAAGAAAGGGAATTGAATTCCTCTCCAAGTGATTCCGGCGTTTACCAAATTTTGGGAACGAAAAAATTAGTGAACTCCACCCAAAATCACTAATTGTATTCCTAATATCCCCGGAATTCAAACACTGACTTGAAGGTGGTAATTGAATTCCAAAAGAAAGCCAACATCAGAAATCAAACTTCTCTACCGAAATTGCCCTGCCCCTCCCATCTGCCTCCCACGATTCAACCACCCAAAGCACACCCATCCCCACCCTTAACCACGCAGACCACCGCACCACCTCCCAGACTGCCAAGACCTATCACCAACCCACCCCAACAGTTCTACAAACAAACTCTGGACACCCCAGATCCAAATTCGGATGGGGAAAGAGAGATGCAGATGAGTATATATAAAAGAAAAACCTTGTGACTTACCCATTGCGGATGGAATTTCGATTGCCGACGTTTTTACAAAGAGCATAATATAAAGCATTGAGCGGGTGGCAAATGGTTGAGAAATCCTAGATTGGCCGCAGGCAAGGAGTTCATGATTTACCACCAAAAGGAGATCTTCAGGCCGATAGGAACCCCTGACAAGGTTAGGATGGGCAAGAATTGGTGCTTGGGGATGATCGCAAAAACAATATGCGGATGCAGACGGGGAGAGTAGAGAGAG
The DNA here is from genome assembly GCF_963583255.1 of Pyrus communis. Lineage (NCBI taxonomy): Eukaryota > Viridiplantae > Streptophyta > Magnoliopsida > Rosales > Rosaceae > Pyrus > Pyrus communis. The sequence continues at coordinate 24,512,732 of NC_084816.1, forward strand.
TTGTGGTGGAACCGTAAAGGTTCCCGAACCTTCCTCTGTTTTTTTTTTTTTTTTTTTTTTTGAGTTTTTTACTTCGTTTCCTTGTTGAATTAGGTTTTTAGTCTTTAAGAAATAAAAAAATGTTCAAGTTTTATTAAAAATAAATATATGGGAATTGTTAAGATTTTAATAAAACTATATGTGTGTGTGTGTGTGTGTGAAATTTTATTAAAAAGTTATGAATTTTTCTATTATTAAGATTAAGGGCATTTTAGTAATCATATTAATTTTCATTCCGATTCAGGTAAACTGGTAAACAATTTATATCATTTCAACTCCGATTTTAGGACATTATAGTAGACAACTTTGACAAGAATTCGAGTTTGAATCCTCCCCATTCCAATTCCCCCTCAATTCAATTCTTCTTATTTTGATTACGGATTAGTAAACAAGTCATAAGACACCATATGCTTTAGTCTCATTTCATCCCCTCCTAGTTTCACTCGTGGAACCACACTGTTAATAAATAAAAGGGTAATATGCTAAAGGAGATCACATATTATATCATATTAGGGTATCATTTCATGTGACAAATGATGCACAAAATCAATATCTAGTGAGATAACTTAATTAATTAACATAACATGTACATATTACTTCTTACATCAGCTGATACACTAACATAAAAGAGCTCTTTATTGAATCTATTCAAAATAAGTGTAGGACTCCTTGGAGGATTCGTGCTATTCTTGAGGACATTCACTGGCTAACCAACAACTTTACATCGATTTCATGTAACTACATCTACTGCAAGAGAGATTTTTCAGTGTGACTGTCATACGGGATGGTATATCACGTGTCGCTATATAAATTGTGGGATATGTGTGTTAAAAAGTTAATAACTTGAAAAATAAAATTTCCCACCACTAACATAAAAACACGTGGTGTACCACCCATATTCTCGTCACAACTAAAAATTTCTCTCCTACTGCAAAGCCAAAGTTCTTGAAAATGCTGTTACTAGTGCAGGCCATAAAATTCAGGATATAAGATTCTTTTGTTAAAAAGCTAGGCATGTTTTCATTTTTTTAATACAAGAGATATTTCTATTAATTATAAATTACTCTAAGAGGAGATAAGAGAGTTTGAACCCGTGAATTTCATTTTGATTTCATTCCACACCCAAGATGCAATGCTTTCATTTTTTTAATGCAAGTGCACTTTTAATATGCAAGAAAGCCACCCTTTGAATTATTAGCGCTCCCATGCCTATAAGGTTAGCAGAACTGCATGGTTCATTCATTCGTACACAAACCGTTTTAGTAAACTCATACAATTGATTACATGAATTTAGCAGCAATGGCTACTAGTAAAACTACATCTTATTTCAGTGTTACCCTTGTTTTCCTTGTTGCATTGGATCTCCTCAGCTTTCAGGTCCTGGCTGCTTCAGTTTAACTTGAAGGGTTTTTGGCAAAAGTGCTCGCTATTTGTCTACCTCAATAAAAGAGCACTCAGGTTTTGAAATTCAATCAAACATACTCATATTCCTTGTGCTATTACTATATTTGCCCTTTGCAGAGATAATTCACCCTTTATACCAGTAAAAACTTCCACTACGTGAAAGACGATATAACGACCAAATTAATATCGACTCTATTAGTATCAACGACGCCATACCAATATATATTATCGATGTTATGTCGACATTATTAACACCAAATTAACATTATTGATGCCGCCATATCAACATTATCAAGCAGTGGTTATAGATTAGGAACAAGAGGTTCGTCTTGATTGGAGCAGTGGCTGTAAGATAAGAACCCTAATTGATGAACCTCTGAATTGCTAGTTCAAATTTTGGATCCGCGGATGAGGGTTAATAGACTGATAAATGACGATGTGTTTAATTTGGAACCACACCAAATTAGATAGGATTGTATAGGCAGGAGGATGGTTGCAAAGTGACAACTGTAAGAATACAAGAACCTGATGAATTCGTTGTAAAGAATTAGAAGAGGAAGGAGAGAAAATCGAAGAATTTTAGAGAGGGAAACTGAGAAATACTCTTTGTATTGACTTTTCATTAACCTCTCAATTTAGCAGTACAAGTTGGTATTTATACAATTCTATTTGCGTACTCAATAAGTAATCTAACAGACTAACTATTACATCCCTTAATCCTTTGGCAAGAGTGGAGAGATTATCACAATAAATCACAGGAGCAGTGAACAATGAAACCTGCAGATCACAAAGAAGTTGTCGAAGCCAGGCCAATTCCGCATCAGTTATAGCAAGGGCTCGATACTCAGCCTTAGTAGAGGACCTAGACACAATATGTTGCTTTTTAGAAGCCCAAGAGATAGGACTAGAACCAAAATAAACCACATAGCCAGAGGTAGGCCTTCTGTCATTAGGATCACCTGCCTAATCTGCATCACTATAGGCTTGAAGATGTAACTTTCCAAGCTTGAAATGTATCCCAAAATCAATAGTACCCCTAAGATATCTCAAGATCCTTCTGACTGCAACAACATGAGACTCCATAGGGCTTTGCATAAATTGGCAACATTGATTCACTACAAAAGTAATGTCGGGCCGAGTAAAGGTCAGGTATTGCTCAGGACTATGATAAGGGTGGCCATCTTCCTTGAGTAGCCGATGATAGGGAAGACAAGGTGTTGCACAAGATTTTGAATCCTGCATATCCACTTTCTCCAAAAGATCTTGAATGTACTTTGTTTGGGAAACAAATAAACCTGAAGGTTTATATGAAATTTGCAGTCCCAAGAAGTAATGTAACTATCCTAAATCCTTCATCTCAAACTCTTTAGTCGACTTCAAGATAACATCATCTATCAAAGAAGAATCACTAACTGTGATGATGATATCATCAACATATAAGAGCAGTATAACAGTGCCAAAAGATGAATGTTGCACAAAAAGAGAGAAATATGTTAGGGAAGCTTTAAATCCAATTTCGGGCAAGAAACTTGTAAACTTGTCATTCCAGGCTCTTGGAGCCTGTTTTAAACCATATAAGGACTTTTGAAGTTTACACACATAATGAGATGGATGCATATCACTGATAAACCCAGGAGGTTGTGCCATGTAAACCTCCTCCTAAAGAATACCATGGAGAAATGCATTCTTGACATCTAATTGTCTCAATGGCCACTAAAACTGAGCTGCAAGTGCAAGAATAAGCCTAACAGTTGTTGGCTTTACCACATGGCTGAAAGTTTCACTATAATCAATGCCCTCATCTTGACTATACCCCTTAGCAACCAATCGAGCTTTATGTCTAGCTATAGAGCCATCTGGGTTCTTTTTAATTCTATATACCCACTTGCAACCAACCAAATTCTTATCAGGAGGAAGAGGAACTAGAGTCCAAGTATTTTGAGTAGAAAGTGCATTAATCTCTTATTTCATGGCAGTCTGCCATTCCACAACTTTACATGCTGATTTAAAAGACTTTGGCTCAATGAGAGAGGGATCAATAGAAGTAACTGATGTGATGAAGGCCTTCTTCTTAGATATACCACTTTTAGATCGTGTTTGCATAGAATGCAAATTAACTGTAGGAACAGGAAGAACAACACGCAGACATTCAGATTGAAAATCTGGATCCACAGGGATTAAGGACTGTGTAGTATCTGTAGAGACTAGCAGGGGTGTGAGGCTTGGTATAGAGAAAGATTCTAAAGCACTAGTGGGAGAATTCAACGAATCAGAGGCACTAATATGGTTCTGCAAAGAATCTGGGGGTTGAATGCAATAAGATGTTAGCATGGGAAGATGATGAAGATGGTGATTGTGCAACAACAATATTTTGTCCTGTAACTAATGCAAGTAGAACAGTGGGAGACACACTAGGTGATGGAGATGGACTAGATGAGACAGAACTAAGTTGTGCATATGGAAAACTTAGTTCATCAAATAGCAAATGTCGAGAGACATACAATTTACCAGATAAAGGATTAATACCCTTTGTATTGCCCATCATAACCCAAAAATATGCATTGAACGGTTATGGGTTGAAGTTTATTGGTATTGTATGGTTTTAGAAAAGGAAAACAGGAACAACCAAAAACCTTTAAGTGGTACAAACTTGGTGATTGACCATATAAGCATGTGTAAGGAGACTTCATTAACAAATTTTGACAAGGCATTATGTTGATAAGATAAACAAAAGTTGCACAAGCATGAAACAAAAACTTAGAAGGTAATTTGGCAGTTTGTAAAAGGGTAAGTGCAGTTTCAACAATGTGCCTATGCTTTCTTTCAGCCTTTCAGCAAGGCCATTTTGTTCAGGGGTATGAGGGCATGATTTGTGATGTGTTATGCCTTTATCAAGTAAAAATTGCCTAAATTTGGTACTAGAGTACTCACCACCACCATTACTTTGAAAAACTTTGATGGAAACAGAAAATTGGGTAAAAATGAAATGATAAAACTGCACAAAAATGTTGAACACCTCACTTTTATTCATTAAAGGAAACATCTAGGTAAACCTGGTATATTCATCTACAAAGCTCACATAGAACTTGAAACTCTCAATGGATATAGCTAGAGATGGCCCCCATACATCACTGTGGATAATATCCAAAGGTTGTAGAGTTTTATTAGCTGGATAAGGAAATGGCAGGTTAGTGAACTTGCCTTCTAGACAGCTTATACAAAAAAACTTGGATACATCCAAAGAAAAGGGAATGTGAGACTGATTTAACATTGCAGAAACTACAACATTAGACGGGTGCCCTAATCTTTAGTGTCACAAACTTGACTTGACTTGTCGACCAATGAAGCCATGTTGCTGTTTGGACAAGTGAGGTATTTTAACTGCATGATGAAGTATGTGCTGAGGTATGTAAAAGGAAATGGGATACAAACCAGCTCTACATAGTCTTTAGAGAAACAGTATCTCTGTGATCTTGTCGTGAATCCAAAAATTGAATTCATCACATATAAAACAACACCTGTTGTCCTTACATAGCCTATATATAGATAAGAGATGCTGAGACAATTTGGGAACATGCAAGATCTTCCTTAATTGGAAAGCACATTGTGGAGCATGTAAAATGGAAGAGCCAATATTAGATATAGGCAAACTTGAACCACTAGCAGTAGTGATTGTATCAGTGCCAGTAAATGGAGCAGCATTAATGAGTGAAGCAATATTAGATGTCATATGAGATGTAGCCCCTGTGTCAGCAACTCAATATTGTTCCTGAGGTGCAGATGATTGATAAGCAACATGCATTGCAGTTAAAGTAGAGGGTGAACTCCTTCCTTGATAAGAAAAATTGGCTCGATGATAGCACTGCATTGCAGAATGGCGAAACTTCCCACAAATTTGACATTGAACAGGAGATGAAGAAACAGTTGTGGATGAGTGTCTTTGATAACAGTCAACATCAATGTGACCTTTCTTATTACAGATTTGACAGACAGGAACTTCATAACCGTGGTCAGGACAAGTGGAAATATGTGGCTGAGCTCGAGCAGGACCAAGAATACCAGCACCAATACGAGAATTATTAGCAGGAAACCGAAAAGTGTTCCCAAATTGATTTCTGCCCCAAACTTTACCTCTATAATTGTTGCCCTTATATCCTCCAGTATTGTTGTTGTAACCACTTGAGTAACTAGAGCTTCCATAATTATTAGCAGTATTGTTATTGTAACCACCATGATGAGTAGATGGCAAAAAGGTAGACTTCGCAGATGACCCTTCAACAAGCAACATGGCCTTACCATTATCTTTGGCAATCATAGCAGTGACAAAAGATTCAGACAAATGAATAGCATCAACTATAACCTCTTCTACAATCAATTGTGCTTGAAAGTCTTTTAGTGAAATAACATCTTCTCTTCCTCGGATTACAGTTCTAAGGGTGTTATACTCTGCGGGTAATCCTTTAAGAGCCAAAATCACAATATCATCATCTTCAAACTTAACACCAGCGGCTGACAAATGATCTCGTGCATCTTTGATACTGTGCAGATATTGAGACACCGATTCTGATCCTTTTTAATATTCTGAAGCTCAGTTTTCAATTGGAATATACTGGCTTTAGTTATAGTAGAAACCCGATCTTTCAAGCTAGTCCACATTTCATGAGAGTTAGAACAATCAATAACACATGACATTGCAGTTTCAGAGAGTGTAGCAATGATTAATTGCATAAGTGCATGATCGTGCATCTTCCAGACTTGAAAAGCCTCAGTTTTCACACCTTCTTTATCAGAACTTTCATCAAATCTAACAAGACATCGATGTGTACCATCAACAAATCCAAGTATACCATGACTTTTAAGAAGAAGCCTCATTTGATAGTGCCAAACAAGATAATTTGCATCATCAAGTTTTACCGTCACCGAGGTTGAAACAGTGGGAATTAGAGTAGTAATAGGAGATTGCACAATTTGCAATTGATCAACATTCACCATTTTTCCAAGATCTTTGAGAAATTTGGTCGAAGAATTGACGGAATTAGGATTTCAAATTACACTTTCATGAAGAGAAGAAGAGAAGAATCACACTTTAGAGAGAGATAACAGCATAAGCAATCGAAGAATTCCAGAGAACAAGATCACAATGCACAAGTTTTAAATGCACAATTTCAGACTGGCAGATCGCAATTCAAAAGATCAAGAACAAGAATTGTGTACCAATTGAGAAGAATTCATAGCGCGGAAGTAGCAGAAGCACAGGATCGAAGATCGCCGGCGAGGATACCATGTAAGAATGCAAGAACCTGATGAATTCCTTGTAAAGAATCAAAAGAGGAAGGAGAGAAAATCGAAGAATTTTAGAGAGGGAAACTGAGAAATACTCTTTGTATTGACTTTTCATTTACCTCGCAATTTAGCAGTACAAGTTGGTATTTATACAATTCTATTTGCTTACTCATTAAGTAATCTAACAGACTAACTATTACATCCCTTAATCCTTTGACAAGTGTCATGATCTGAAGCTTCCTTTTGATCTTGAGTCTTTACACCTTTACAACAACACCTTTGCAAGTATTGTTAAGTATTTCCCGGTGACAACTCCTTTTAACCTTGGCTTTCAATATCCAATTGGAGAGAGTGAGCAAGAGCGGCATGAAGCGAGAGAGACATGAAGATGGGGGTTGCAGAGTGTGCGAGAGAGGCGGAACAAGGGGTGAATAAAACCTATCTAAAAAGGGGTCAAGTTTCCTACAACCCCATGCCAAGATGATTATGTTTGATTGAATATCAAAAACCTGAGTTTTTTTAATTTAGCTAGGGAAATAGTGAGTACTTTTGCCAAAAACTCTAACTTGAACTTGGAATACTTGGACGGTGAGTTTTCTCATATGGTTTTGGCAAAGGCCTCGCTGCGATCGCCCCAAACTTTGTCCCAGGGAGGTCTGCATCCTGTTGGTGGTCGGAAGGCCAATCTCGATCCGCTTGTTGCTCGAACATCGGGGATTCGCTCATGAACAATTTGGTCATATCAGGTCCCTCCATTATCATTTAACAATTGTTATTAGCATCTTAAAATGGTCATTATGCACTTGAGTAATGCTAGGAAACCACATTTTAAAACCACATTGATGTACCATCTCATGTGACAAGTGATGTATACAGTCATTATCAAATCAGATAGATTTATTAATTAACATGACATATATATATCACTTACCATGTCAAATGGTAGACCAATGTGATCATAAATTTTTTTAAAGTTTTATGTAAAGAAAATGTATAACTTCGTGTACATAAGTTCCTATTTATTAATTTTTGACTAACAACCGTATATTATTGTATGTATTGATTAATTTCCAGAGTATCACTAAGGCGATATAAGGATTCACAAGGCCCTTATAAACCTCAGCCGTGTGATTTTTGTTAGAATGTGAGTATGATAGTGGGAGTTAGAACCAGTCATAGTGTTTCAAATTGGTATGGAAATGTTTTGTTGAACAGTGTAAAGTTGTCCTAATCAATTTGGGATGAACCTTTAATTAAATTCTGATACTTGACACTTATAGTTGGATTGGAATTGTGTGTCAATTTTCTACATGATTTTAGTAGGAAAATCACTATGATTGTTTCAACATAAATAGTGGTCAGTGTTTTCGTAAAACAACCGCTTATTATGGACTTAGACCTATTGTAAGCCAATTATATTGTTTCTCAAGAGAGGTAAGTTTTGACTTCATCTTCATCGTTTGTTAAAGGTCAGATTTATTTCTTACAATCTTTCACTAATCGACCCTTGTGCTAACACAGCCAATTATCCCTCCATTTGACCCTTATGCTAATATACAGCCAATTATCTGTTAGCATCGCATGTACTCACCTATGATGACCTAGTGGGTTACGTTGCCACCACTCCAACCCTCACCACCCTGGATTCTCGCAGGGCACGTACCTGTGAACTAATCAATTAGAGAATTGTTATGCAGTTCTTTCTATACCCATCACATTTGGGGATGAGAATCGGACAGTCACTAACGTCCTGTCAGTAGATGTAAATTCGCTGGCCTATGCAAGGACGCCATGTGAGATCTTGAGGATTTTGTATGGGACTGGATATGAAAGATTGTATGGCGGCTTTTTCCCTAAGGGAGCAAATGGCCAAGTTGCAAAGATCTGCCTTGTCATTGCTGGAGGATTCCGATAAGCAAAAGCACATTAAGTCTCTAATATAAGTTATGGATTTATTTGTGCTCAATAATACAAACGCTGATTTGTGTATCTGCGTGCAATTGCAGGTTAGAAGTATCCTGCTAACTTACGCCTTATGCTTGATTAGAATTTAATAATCATATGTATGCCACCATGAATCTTAATTAAACTATTAATAAAATAAAAAAGGAAATATGGTCGATTTTGATTATCTTGCAACCTAACACAATAATATAGGGTTCATTTTGAAGTGCTTTTAAAATGACTGAAAATACTTTTGGTGAAATTGATTTTGGATTTTAAAAGCACTTTAAATGTTTTTCAGGATCCAATTAGATTTTTACTAAGGATTGATTTCAATACCATTTTCGTCAAAAATACAATCAGTCATTTTGAAAATACTTTCAAATGAGCCCTAATAGGCGACTTAAAAAATAGCAATACTGTTTGAATTATGCAGGTGGATAACGTAATCACACTTTGATGTTTATCATAATTAGATGCCAAATCACATCCAAGTCCACTCCAATATCCATTGATGATTTATTGGTGATTATAAGCATATAATAGTGCGTATTTGCATTATCTGCTTGAGCATTTAATTAGTTGCTTTTGCCTTTTCTTTATCGTCTTTGGCCTGTAAAGATGCTTGAGAAGTGGGTATTTGACACCACTCTATGTGGCGAAGGGAAGAAAGAACTAAAACCATGTTTGTAAAAGAGAGAATAAGATATATGGTCCTTGCCTAAGGTGATCTTTCCCTTCCCATTTGTTTGTTACATGATCCATGTAAACATATATGGTTAATAATTGCGTTCCTAAGGTGGGAATGCCCATATTCTACCTCTTGCGAGTAATATATATTTACCTTATAAGTTTTATAATTAGAATAGCTCAATTTCTTAATTGTCATTTGAAGACCATCTCTACAAAAAATTATTTGAATTAGAGACTGTTTATGCATCCAAATATATAGAACCAATCGATGGTGTGAGTACCAAATAACATATTCATAATGAACCGTCCATTTCTTTGATACATTCAGATGAGTAAACGATTTCCAACTTGAATGATTTTTTGTAGGAAGGATCGAACAATTGAAATGTTCCCACTATGAAATTTATAGGATGAACATACGTTATTCAAAAGAGGTGAAATACGTGCATATCCCCATGAGGGAATGCAAGTATTAGCCACATATATGGTCATTTTTCCTGTAAGAAAAATATCTGGCTCGTTTGTATTGAAAGGAGAAATGATTGCCGCTTACAGTTTGGCACGAATACGTAAACCTTTTTTTGTGTGATTTTTCTCGGTTATATTTTTTTTAGCTTAAATTTATAAGAATCTATTCTGAATTTTATGTATTATCCTTTGATTTCCTCCTACATGATTTCAACGTTTTCAAGGTACAGCTAGTGCATGGTGACTCGCTTTCTGTCTCTCTATAGTGGCGCACGTCCGTCTCGTGTAAAGTCCAAACTTTAGGGTAAAAGTAGTAAACAGAAAAATTGAGATCCTTCATGTTCCTCCAACCCTAATCGCCCAAGTCCAAAAGAGAGTTCCTTTTGCATGCGCATGCCTGTGCAGACCTGAACATGGTGTCAGATCGATATATCTACAGATTCTACACACACTTTATAACGATTGATTATCTCCATGACTACGCTCAAATTGCAAACGGACACAGCACCTGAAAATCTTGTGGAACTAGTTCAACCACATATATAATTTGAACATGCAACGTGCACAATTGTGGCATTATTGTGGACTGCGTCGTGTCTTAACCGATCGAGTGCCATATTATCCTGAGACCAAAATGATCGATCATGACAAGCACAAATGCGTACTAGTTAGTACAGTTGTCGGAGACTTTTTTTGTATACGTGATCCATCAATTGCTGCCTCTAGGTATCCAATATTGTTGTGGTCAAAGTTAGGGAATTATATAAGAGTAGCTTCTTAGCAGGATTCCGTTATATTCACCAACTTCATTCTATACACCAGAATCTAAACCGTTCATTCTCTTATCAGCATCTAAAATCGTATATAGGAAAAATTATTCAATTTGGAGTAGTGGTGGAGCCAGGATTTTACGTAAGAAGGGGCCTCACATAATGTTAAAATAAAATAAAATAAAATAAATGGATCATACTTACAAGAGTATAATACATGCTTGGAGTTGTAAGATAATTAATTTTCTGAGGCGCTAAATGTTTTTTTCCACATTGAAATTAACTTCTAATATCAAGTCAATGAAAAATGTTAGGAGATTGGGTGCTGAAATGTCTCTATGAGTCTTCCCGGCCTCCGGAAGAGTTAGATAAACGTGGCTTGCCACCAGTTGTCCCTTTTAAAAAAAAATAAAATAATGTTAGGAGACTGTTTTTCGACCTAATTTTGGAGACCATCACATCATATGAAAATATGGTTCAAGTAGTCTCTCTAGCATCACCCCATCTCAATATAGAAGGAATTGAGAATTTTTGAACAAAAACTAAAAAGAATGGATTTGGAATTTGGAGAACAAATGTATGAACTTTTAAAAATTTGGTAAAAAGTTAAAAGAGAACAGAGAGATCTACAAACTTTAATATTGTTCTATGTTGGGATTGGGAGGGCAAAATATATGAAATTTCAAGAAGGGGGTGAGGAAGAGCTCAAAGTTTATTATTCTTCAGTTGGACAATGTGAGATATTTTTTTTATAAAACTAAACCAGACTTTTAAGTTTTAATTTTAAGAGATTGATTTTTTTATTAAATAAGATGTTAAGATGTTAAAGTTAGTTTTAGGATGACTGTTGTTGGAATTGAAAAGAAAAAGAGTCTTTTTGTTTTAACCATTGGTGAATAGAATTTAAGAGTTTTGTATAAGAAGTATAGTACTAAGTTTACCAAAATAATAATAATAATAATAATAATAGAGAAAAAAGGCTGAAGGAGTGAGGGTAGGCCTAAGCCTATGCCGATCTTATAGCGCTTACTTCTGCCTTTGATTTAGAGATCGTTCAGCCCTTCATATGGACCAAATGAATGAATGGTTCACTATGAGAATGCTACTTGTTATCCGTTGATTGGTTTGACACAGATGGACATCAAGGTCATCATTCTCTTTGGTTTGCACAACCAAAAAATTATTCAAAGTATCTACAAGAAGATCAAAAAATACAATATTGTATCAAAACTTATGTGCAAAATAATATGAAAATATCCTCTAAGCGATCTTCAAGTTGAATAAGTTTTTGTAGATATGATCTTTAGATGATGATAAAAAAAAAAAATAGGTCGGATTATTTCATATAGTGAAATATAAACACAAACATTATGCAATAATTTATTTTTTTTTAGAAAAATTGGTTTCAACCCAAAACCATAAGCATATTTTATTATTAAACCATTTTTTTGGGAATTTTCAATTTATACCCATTGACCATTTTTTCACATCAGATGATGATGAGTCAGCCTATGTTTATATGTTTATTATTTCAATTAATCAATCTTTTCTTTTTACCTATTTTACCTTTATACACGTTTTTTGTGTACCCATTACGTGATTTAATGTGAAAAAATGATGAATACAATGATCAAATTAAGGTGCATATTATATATTGGCAGCAAATGCATATTTAAACTTATTGCACCAACAGCTTATAGGTGCGGAATCTTTGTTGGTTCAGTAGCAGGAAAATGAAGACTAACAAAAAGAGTCCTAATCTTGACTATGATCATTAACACACTCTGAGTCTAAGGGATCCACTTAGGATCTCTTGGACTAAAGAAACATGCCTTCACATTAGAATCAAGCAGCTTAAGCGCCTTATTCGACTTGATGCACCTCGGCGTTTTATATTGATTGATCGAACCCCCTTGGCTGATGAAATAGTCCATCAACGCGTCGAATGACCCAGGCTCCACCACCCGAATCTCAAGCGGCCCTACGGACTTGTCATATGCGCGGCACCGGCGATAGATGTAGTCGAGTTCCTCTTCCACAGCAATGCAGCATTCTTGCATCACCTTATCATCAAGTGGGGCTGTTGAGTCCACCATTGATCCACGGTATATAATTTCCCAATACATTACGTAGTGGCCGGGTAGACGTGACGTATCCGCGTGGCTAGTGTACTCCACAAGAAGAGCATCGAAGGGTTCTAACAACTTTTTTGCTACAGAAACGCTCTTGTGCAAGTCCTCCTCATTAGTTTTGTCAGTATCGATGCTGAGAACAACATTCCTCCTACAGATGAACCGAAATTGTGGTGCTTTATTGTGAAATCCAGTCACTTGGAGCACATCACCGACTCGATGACGATACAGTCCTGATTAATGGTTCATCAAACTCAAAAGAATTAACTACTTAGGTACTAAACAATCTTAGGGTATGTTTGTGAGGGCTTTTGTAAGAATCAGAAGTACTGGTTTTGTAACTCAAAAACTTTTTTAAATTGTTCTACTATAAGCATTCTTGGTTTCCCAAAAGCGTCTTCCGCCACTCTAAAAACACTCCTAAACGAGCACTTTAATGAGGAGAAAAAGAAATAAATGAAGTAGTGCTGAAACAAAATTAATATAGGTTTACCAGCAAAGGTGGTAACCACCAGTTCATAATAGCAGCCAAGGCTCAGTTGCACCAAATCAACAAGTTTATCATTACGCACCTCCTCATCAGCATCTACGTTCATGAGCCGAGTCCCATTCTCTCCCAACGGTATGAATTCGAAATAACCCATATTCGGCAAAAGGGTAAACGACACGTCAGCGGGGTCAGACAAGGGCTTCAAGTTAACGCCAAAGTAGCACTCTGAGGAAGCATACATGGTGCAAACCAAGGGAAGTTTTCCATCACTATAGTACTCTAGAGCTGGGATATATTGTGCCATAGACCCCGTGACAACAGCCTCAATGTACTTCGCTTTAGGCCAAAGCTGGCATAAAATTCCCTTCCATGATGGAAGGCTACAAATTTCATTGATCTCATCGGCTAGACTAGGGTTAGGGACAGAAATTAAGGGAGCCATTGATGACCGGCATTCTGGGTCTGTGATCAAAGGGTCTAATTGGCCGGTACGGATGTCATTGCAAAAGTTGATCCAATTTCGTTCTAGGAACGAAAGGGCTCGGAGAAAGGCGGATGCAAAGACGGCGCCAAGCCTCAGGACTTGGTGGCGGTGGACTATACCAGATAGGAGTTGGCAATACATGCTTTGGTTGCTGTCATTGCATAAAATTGTCTGGTCAGGGCTTGTGCAATTGTTGAAAGGATCAGGGCTACGGCACTTGAAGTGGCTGCTCTTGTAGTAGCTGGTAAGCACCGTTCGAGCTGGTAAGCCGCAAGGTGTTGACGTTTCTGCCTTCACAAAGTAGAGCAACATAGCCTTGCCCTCATCCAGTCCAGGGACATACCTGCAGTTAGAATATCAAACACGTGGGTATAACTGTATATATATACTTTTGCATATCAAGATAGATACATATACATCCTACTGGGTTCCGTAAACTGTTGTTGGCACTCCAAAAAGGTCCTTCTAGCCTTTTTTTGTTAATAGAAACACAAGAGAGATAATTCCCTTAGACAAGTTCATAGGGACTACATATTTTTGAAGTGCCGATAACAGTTCCTTATACTATAGTTACAAGCTTATGTCAATAAATTAATGGACAGAGTAGTTACGATATTTAACTGGTTCATAATTGGCATAATGAGATTATATAGAAAGGTTCTACGATCCAGATCTTCTGCGATCGATGGCATCATCTTGGGCTCTCTTCCTGAAGTTCCCGAACTGCAAATGCAATAAGCCAAGTGAGTAAAACAAATTGATAAAAAAGAAATAGAAAAACAAGTAAACAAAGGAAAAGGCAGAGCTACCTGCACAATATTTCAGTTATGGGGTGGCCAGTAATGAGAGACGAGTCTTCACCATTAGTAATCCTTTTGATGTAAGGCTGAATGGCCTTGTAAGTAATGACAGGAACACGTTGCTTAAAATCTGATACATCTTTTGATCCCTTCATATACTTACTCAAATAGTCGGTTTTCGAATTTCGTGTTAAGATCTCTTTCAAAATGTCCAACTGAACTCTACCAGCCTTGGCTGTGAGCCTCTCAATCTCCTTCAATGCCTCCTCGCCTTTGTACTCCAGTTTCTTCCCATCCATGTTTTTAGTTTACAGCTCTTCTTCTTGCTCAATATATAGTTTTAGAACCCAATAGGTCTATATATAATGGGTTTGCCTTTTAATTCTTTTGTGCATTTCCACATCACTGCAACCTGATTGGGAACAGTTGGTGCCGACGCCATCCATAATGTGGCCCCTACATATGATTTGTAGAAACTATAACAATTTGGCCCCTACATATCATGAGTGCAAACTGCGAACTATAACAATGAGCTATACGCATCAAAATTGTTCTATACGCATCAAAATTGTTCACTAAAAGTTTAGTTAAACATCTTTCAGATTTATTCGGGCCTCTACACCAATTACCACTAACAACTAGCAATTCTGCATGGAATGCATGATATTTATATTAAACAATTTCATAGTTTTGTTTTTCACTACATGCATGATTTTCACGTCTAAAGATTCTTAATTGAAGAACATGACTAGTGCTCCTCAGAACGAACACACAACTATGATCAACTAGCGTTGATTAGTGTCCATCTTTAATTATAATAGGGAAGCTAGTTGAAATGAGGAAAATATAAATTCCAATTGCGTAAATGACCACTTTTTGGAATTTTATTGATATGTCGTCACTATTTAACTGATAATGTCATCAATATTTGATTAATATGTTATCGTTGTTAGATTTTGATTATTTCAACAATTGAAATTTGTAAAATCCTCATCTAAACCAATTTTCTTATGTTATATATGTTGTGATACACTATTGGTCGAGAAAGTTTTAAAGCACACGTACGCTAGATAAATTAAGGGGTCATTCTAACCACAATTATGTTACATAAAGACTAGGATGGTGTTCTACCGCTGATATCAAAACTTATTGTCCCTAACATTACGAGAATCAGAAAGTTGGGATATTTTTCTTGCTAATTGCACCATAACATGCATGATTGGAGATCATCTCCATTTTTGGAAATCGCAACGGAAGGGCAGATATGTAGGCATGTAAATTAAACTCGAAAATTGGTTGAAATGATCAATTTACAAATTCCAATTGTTGAAATGACCCCTTCCTCATTTGATCAAGTAATATATACATATATATATATATATATATGAAATATTAACGGCATTTCGATCAAATATTAAAAAGTGATAATTTTGACAACTGAGATTTGTGGATTCAATTAAGTAATATATACACATATATATATATATGAAATATTAACGGCATTTCGATCAAATATTAAAAAGTGATAATTTCGACAACTGAGATTTGTGGATTCGATTATTTCAGCAATCGAGATTTGTATATCGATCATTTCAGTCAAATTTCCTTTAAACTCCTCCATACTAATTGATGGCGATTAGAAGTATATATAATCATGTCTATACTTGTAACTTTGATAACAGGACAACGTGACATAGGTTTTCAAATGCTCATTGATTTTATTTCTCTGGTTCTACATCATGTATTGTCCACATGCTAGATATATAGAGCTTTTTGCTCCTTTCCTGCATCAATTAAAGTCTCGAGTTTGAATTTCACACTTTAATTGAAGAACATGACTAGTGCTTCTTTCTTATGTATATCTGGCTGTGTATATCTAGCATGTGGACAATACATGATGTAGAACATGACTAGTGGACAATCCACATGCTAAATCACCAACTTTTTTTTTCAGTTTCTGTTCCCCTCTATCTCTCAGAACAGAACGTGACTTATAAAACACAAATAATAAAAAAAGCATTGCATTGAATTCTCACCAATAATCGCTCGAGTAATTTTTCAAGTGTGATGATCACACCTTCACTGTTTTACCAAGGCAATCATGTAGTTATGAGCTCTTTTATCATCCTTGTCGTTCACCCATGTTAAAACATAACTCGGCATCGCACTAAAAAATTTCTACCATCTTTGGTAGTTAACAAGCTGCACCTGCACTAGAAAGGCCACTCGAAAACAACAAAGCCAAGTTGGCCAAGTTGGAAGTTGCAGCAGGCATCAACAGGTCAGGTCATTCAAAACCCGACATTAAATTAAAGTTATTCCTAAGTATCACATTTAGGACTTTGGATTGGATTACAAGGAATTTCATGCTGCTTCTCTTTTATGATGGGATTTGATCGATAGGCCTTTTCTTTTCTTGTGACAAACAAACAATCTCAACCTTTCATTGAGTTGATCAAGATGCTTAAGCTTACTGCCGACCGCCCAGCAGAAAAAATAATGAAACATCTTTATCCAAAATGGACGTCCAATTAGCGGGTATCACAGCCAGAATTTTTTTTACTGAGCGATATTCCGGGGGTTGTGGAATTCAAACTCGAGACTTCAGGTGAAGGGTGAATGCTCTTAATGAACCAAGCTACAAGCTCCTTACATCAAAGCTAGCATCTTTACGCACACAATAATTACCTTTTTTTTTCCTTTGCATGATACTTCTAGCAAGACATGGCTGTATATTGACATTGAAATCCTTTTTCCATAGCTGGCTAGGTTGTTGATGGTGTAGAAGAAAGTAAACTATACTGGACCTAGATTTTGATCAAAATTTCATGACCGGGGGGGAGTACTGGACCTCCACTGAAATCATGGTGGCCTCCAATATATCTGTTTTTGGGTTGGAAGTATTCTACGTATAATATTCAGCACACTCACCAAACTCAAAAATTATTAGTCCCATATGTACTCTTGGATACATTGGTTTCGTGATATATATCCATCCAAATCCACTTCGGATATCCTTAGTTTTCGAACACAATCATGCCAGTGTGCATAATCGTTTTTGTGATAACTGATCAGGTAACAAATTCGTCAGCTAGCTAGGCCAAACAGATCAAGAGCATGTGACTGTCTATCCTTAGTTTTCGAACACAATCTGACGAGATTTCTTTATTAGGGTTTTTTGTCTTTAGGGTTTTATAGGGTTTTCCTATTTTAATGACTGTATTAGGGTTTACGTCCCACAATCTTTCGTTTAAAAGTAATTAGCTCAAATACATTGATGAATTTGACATGAGAATCATTCTTATTTCTATCCTCACTCAATAGCACGGAACTTTCTGAACTAAGCAAATGATAAGACTGAGGTAACATATCGACCAGATTTTTTTTATTCTCAGGGGTTTTCTTTTGTTTATGGGGTTTTATTGTTTTCCGATTTAAAAGATTGAATTTACTGTCATGCAATCTCTCTTTGAAAAGTAATTAGCTGAAATAAAATTAAGGAATTTGATATAAGAATTTTATGTCTATCATATAACTGCATAACATGGGAACTTCCTGACTCACACAACTGATAAGATTGAGGTAACATGGGGATGGGTTCTTTATTAAATCATTTATAATTCAGAAAGACAACAGAAATGTTGAACTGGTATATAATCTTTGCGCAGCAGCAGAATATATGCCGATCGAAAGGGCATTGCATGGTCCCATCTGCAGGTTCTAAACATATATGCTTCACCAAAGCATCCACTTTCTCATGAAACCCTAGCAATTAGCAAGCCAGCCCTGCACTCAAGATCAAAACATTTATATGTGAAAGTGCTATTACAATTTACAGTAGGACAAAAAGGACCGACAAAAACATCTTTGCTCAAATTATTTGTGAGTTAGTGGTTGAGCATTAATCTGTAGCTTTGGCAGCACAATTGGTGCAGCCTTTTAGGTAGTGACGGACAAAAGAAAAAGAGGTGTGCCAAATTAATGTAACGAGACTTTATAAACCAGCATTAATTTTGTGATGATTTTTACTTTTGAAAGTGCGGACGCGGCGATAATGCGGTACTGTTTCCGCATCAGGCATATAATATATGGTCTATTTATTCATATATGTTGTAGCCTTATAGGTGGTGTGACTCACTAAATTGAACTCTCACTTTTCCTATATCAGAGAAAGCATTGTGGTTATATAATATGACAGACAGATCCAGTTGTTTCTGTTTCAACTTTCAACTTTAGCTTGTTGGGGGCTAAGTTTTGGTGTCCATGGAATCCATTCCTTTTGTGTCTAGTCATGTGGAAGTGGTAATCTAACTTTGGCTCCCTTTCATAACTAGATCAAGCATGGTATCAGAGCAGGTTGTCCGTTGCGGTTAAAGGTCATGGTTATGATTATAAATCCGTTTCAAAATCACATTGTTGAAGAGATTAGTTTCATCGATTGGAATTCTCCACCAATTTACGAAAAGTATGATGATGACGACAAGTATACTGCTGCTGCTAGGAGATAAATGCTTTGTGGATTGGGTTATCCGCAGAATATGAATACAATGGTGGAAACATTTTATGTACAGCTTCATAAAAAGGTCATAACATTGCATTTGCATAATGATTGCGTTAGGGAAGATTTCATTAGTTACAATCTAGAGAGGAAATTTTTTAAGAAAAGACTCGGCGAATTTGGTTGTGGTTCCTCAATATCCCTCCGACCCTACTCCTTACAAGAAACAAATTTGGAAATCTTATGTGCTTGATTTGAAGTCAATTTCTATTAACAAGGAACAAAGGTGTACTTGCTTAGGAATAGCGTGGAAGTGTAATGTACTTGAATGTTTTGTGGGTTTGAAAACTCTAACAATTCTGAAATTCTTTTGATGTGGCTGCTGTGGAAAGATTTGAAAGGTCATCCAAAAGATCGAGAAAAAAACAAGGAGACTCAAGGATGAGTTTTTGATTTTGTTTTTTTTTTTTTTTTTTTTTTTTTTTTTGAGAATAAGAGTATGATGTAGTTGATTTCATTGTTTGTGGCTTCTTATCTTTCAAAGTTATGTATTATTAGACGTCTAGTAACTATAATCTTAGTATTAAGTATCCATCCTATTAATGATTGTACTTTAGGATTCCATATACATTTGTTTTACGTAATTGAATGAGTTGTTTCTCCTCTCTAAATCAAGCATTTGATTTGGTTATACGAATCAATCCATGACTAGCAACATCAAACAAATTCCGTTGCCCTTGATTGAATAAACTCCATATTATATATTCTCAGTCTCTTCAACACCCTTGGCTTGTCGTGCATCAGGTCATTATTTTCACAATGCCTATGATAAAAAAGTGACCCCAAGTTCCAATTTATTTACTTTTCAAAATATCTAGAAAAAATTAATATTATTTTATACACATGGCAAATAAGTGCGCTTGATTATGCCACATAAGTAGACGTGACATAGTTTTTAATGAAAATAATGGAATATAACGAAACATTTTCGTTACTGTTTATTTTTAACGAAAATGATATTTTTATTCTAAAAAAGTCATTCATGATAATATTCACTTACAACACATTTTTGTTCTTTTGCTAAAACTCAAAATTTTCAAACTTTTTTTTTCAATTTTCCTATAAATTTATGCAAATTTCAGAAGTAAAGTGAGATCGTAGTAAACTTAAAAAACGTTTCTCGAATGTAATAGGATATTATATTAGTGACGATAAGGTTTATCTCCGCCCAAATATAGTGAAGGGTGAGTTACGGGCGGTGTGGATCTTCTGTTGTTGGCGCAGTAATGACACTGGATTCGCTTCTCTCTGTTGATAACAGAGTGTCAAAGGTTTACAGTGCGAGTTGATAAAACTCGCTTTAATGGCTGTGGCTGCTCCGGCTCTGCATCACCACCTATGGCTCCGCTTCTCAAACCCAATAACACGAACAAGGCCGTCTCTTCCCGGGGGAGGAACCGCCTTCCTCACCCATTTGCAAATTCACCAGAACTCAGCCCGCATCTCTCTCATTTCCTGCTCTTCAACTTCTCAGTCCACTGAAGCCAGTACAGACACCCCCGAGTCTTGTGTGAATTTGGGTCTCCAGCTCTTCTCCAAAGGACGGGTAATTTCCCATATTTCCCTACTAATCGTCGCAACTTTCAATTTCTTTGAGCAAATTTTACGTTTTTGTGAGATGGGTGCGTTGAGTTTTAGTTTTCTATCAAGAACGTACTGTCTATATGTTATTCATAATGTGTCGATATCAATGTTATCGCTTTCCTAAGTAGGAAATATCGTATCTTTAGTTTAATGTAAACTTTGAGGTTAGGAAAGCAGAAATATTGTATCTTTGCGCTTTGTTTCAATTTGCATACGTTTAGAAATTTGGATTTTGGTGAATAAGAAGCTCTCTTTTTTGCTGTATGAAAGTATTTGATATCGTGTCTCTATGATCCTGGAGTTTTCAGGTTAAAGATGCTTTAGTTCAGTTTGAAACAGCGCTGAGTTTGGATCCCAACCCAATCGAGGCCCAGGCTGCACTGTATAACAAAGCCTGCTGTCATGCCTACAAGTAGGGATTTCGGATTATTTTGTTGGTTTTCCTTATGCATCTCAGACTATCGAAAATATGCCCGAAGTTTATATTTTCTATCTGCATTTACCTCCAACTAATTCTTAGCTAGGCTGATAGGTGTGTTTTTTTCGTTCACATTTTGAGGAAGAGGGGAAGGAAGGAAAGCTGCTGATTGTCTACGTACCGCCTTGAGAGAATATGACCTCAAATTTGGCACAATTTTGAATGATCCCGACTTGGCCTCTTTCAGAGCTTTGCCTGAATTTAAGGAATTGCAGGAAGAGGTTTTTTACTAAACTCAAATTTTAACTGTAAATTGTTTTGTCCTGTAATTTTGAGAGTGCATCTCATCCTCTGGTTGTTTCAACCGATTGGGGTTTGTAAGCGATGGAATCATATGAATAGCTGTTATTTATTGTTGAAACCTTGCCACGTTTTCTTCTGTCTTTGGACATCTTTTATGACAATTATTTCTTATTTATGCAGGCTAGACTAGGTGGGGAAGATATAGGCTACGGTTTTAGGAGAGATCTCAAACTCATTAGTGAAGTACAAGCTCCATTCCGTGGGATTAGGAGATTCTTTTATGTAGCATTCTCTGCAGCTGCAGGAATCTCAACGTTCTTTACTGTACCCCGGCTGTTCCGTGCATTTCAAGGTGGTGATGATGCCCCTGACCTCTGGGAAACTGCTGGCAATGTTGCCGTTAATGTTGGAGGTAAAATCAAGTGCTTTTACTTGCATATAAAAAGTACTGTTCTCCCGCTTTTCTATGTATAAAAGTATTGAGTTAATCCATATAGAGTGTCTTTGATGAGATAACGTTGTTATAAATAACAATACTACGTTTGTCAGTTATGGTTCTTGGTAAGTTACTCTGTTTCATCGAAAACAGAACGTAATAATCTTATAGGATATCTGGAGACGTATGAGTTATAATTCTTTCAATGAGTATCTCATACAGATTGGGAGTAACAGGAAAAAAAAAAAAAACCCCAAAAGATCCAACTTTCACGAGTGTAAGCTTTTGGGTTGTGTGTTCATCGACAGTCGTGTCTTTCGATTGCTTGGGAGATCAAGGGATTGAATATGATACTGAGTGGACTTTGTAACTTGCTATTTAATATGACTAAGCTTTTGAATCAGTAATCTACAGGTCTTATTGTTCTTGTGGCATTGTTTTTATGGGAAAACAAGAAGGAGGAGGAACAACTTTCACAAATATCTCGCGATGAAAATCTATCGAGATTGCCATTGCGCCTCTCCACCAACCGGGTTGTTGAGCTTGTGCAGTTGCGTGACACTGTTAGGCCCGTGAGTACCAATGTTTTTTCTTTCTTCATTATCTCTATGTAGGTTATACGTTGGTGCAGTTCTTTTAATTCTCTACATCTATTTTTGTTTTCGTTATCTGGATAAATGCCAATGATCTGATGAAGTCTAGAATTTAGGTTATTTTAGCAGGGAAGAAGGAGACTGTTGCCTTAAGTATCCAGCAGGCAGCAAGATTTCGAACCGAGCTCCTAAGAAGAGGTGTTCTTTTAGTTCCTGTCATCTGGGATGAAGTTAAGGTACCTCAAATAGAGAAGAAAGGCTTCGGTACACCTTCAAAGGCAGCTGCTGCTCTTCCTTCTATTGGAGTAAGATGCAAAGACTTTCAACTATAGTTCTCAATGCATGTTCTGAGATAGACTTTGATAAGTTATTTCGTTCGTCCTACTATATCTGTTGGCTCCAATGGTAGGAAGATTTCGAGAAACGAACTCAGTCTATAACTGCAAAGTCAAAGTTAAAAGCTGAAATCCGATTCAAGGCTGAGGCTGTATCCCCTGCAGAATGGGAAAGGTTACATGCTACTCTTTATTGTCTACACACTTGTTTCGCCATCAATTTATTACTCTAAATAACAAAATGCTTTGTGTTTATGTGCATTATTTGGTTTGTATGGTTTATGTGCATTATTGTGTTGATATGCTTGATTAGGTGGATAAAGGATCAGCAAAAGTCCGAAGGAGTTACTCCTGGTGAGGATGTCTACATTATACTGCGCCTGGATGGTCGGGTTCGAAGATCAGGGAAAGTAAGTGCATACTGCATTTATGGGTACTTAAGTTCTGGATTTAAGTTTCTGAAATAGCAGATTTAATCTCCTGCATTTCATTTCAAATATACGCGTTTCTTTTGCTCCATTTATTTCCATACACCCTACAAACGTTTAAACTGGTTCGACCCAAGGAAAACTTAATTCTGCGTGTCATCCTCTCCTTTTCGTTTCCCTTTGTATTGTTTTGGAGTTGAATACATCTGTAATATACTCCGATATCTTTGCAGGGCATGCCGGACTGGCAAGAAATTGTGCAGGAGCTGCCACCGATAGAAGCATTACTAAGTAAACTCGAAAGATAGGAGAGTTTTTACGGATGCCTCTGTTAGTCAATCATGTGGCTCTTACACTTCCCATCCCCCATAATATTTCCTTTAACTCCATCCCTTTCGGGTCATTTTGTATTACTAATACGTCTGCAGACGCACAATTCATGTACATTCCACTGATGTATTGTAAATTTTACCACAAACGGTGAATTTTAGACAGGTGGAAATATATTTCGATTTTTGTTTATATACAACGCAGTTTCTTTGTTGGATCATCCTTTCTAGAAGGCCGTTACACAACTCTGTGGGGGCTTGTAGCTTAAGTGGTCGAGCGTTTCACTCTCATACACTCTCGTTCTCGTCCCTAACCACCGTTATACCTAACTGACCGAGTATAATATAAAACAGCTTGTTTAGCTGTTGTTTTCAAAAAGATTAGTCTGAATCTCTTGACGTAGGAAGAAGTTTAATCAAAGTCCGCTTAAGTGGCTCGAAGTTGTTGTAGTGCCTGCTGGCGCAAATTCAAAAACAATATCAATTTCAATGATTAGTTACATACCGATTTGTGGTTTGAATATAATAAAATCATTTTACATATTTCAACAAGCAGCTTGCTTCGGTTTTGATGCGGCTCGTTCGAAATTGCCTTAAGAACCGCTAAATGAGTGTGCTTCGGTTTTGATGTGGCTCGTTTGAGATTCCCTTAAGAATGGCTAAAAAAGCTCTCTACTGACTAAAAAGGCTCTAATAACGTTTGATAAAAAAAACTCAAAAGACACTTCCCAGACAAATAAGCGCTTTCTGGATACAGTGAGGGTTTCTAAATTCTGATTGCTTTTTCAAGAAGCACTTGGTTTTTTTCAATTAAAGTTGTGACGTGTTTTTGATAAAAGCACTTTTAACAAAAGCACTTACGAGCGAAATCCGAAAACGGCCCTTGTGAAATCTCTACCAGCATATTTTCCGGTAGTGGTTGATTTCATTTTCTTGGTAGGTTTTGAACAAGTCATGGATTGTTCCAATTTCAGCTTTCTTCGTAGCAATTGGAACGAGGTTGAATTAATGCAAGTCAACAAAGTAATCACCTCCTCGAAGAAATCAGCATCCAATTTTCCATTTCCTTAACCTTTCGTCCCTTCTTAGGTTATCTTCTTCTCTTGTTCATATCATTTAAAACAACTCAGCAGCTATAAATACTCGTTGGAAGCCAAAAACACACCATACGAAAAACTATGGCCAATTCCTCCGCCATTATCTTTTCCTTGGCCCTCGTCACCGCTCTGATCATCTCCGCTGACGCAGGCGGCGATCACAGGGTGAGCTGGGTTCCGCTGAGACCCCGCTGCGAGGGTTCGGTAGCAGAGTGCATGGATGATCATGATGATGAGTTTGGCATGGACTCAGAGATCAGCAGGCGCATCTTGGCCACCTCACAGTACATAAGCTATGGAGCTCTGCAGAGAAACACTGTGCCTTGCTCTCACAGAGGTGCTTCCTACTACAACTGCAAGTCGGGTGCTCAAAGCAACCCCTACAAACGCGGATGCAGTTCTATTGCCCGTTGCCGGAGTTGATCACCGGTGTAGCTGTTTTATGTTATGGATTTAAGTAACAGATCATGCTGTGAATTGTAATGCTCATACTATTGCTTTATCTTTCTGTTTTTATCCCGACAATACTGTAGTCAAAATTTTCTTGATCAACCTTGTTATTTAACTTAACAATCTATCCTAAACCCGGGAGTATCTGGCTAGAGCAGTGTTCGAGTCGTCCTACTTGTGTATGCCTGGATTAACCAGAGCCCACTCGGTTGGGGCTATTCTGAAAGGTGAGTCCCTGCACGAAGAAGTCTGACCTGTTCGAGTCGTCCTACTTGTGTAAACGAGTTCCAGAATCATCGTTCTAGGACATTCCCGACTAGTATAATTTTATGAAATATAAAGATGCTACGGAATGTCAAAGTTTTCCCAGCAGCCAAACATTCAAAAAATAAACAAACAGCAATGAACTGTTAAATTCTGAAGAACAAGGCATGATAAGACATCATCTCATATTAATGACTTTCAAAAGATAGACCGTGAACAACATTAGCTACAAGAGCACACTGAGTGTTTATAATCTCATAGAAACATCAGCTTCAATCGATCAAGCACAAATACACAACCGCAGACAAAGAAAAGATATCACAAAAACCGAAAACCTTATCGAATGTAGCACTATGTTTATCAGCAAGAACATGAATTGTAACTAGGCAGAACCTTCATCTTGCTTCACTTCATCTGATGCTGGCTTGGACTGCTGCATTGGAGACGGAGAGCCCTCCATTCCCATCTCTGTTTTTAGGTCGTTGATGCTGCTCTCCAATTCATTTATGCGAGAGCCCATCTCGTCAAGTGATCATAGTTAAGGAAACATAGCAGATATTTCACTGATAGCACACAGATAGTAAGGTTTCAAACCCGTCAAGATCCAACTATCAAAACTTGCAGGCAAAACCAGAAACCAAATGAAAACCGAAAATCAAAAAGTATACACAGACTAATTCCTTCAACCTAATCAGACATACTCGCAGTTGTGGCTATAGGAGGAATCTATAACTAATTGAGAACCAAATATGACATCACCCTAACGCGGACAGATAAACGCTTTCAAAGTTAAAGAAAACGGGAAAAGGATATTCTTCGTAACAATGGAGTCGGACATTGTTTGGAACCTAGATTGCTGCAAACAGAAATTTTATCACTAACAGTCAGTTATTTGATTCAACCAACATCACCTCAACTCGAGAAAAACTCACCATTTGTTGAAGAAGATTTTGCACCTGCGAAAAACAGACACCGAAAAATCATTACCAACACAAAAATTCTTGTAAAAATGATCCAATAATCTCAAAATCCTACATTTTTCGAACAAAAATCGAAACTCAGAAAGCTATGAGAACAATTAGGCACTCACAAAAGCAGACATGTCGGCAGTGCTCTGCTTCGGATCCTCCGAATCATGCCCGTCCTGCAGAGAAAAACAAATTCAGAGCAAAACACAGCCAAAGTGCTCCACGGAGTGGGCCTAACGACATGTCGTACCAGCAACAATCGCCCAAACCGACGTACATTTGGGCGAATTGCAACGATCAGACAGAAAGAAAGAAGCTTTTGCGGTAATATCAAAAGCAAACGAATTTGGGCATTCACGTTGTAGCTAGAAAATTCAAAATTTTGAATTGAATCGAATCGGAGTTGAAAAATTCAGGAACCCTAACGGAAAAACTAGACGAAATTGGACGTTTTATTTCCACAAAAATAACGAAATAAAGAACGAAGATTTGAAATTACCATTCTCTGCAACTTTTGGAAGTGCTCTTCTTGCTCCTTCTTCCGTCCGTACAGTAGCTGCAATGGCGATGCGTTGGGGCCTTTGGGTGCGGTGTGGCCTCTGGTTTATAGTTCCGGTGATTCGTTTGGACACGAAATTACTGCTATGCCCCTCCTTTTGAATTCAAAATTTCATTTTCTGGACCAAGGTGATGGTGGGCATTTTTGGAAAGTCAATGACTTGGAAGTTGAGAAGCTGAGCGCCACTGGAATTTCAAATTTTTTATTATCGTCACAAATAAATTAATACATTTAACGGTAATAAATAAGTACATTTTAAATTAGAGAGTTAGAAAAAATAAAAAGTTAAAAATCTATCACAATAAAGCGTTAATAGTATGTCTACTTAAGTCAAATTGGATGTTGGATTATTCCGATTATTAATTTTCATGCATATTGAAACCATTTCAATTCCTTCTTCCCATGTTCTTACTATCAAATATGAAAGAGAAAATGCTAACTCCAGTCTCTCAAAGTAAAACTCTCCACAGACCTTTTGTCACCCCTCATGTTTTTGACACAATGTTTTGTAATATTAATATGAGAATTAACATTAAACTGTAAAATGGCAGAAAGTCTATCGAAGGTTTCACCTTAAGGGAGTCCCCTTTGCATTTCTCAATATGAAATCAAGACAGTTGTCGGTTTCTAAGTGTTTTCTGACACCGAATAAATAGAGATAAAGAGAAAAGATCTCGAGTCCCTACATATACCATCTGTGCATTTAGACAAATCTTGGCCATTGATAAAAGTTAAGATTCCACCATGAAACCAATTGGCACTATGAGAAGTATCCCAACTTTAAACAATGCAAGGTCTCTTGTCCTATCAATATAGAATTCATTCTAAACACACGCCCCTCATGTGTGGTAAATTTTCAAACCTTACACATAAACAACACAATAGATGACATGGAGCGAGTTTGACCGTTTAACTTCACACTTGGGACAACCTACTCTGATTTCATTAAGAAAGTTTGTCAAAATTTGACCGAGAAGTAATACTAGATCAAGAGCTAGTTTATCAATTGTGTAATGCTTTCAAATTCCAGAAAAATTATAAGCTAAACATCGGGAACTGGCTGTCTTCTAACATCATCCATCAACTCAAAAGGATTCCGACCCGGACTATGTTCTCAAAAAGAGCACTATTCGAATTGTATAAATGATAACTGATACACACTGGAACAACAATCTCAAGAGAAGAAACAAAACCCTGATGCTTTTTCCAAGAGAAGAAGCAAAACCTCTACATTAGCAGATCTATATCGTCTGTGTAAGCGTTGTTTATGAAGATCCAGTAAATGCAGCATCATTTATCTTTGTTTTCAGGCGATGCTTTGTTGTCCACAAAAGGATATTCAGACGGGGCAGACCATAGACCGACCAGTATTACTATGTGGAGAAAAAAAAGCATCGCCGATGAGTACAGGTTTGAAGGAAAGACGTTCCAGCAAAACTCCATGCCGATAAACAACAATATGCTGTCCAGAATAAAGAAGTTCAATCAACAAAACGGATCAAAGTAGTAATCATACGTAATTAGTGAAGACTACGTAGCCTAAGGATTCAATGATAAAACAGCCTACCGTAGTACTGTGGGAAAAGGCGTTTTCCACAATAGATATGGTAAGCTATGGAAATACCTGCAATCAGACACATAAAGAACATTGAGTGCTATGAACAAAAGTTAGTGAATAATGTATTGAACTGCGCTAGGTGACCACCATAAAAAGAAACCCCTGTAATTCTAAAGTAGCAGGCAGATTAGCACAGGTCATGCATTGACATCGGGATCAAAGAAAATAGGTGCATTTAGGCGATCAGCTTTCTTAAAGATCCTATATTGTAAATTAGCTACCATGCATTTCTAAGTAGAGCGCTCCGGCTACAAGTTATGAT
Source organism: Pyrus communis (assembly GCF_963583255.1). Lineage (NCBI taxonomy): Eukaryota > Viridiplantae > Streptophyta > Magnoliopsida > Rosales > Rosaceae > Pyrus > Pyrus communis. The sequence continues at coordinate 24,541,441 of NC_084816.1, forward strand.
TTATACAGAATATCATCCAGCAAAACTTACCACGAGTAGAACTGATAATGCAATGATCGAGCACATACAATGCCGACGAAATTCCCAACAAACATAGTCGTCACAATATCTGAAATCACCATGCCCACATTAGTATCAGTTAAAAGGAAAAGTAGTAAGGAAAAAACCTTATTACAGAGGCCTGCTACTTACATTCTTTCCTAAGGACCCTGTTGGATGAATGGATATTGAAGGACTTCTTCAAAGGGAATGAACTTGTAAGAGCAAATTTGAGTTTTATAGGATCAAGTCTAGAATACAAAAATTTGAAGAGTCCACCTTCATGCCTGCACAAGACGATTACCAAAACATATTCAGCAAAAATACATAATTATTTGGCCATCTATAAATACCAATCACTTGTCAAGATACTAGAGGAATGCATGTTACTGTAGACAAGAGTATTTTAGTGCCAGTAGAGTGGTATCAGGAGGTTGTGATTGTCAAATGTGGAAATATGTCGAGATCAGGACAAATGTTTTCTTTTGGTGGGAACAACATTCATAACTTCAACTTTATAACTTCCTAACAAAATTTTACCTTGCCATAAAAATAGAATGATCCATACACCTAACACATTCTCCACGCCACTTCCCCAACAACGCTTATCAAAAAGAATTATACAGTTATACTTACATGCACCATCTATAATGAGCAAAAGCAGTGAGTAAACCAAGGTGAGCAATCAGCAAAGAGATTGCAAATGCCTTCGATACAAATATTGGCTCAGGAACAAACTTGAAATTAACAGACCTGAAAAGAATTGCATGTTATTTTTCAACAACAAAGTGCACTAATGAAAGGAATTTCAAATGAAAAATAGACCATGTATTGCTGAATAAGCACAGAAATTCGAAAGGAAATTTTCTCTTAAAGATCATAAATTATTGTTCAAAGAATGTACCAGAAGTGAATAAAAACTCGACCGAGATTAAAGGCTCTTGAGATGTATGCAAACGGATGAGACATGATGAAAGGCATCCCCAACAGTATCTGCAGAACCATACCATTCAGCAAATAGCTGTCAACAAATGAACACCTGACAGGATAATGCTCTTGAAATGAGGATCTTGAAGTTTAGCTCACCTAATGATGTTGGAATAAAACACATACAGTCAACTTCTGCACTACCAGAGTTGCTTACTCTGAATTCTAAAAACGGTTAAAGAAAAATAATAGAATGTACATCACGGCTGCAAGGTTAAATCAAATGAAAGCTTACAAGTGTATGCAAACATTAGTCCGTTGAAAACAAAAGGAAGAGGTAAGCACCTGTACAAGTGCCGCACCAGCTAAAGCTGATATCACTCTACCGATACTCATAGCCTGTAAAAGATGTGTTGCTGGTTGAGAAATTTTAGCAAATAACTCATGCACGAATCTTATAGAAATGTAATTAATATTACCTTTAACATGAGGAGTAGTAGAGGTGGAGCATAGAGAAGCACATTCATCTTTATGGAAACAGCTCCACTTGACAGATCACAAAAGGCAAAATTAAACAATCATCGTTTATCTTCACAAAAGTTCATCAAGGATGTAAGAATGCTACCTGAAAATGATCAGTCCTAGATGCCACTTTTGGTAAAGAAGTGAGGCCAACGAAGCATACAGGAGCATCATGGCCAAACAGTCATTAAAAAGACGAAGCACAAAAATAGAATGAACCCTTTTCGATAGACAAAGCAAGATCAAAGCCCACCATGGAACCTGAAAAATAACAAAAGGGAATTGGAAGCCAAAATCAGAGCTGACACACAAGGGAGGAGAATCAAGTTTAAAAAAAAGTTGTCAGCCGAGAAACAATACGCTGTTATCTTCAATATCCGGTGACACTTATGTTAAACATCCAAATATGTAATACAGTTAGTTTGACGACGAATTCCATGGAAAAACCTTCCAATTATTTTGTCATCAGTTAGGATGTACAATTGATAGTTCATTAAACCAATCACAACTTTGCAACATCAAAACCGGTGGGCAAAAGGCGCTAAAGCAGAATCAACACTTCATATTCACAAAAAAGATTGAAATTTGTCATACCACATCTGTCTTCCCATAGATGAACAATATGATCCCCAAGTTTATAATGTACAAAATCCCGAACAAAATCTGCAAATATGAAATAGAAATTGAAACCATTGGACAAAAACTACGAGTAAAAACTAAAAACATCAACGGAAAAACTTCCGTATTCGAAAAAAATGATCACCTGAGCTGGATGAACTTGGCCTCCTGTAACATACTGAATGGCAGAATAAAAGTAGAGGAAGCCAGCAGGATAAACCAGCGGCCCTGTGTCGCCTTTTAAGTTAGCGTAGTCTCTCTCTCCACCAAGAAACCCACTAACCTGTCAATCAAATACTGTCATTTTCTCGGCACATTTTCTTAGTAACCAAACAGTCAATAGAAAAAAGATAAAAACTTGGGGAAGATCACTCACTTGTGACATGTACGCGTCCCAATCTATCTTCGTATCTGCAATCCAACACTCACAATATCACCAATCCGAATTCATACATACAAGAGAGAGAGGGAGAGAGGGATAGATTACAGGGGACGTAGGCGATGATAAGGGCGACTAGGATCGCATCGCAAAGGAGCAAGGCGGAAGAGAAGAGTAATTTAGGGTCTTTGAGAAATTTGGGGTTCGAGGATTTGGAAATCCGCCGCCGCTGCGGGGGTTTCGGCCGCGTCGACGCCGTCGATCTGCCCGCCATGGTTGAGGCGTCGTCTTTGGACCTCAAGGCTCCAACGTACCAAAAATTAAAAAGGCCAAATCGGATAAATGATCACTGCTGCGGTTCTAAGAGCAACTCTAGCGTTGGAGCCTCCAGGCTATGCACTATTTAATTCATCTAATGAACAATAACTGCCCTTAATGAATAGTAATAGTGCTGACAATAGCATTTGTATCTCCACCGTTACACTTCAATAGTCCTGGTAATAGACAATAAAATATTAGCATTTTTTTTATTTATAAAATAATACAAAATAATTTTAATTGTAATATCGGATAAGATTTTTAATCGTTCTCATTGCGCTACGTGTCATTATCCGAAGTATTATTAAATAATACAAAATAATTTTATTTGTAATTTCGGATAAGATTTTTAATCGTTGTCGTTGCGCCACTTGTCATAAAATCCGAAAAAACCCAACTGTGGAAAACTCACATAAGCGCCATGGTTGCGGTGGTAGCTCTGTGGAAAACTGAAAATGGTCTCTCCTTTTTCTCTTGCGCGAAGTGAGTTTTGGGGTTGCGTAGGGGAGATGCAGGAAGAAGAAGGTGCACAGGTCAAAATACCATTTTACCCATGTATTAATAGATAGTTAACAGAAAAATCATTTTGGACTAAATTTGCTAATGGAGTACACCACAGGGTTTAAATTCAAGTTTTTTAAGCATATGGGTTGTCTTCTAAATATCTTATGACCACATGAATCATTTATCCAATTTGACCAACTAAAAAAGGACCGTTGGACTTGAATGCTAGAGTCCATGATCTGACCCTTGCTTGAAATCGGGCCAGGTTGATGGTAAACAGAAACATAGGCCTAATATAATCTTTATATTTTGAGTAAATTGTAGCAATGATCCCTCAACTTTAATCAAATTTGAGCAATGGTCCCTTAACTAAAAATTCATTATCATTAGTCTTTCAACGCATCAAAATGTGTAGCTATGATCCTTTTTGTTAACTTCATCATAATTTTGTCAAAATAAGTTAAGTTTGAAGGACCACAATTGGGGTCCCTCAACTCATCAAGACATGTAATTTTGGTCATTTTCGTCAACTTCATCAAAATTTTGTCAAAATGAGTTATGTTGGAATGACCATTGCTATAATGGAATTAAAGTTGAGGAACTATTGCTCCAATTGGGTTAAAGTTGAAGGATCATTTCTCTAGTTGCATTAAAGTTGAGGGACTAATGATAATGAATTTTTAGTTGAGGAACCATAACTGCACATTTTGATGAGTTGAGGGACTCATGATAATGGATTTTTTGTTGAGGAACCATTATTCCAATTGGGTTAAAGTTAAGAATTATTACTACAATTTACTCACATACCACTCTCCCTCTCTGTGCTATTCCATTTGCTTCTCTTCCACAAGCACAGTGTTGGAGTTGAAAATTTACAACGATATGGTCATAAAATATAAGGTTGCAAAAATTGATCATACTTCTTTTACTTATAATTGTCAATTTATGATTGGGATTTTGTGGCACAACCAAGTGCGATGAGGATGTCTGACCGAATTTAAACACTAAAGAAGCTTTGAATTAGGATATATAGAGTTTGGGAGAAGAAGGTGTTTGCTTATTTGATCAGTCTTCATCTTGTTTAAGAATTAACATGCTAAACTTTTTTTAAGTGAAACATAACACAAATGACGTAGCTTTGGTTTGTGTCAATTTAAAGAATATTGATTAAAGGTCTCTTCATTTCATTTATCTAGCTAGTATAAGGGTCAAACAAAATTTCAAAGAGGGTATTATGTATGTTATTGGAGTCAGCAACGGCCAATGCTCCACATTGGCTCCGCCACTGCGCCGTTGTACTCTCATCGTCGACGAAATATTCTACTCGTGCTAGCATTTAGCTCGGAAAGCTCCTCTGAGTCAAATGTTAAACTCACCGCCTGATCGTCTTCAACCGAAGCCTCCTACCCTCTCTCCCAAGTTCCCAAGTTCCCAACCCCCATTCTCCTCCCTTCTCAGATTTCCAGAACCTTCCTCTTAACGATCCCCTGGTAGCCGTCTCTCTCTCTCTCTCTCTCTCTCAAATTATTTGTGATTTTTTTCAGATTTAATAATATAACATATATGAAAATCAAGCTACATTTAGAACTTCAATAAAATACAATCTAAATGGACTATATCCCACAAATTTACACAAAGTATCTAAATATACAACGTTATAGAATCTCAAAACGAAGTACTGAAATCCCCCTCTACAGCTACACTTGAAGTTCCTTGTACGGTTGTACCCGGTGATACCTGTAACCTTCAATGCCGTTCCTGCATCTTGAAAATGGTGCACCGAACAAACCACAACTCGGATAAGCTTCGGATCTCGAATGAGTAGTTAGTAGACAAACTATGGTTCTCTATAAGCTGGAGTTCACCATACAGACTATACGATTAACAATCACTAGTTGTCCCTGATTGATGTGGACGAGGATTTGAACTTGGGCGCAAGATGGATGGGGCGGGCATACTACTTTAGTCAACTCCTCTGATCCACGTAAGTGGTCTTTTACCATAGTGATAAAAATGAATTGAGTCCTTGCATGATATCGTGGGTTCGAATCCTATCGATGGTTAATATAACAAAATTTGTCGTTTAACAAAAAAAATACTGATCTAACCCGCAAATGTAAATGTTTCACTTGATCAACTTTTTCACACTATCAACTTTGTACATTTTGGGTTGAATGTATATAGATGTGTGAGGGCAGTAGTAGAAGGCTAGGAGTGATCCTAAATGGAAATCTTCACCTGGATTTTTTGAGAATCATCGGATCATTTAAGCTTTTGACAAAATCATGTTCGGTATGTCAGCATACTTGTATAAGTTGCACTATTGAGCTGAGTTGTGTATTTGGATGAATACAAGTTTGACAAAGACTATCTTAACGTACTTTTGCAAATCTTATCCCCGACGTGCGTGAACGTCTATGCATGATAAGGAGAGATTTTTCAGGATGATTGTCACATAAGGTGTTATATCACGTATCCTTATATAAATAGTAGATTATGTGTGTTAAAAGGTTAATAAGTTAAAAATTAAAAATTTTCATCATTTACATAAAAATATATGATATATCATTTATATTCTCGTCACAATTAAAATTTTCGTTGAGACCGACCCACAGAATGAGTTTTTGGTTCTAAAAGCCAACCCTCAGGCCACGTGTGGCTACACTCAGCTAGTCAGCTTCCACCGTTAATCATCTGGATCTGCTACTACGTACGTACAAGTACAATCTCCATTAGCCACGTGTACGTCTTCCACCCCTCCACTCCTTGCCTCCACCTCCGCCCACGTGTCCTCCCTGTAAACTCGCTCTCGTCTGTATATCTCCCACCTGAAATTCCTCCAACAAAACCAAAACAAAGTAAGAAACAAAGAAAAAACACGCACTCCTTTTATCCCTCTCTAAAAAATGGATAATTATTCCGACCACCTCAAGCAACGCAGGGCAGATGACCCTACCACCGCCGCCGTGCCCACGGCCACGAACAAGAGCGGTTACAGAAGCAAAAAGGACATGAAAATGGACATGGCCAAACGCGGCCTCAGGTCCCTATCCGTGGCAGTCGCAATCCCCGTCTCTCTCCACCTCCTGGCTATCTACGCGGGCTCATCCGACCCATATCGCATCGGATCCAAGCCCTTCTGGATCCCTCCCCTGTGGGCCCTGCGATTAACCTGCATAGCCTCCAGCTTTCTCATGGGCCTGGCTGCTTGGCTCGTGTGGGTGGAAGGTGGGTTCCATAAGAATCAGATGGCTCTACCCATTTACTTGGCCCAGCTAGGGTTGAGCTTGATTTGGGATCCGATTGTGTTCGGGGCGGGGGCTCCGTGGGTCGGGTTGATCGTGTGCATGGGGATGTTCGGGGCGATGATCGGGTGTTCTCGGGTGTTTAAGGGTGTGAATCCGCTCGCTGCCGATCTTATAAAGCCGAGCTTGGCGTGGGTTGCGTTTTTGGCCGTCGTAAATCTTAAGCTTGTATTCCACTGAAGTTTCATAGTACAGCAGCTTATGTTATGTACGTATGCATTTCTCAATATAATTGCTATAAGCTTTTGTGTCTTGCAAAGTCTCCTTAGAAATGTTTCTTATGAAACACTTATATCGCATTCGAAACACACTTTATTTTAAAGGAAGCTAATGAAAAAAATTTGAAAATTTTAAGTTTTAACGATAAAGACAAAATAAAAGGTGAATGGTACAATGATTGATTTTTTAGTGTAAAAATGTTGTTTTTTGTTAAAGTGAACAATACTGAAAGTTTTTCGTTAAAATTCCCTTATTTTAAAGCATTTTTAAAATGATCCACATATATTTCGGAGTTTGCTTAATCTTTGTAAAGAAAGGTCACAAGTTCGTGTAGTCTCTTTACAAAATAAGGGTAAAGTGGCGTCCAGCAGGCGTTTTTTCCCGACTCTCGCTATGCAAGGTGGCCTTGCGTACGGTAGACATTCTCTCCTACCTTGCAAGCGAGAAGTCTTATTGGTTTGAAGTCGTCTTTATTTTTCAGACGTGAGTTAAGTCTAGTTGGTCAGTGCGGGCTTAGACCCGAAAAGTTGTAAGATTGTATTATGTGGTATAGCAATTGCATTTAGTTGAAGATTGTCGAACTCCATTGCTAACATAATCCACAAACACGAGCATGAACAGGTCTCACCACAGTATGAATATGAACACAATAACGTCTACAAAACTGATTGGAATTTTTGGAAACAATAAATAATCTCTCTGATTTTCGTTCGGGAAGTGGTGCACATATTTATAATGTACAAAAGAATACTATCTCCAAATCTAGCACAAGACAAATAAATAGCATACGGATTCTAACAAATCCTACATCAAGTAACACGAGTGAACTAAGAAGACGATACCTTGGTGGCCTTGAATGCCGGATGAAGCAATCCAAGTTCATCTTTAACCTCGAGTGGATTGTTTGTTTCGTTCCTAACTCTCTTAACTCTTCGACTACCCAGTGACCGGTGCGTGAATCCATAGATTTGAAGAATCTGATTGTCCCCAAAGTTAAAAGCTCTATCCATCTGCTCCAAGCATCTCCTAACCGGGTAATCTCCGAACTTCCCACACGGCTTGCAACCCACAAAATGCGTCACCAGCGGCCACCGGTGGTCGCCCAAACCAGGTCGATAATTCTCAATCATTTCCTCGTATTTATCAACCAAAATACCCCAATATCCATGCAAATAATATCCACTCTCAAGATAAACCTTATCGCCCCACTTCTCTCTTTGAGTGGCCAATATATAAACCATGGCTGATTGATCATCAGCTTCGAAAACCGGCCTACCCTTCAATTCCCTAGTGAGCACCTTCCCTGCCTCCTCCCTAATCTTCCCTTTCGGTCCCATCGGAGCCCAAGCATCGAGCATATCCAACGACCACTGCGTATTCCTCAACAAAAAGCTCCCGGTATTCAACCCAATCCAACTTTTATCATCATACACCATCTCGTTCCACCCGTGCATTACAAAGTTGGAATCTTTGTACCTCTCCCATGGCAATTCAAAAGCCATATCTGTAAACATTGCATCACTATCCATCCACCATAGAAACTCAACCTCCGGGTGAGACAACAGAAGCTTCCGAATCAACGGAAGCTTGGCCCAAAAACCCGCCATTTCGGCATCCAACAGGGCCATATTGTAAAAAACCTCAATCCCATGTAATCTACAATAATCAATTTTGTTCTTAATCGACTTCAACAAGTAATGATCACCTACCGGGTTTTCGCAGGGTTTTGGCGACGACCCAGTCACCAGAAGCACCCGGGGCTTACCAGGCCCGACGAAATTTGGGAAATTAGGATTTTCCCGGAGCCATTTCGACCTCTGCTCGTCCCATTTCGAAATCTTGGGTCCAAGAGTGTAGGGCTTATTCGGGTCGGGCCGGTCGTCCTCCCCTTCGTCGACCAGGATCTTGTTAAAATCCAAGGCGTTGTAGTTGTTGGGGTCGGACGGCGTCGCGTGGACCTCCTCCAGGACGCGGTGGGGCTCCGCCCGCTTGCGGGAGTAGAAGTGGTCCCGAATCTCGAGGAAGTCCTGCTCAGGGGTTCCGAACTTGCCGGCTCCGATCGTGCCGCGGAGCACGACCACCGTGAGGACGAGGCAGAGGATCGTGACCTTGCTGTGCCGGAGAGCTCGCTGGATCCGTCGCGATCGTTGAGCTCCCAAGCATTTCTCTAATATCATAGCTGAAATTTGAACCTCAATAGAACATACGAAAATTGGGGAATTTGGGAAATTTTGGTGGAAGGGGAGTGGAAACCCTAGAATCCACAATTTTGACAGAATTAGTTTTGGGACAAAGATTTTGTAAGCCAATGTCGGAGGTTTGGTCGATGTTAGAAATGTTTTTAAACTAATACGCGTTTCTTTTTATAAAACAGTACGGAAGTTGAAAAAAAAAAAAAAAGACAAAAATTGTTATTATTACTTCAAGAATCTCATTTTACATTCTAATCTTTTTATATTTGGAGAGAAAAATAAAAATATAAAATGAGATTTTTAAATTACCAATAACACTTCCTAACAAAAAACAACAAAAGAATGTTTATTGGTTTGGGCCTTTGGAATTTGGACCCACTTGAGAGGAAGATTAAAGGCCTACTTTATAGTAATGCATGAATGAGTTAGCAAGTTCACCTCTCTTTTTACACTCAAGTTTCATCTCTCTTCGTATATATTTTTTTGAACGCATCAATATTTTTATATTAAGAGGAGGGAAAGTTCGACTAAGTTACACAATGGGTAATTTAATTTGGTATTGAATTCATCATCCACGAGATTCGAATCTAAAACCTCTCACTTCCAAGTGGAGAAAATGATCTAAAAAGTATATATTAAATGATCTAAAAAGTATTGCCTTTAAAATAATTGAAAACGGTTTTGTTGAAAATACTTTTTGAAACCAATCCTTAGTAAAAATCCAAACGGATCTTGAAAAACCAATCATGTAAAAATCCAAGATAAAGGATCCCCATTTTTCTCAAAAAATGGAGATTGGTTGTGAGATCCATTTCACAACGAACTTCAACGATCCGAATAGTCTATTTGATAAGTCTCATTTCATAGATCATTTATGCAAAAAATTCAATTCAATCTGAAATCATTTGCTCATTTAATTATCACAATGAAAATTCAATGTTTCTTAAAACATAGTGTTCGTCAATATCTTTGAACTCAATTAGATGTCTCAAATATTTCCGATTTGATTAATATTTTACAAACATGATCCATAAGCAATGTTTAAAATATCGGTATCAGTAGAAATATCAATAGGCAAATTTGTGGATATATCGTATATCGATATCGATATTGATTGTCTTCGATGGAAATGATGAATATTTGCTCAAAAACATGGAAATTTTAAATTATTTTTTAAAGAATGTCATACGAAGCCACAACATATGTATGAATCAAGAATTAATGATTAGATATTGTGTAAACAATAAGTATGTGATATATGAGAAGAAAATTTTCCTTATAATGACAAGTAATAAAATAAATCATTTCACTGGAAAGCATACGTAACTTAATTGAAATTTTCATCATGAAAGCAGCACAAGTTTCATTGAAGTAAACTAATACCATAAAGAAAGAAATTAAAAAATAAAGAATGCATAGGCTTATGGATATTTCCTGCAAACTTTTTGCAAATTGTCTACAAACATTGGATATTTCTTGAAAATATAAAAAATACCGAGGAAATTGACTGATTTACGGAAAGATCGTGTTCACCCCTTCTTTCCATATCGTTCCCTGAATTTCTGAATATTTTTATGGAAATATCGAACATATCCAGGATATTTCAAACAGTGTCCATAAGGAGCAACTTCAAAAATAAACAGTTCAGATTGTTGAAGTTCGATGTGGTCCAGGTTCCACAATTAATCTCCCTTCCACTAAAGACTCCGCTAGTTTTCATAGTATAAATGCAGATCCAACTTTATTTCTCATACAATTTCAATCTGAGTTTCACTCTGCTGTGACAACCATTGTCGCAGGCGCCTCATGCCATGGCACAAATCGCAAGGGCATTTGGAATAGAATTTCAACTCGTAACTTGTATCCGAATTGTCACCAGCCGCTGCTTCCACTTCAAATAATGAATAAACTTGTTCACCGTTCCTGCCTTTCTTTACTTGTCTGTCAAACCCTTGAGTTCTACTCTTTTCCTCCCTCCTAGATGAAATATTCAACAATAGCCTTTAGTGACTAGTTGTTGCAATTTAACCTCTAAAAGAAGATAGAAAATAGTTATAAAGGTTAAATTACAAGTTACTAAGCTTAACCAACATGTAATTTAACTTGTAATTTAGCCTTTAGTAGATACTTTTTTTTTTTTAATGGGTATGAACGGGTGACTAACAAGTTAGAGTACAGACACATCCTTGCCATGTCCACACAATACCAGCACGGTACGAAAAGAACCAAGAATTGACGTTGTGTTTATGTTATGTAAAGCACACAAATGTAAACTAAGTAAACCAAGAAAATGATTACCCGTAGATTTTGTTAAGAGTCTTTTCCAAGAGTACGGTAGATCCAACTGCTACATCATCTACCCTTTTCCCATTTTGAAAGAAACGAAACGTTGGCTGCAAAAGAAATGCACACGCATCAACAAATTATGTAATGTATACCATGGTCATCTTTAGACAATTATTGATTAGGATTTGAACAAATTACAACCCGAATTATTGAATTTTACTTTAAAAACAAGGGTTAAGCATATGGTACAAATTACACTAAGTAAGAATGAATCACTTACCGTACAATTGATATTGAACTCTTTCATTACATTACTAAGGTCTTCTACGTACTGCAGAGAGAATAAACAAACCTTAAGTCAACTTATCTTGAGGCAAAATAAGAAATCATATCATAATTATTAAGAATTCAAATGATTGACAAATAATTTGATCAAAGTGAACCAAAATCATCTTACAAGGCCATACCCTATGATCAATTATAATTTGATACAATGCTACATGTGGGAATTCCTTGGCCCACCTACTGATGACTGAATGTGCGCCAAAGTAGTCTGCAGAAGAACAGTAAACCAAGCATAAGTTGAATAAGAATACTTGGTTGCAAATGACCTGCATGTTAAAAGTAAATTCATAAAAACTTACTATGCGTCTGAGCGTCGTATTCATAGAAGCAGAAAACTGCTGATAAAGATTTATCTATATACCAATGAATTATTGAAACACATAAGTAAAACTGCGTTATCATCTCAAAACAAAACAAATTAATTCAAACAAATTAAAGAAAAAAAGGATTAGAGTAAGTTTCACCACAAATACGTATCAAAATATACAAAACGCAGACCATGCACAATAGCTTTACCTTATGTGCGTGGGTGTGTGTGTCTAATATAATCGAAGAAGTGAGAGATGTTACCTTGAACTCTGTTAAGCTCCAACTCATACTCAACCATTTTATACAAGTAAATTTCTGGGGGAACTGAAAAATAAAATCTTTGTGGTTACAGCAAAGTCAGTCGGACCAACGGAAACAGAAAGTAAAAGAGAGATGGAGTACCTACGAAGAGGCGCCGGTCTTCCCATGGAACGTGCATAGACCAAAATTTGTTCCACTTCCAGTCAGGATATTCTGCTAATAAAAAAAAAATAGGCAGGCGACATTCATTATTGTAAAAGTTTATTTAACAGTTTGAGAAAAAAAATCGCTGGAAAGGCAACAAGAAAAGCCTTTGAAGAGAAAGAGGTGGATTATGTGCCTGAAGCGGAGGAAGAAAAGCCTTTGATGCGACTTCTGTGTTGCAGAAAATCAAGGTTTGGTGGTGGTGAAGACAGTGCAGCTGCTACTGAAGTTAAGGTTAGGCTTTGGATGGATTTACGATTGCCCTATCCAAGCAATTGTCGCACCAAAACCCTTGAATTCCTCATTCTCTTGTGACTTCGCTTCTGTTTTTGTGTTACTTTCGAGTTGGTAGTTGGGTGAAGAGGATCCTCCTTGTGATTTCTTCTACAATGATTTTATGACAGTAGTTATTTTTGACAAGTTTAGTGGCATGACAAAAAAGGCGCACACACACATGTATAGGTTTAGCTAGGGTTTAGTATTTTGGTCAATAAAGCCGAGTTTTAGATATATTTAGTCTTGGGTATTTTGGTCAATAAAACGTAGAATATATTTCCCTATGCTACCCGAATTTTGGTGAATAAAGCCAGAAATTCAAGGGCTTTGGAAGCGAATTGCTACAGAGAAGAGAATGGCTACGAACTCCAGGGTTTTAGTAAGACAGTTACTTGGCAATCCCCTAAACCCCTGCACAGCTCTTCTTCATCACCATAACCATAAGCATCCTCTTAGTTTCATCAAAACCCTAACAGTTTCTATTGACACTATGAACAGTATGGAAGGGAATATTGCACGTGAAAAGGAATGTTGTATATTCCTTGACAGCTAGACACCACATGGTTTGCTGCTTATTTTTCTCTAGTTGCTGCATCATGGACAGCAAGCACAACACCCTGTATTGCATTTGTTTATTGCATGCGTATGTGTGCATGTGTGTATGTAAAAATGTGTATAAACCATGCTGCCGTTGCAGCAGTTTAATAAGAAAACCACAACAAGTTGAAACCAAAACTTCAAGATGGTATCAGAGCAGGAACCATAGGGTCCTGCCTCTGTTGTTTATCCTTCTAGCTTGTTCTTCTTCCTCTGTTCATCATTTGTTGTGATGGCAGAAGATATCTCATTTAGTTCTGAGGCTACAAGTTCCTCAACCCTAACACCAGCCAACATGATACACGGGGAGAGCAACCCACGACTGTGCTCCGTGTTGTTGAATGAGTTCAACTACTTGTCATGGTCACGAGCTATATCTCTTGCTCTAGGAGGAAGATCGAAACTAGGGTACGTAAATGGAACCATCAAGCCTCCAGATTCTTCCTCAGCTACCTTTGATGCATGGCACTCAAATGACCAGCTTGTTATGTCCTGGATACTTAACTCGATGGAGCCCAAGTTGTCCGAGATCTTCAGCTACTCAGATTCTTCACACATCTTATGGGATTCGATCAAGGAAATGTACGGCAGTCAACACAATGCTGCCCGTGTGTTTGAACTGAAGAAAAGCCTCGCTGGACTTAAGCAAGGTAATCAAACTTTCATTCAGCATCTTGTAAGCATGAAATCTATGTAGAATGAACTTGATCTATACCGTCCACACACCACTGAATCCGCTGCACTCTTGAAAAGGGCTGATGAAGATAAAGTGTTCCAACTATTGGCAAGCTTGGGAGTTGAGTATGAAGACTTACGTAGCCACTTACTAATGACTCCTAAGCTACCATCGTTCGTCAACGTGTGTCATGCAGTCCAAAGAGAGGAAACTCGAAGGAAAGTAATGCATGTTGAGCCCCGGTCTAGCCCAGAAGCTAGGGCTTTCACCAGTAACCACAACTTCACTAGTGAAAGGCATTTTAATGGAAAGAAAGCTGACTGGAAATGCACATACTGCAACGCCAAGGGGCACGTACGGGAAAAATGCTGGATTTTACACCCTGAGTTAAAACCTAAGTTTAACAAGGAAGGAAAAATGATCAGGGATGGGAAAGGGTTTGCGCCTAAAGCCTTCCAATCTAAAGAGATGTCAAACTTCACCTCAAGCCCTATCTCCCTGATCAATGAGTTTGCCGCCTTTCTCCAAAAGAAGAGTGATATCGCTGAGGGTAACAATGTCACCACGGAAAATTCCACAGAAATGCTTGGAAAATTTGCTGGTTTTTTGGCAAATTCAAACACCACTACATCCGGCAATATCCCAGGTATCATTTGTGCACTTTCCACGGCTCTCAATCTCACACACGATTTTTGGATTGTAGACTCAGGTGCCACTGACCATATAACCAACAACCAAGCTTGTCTACATGAGTTTCAAAAATTACCTAATCCTACTCATGTGTCTGTAGCGAATGGGAAAGGGGAACCAGTCCTAGGAAAAGGAAAAATTAAATTGATGGGGAGTGATGTAGAGTCTACGGCACTATATGTACCCTCATTTCCATTTCAGCTTCTGTCCATAGGAAACATCACACATACTTTGAACTGTCTTGCTATTTTTTCTCCTCACACAGTTGTGTTTCAGGATCGAGTCACTCAGAAAAAGATTGGTGAGGGTTTTTTCTTAAATGGTCTGTACTACATCTCAAAGGAGTTCAATCAAATTAAGGAACCCATTGCCACCCTAAGCCATGTCCAGAAGCATCAACTTTGGCACCAACGCCTCGCTCATCCCTCCGAACCAGTAATGTCTAAATTATTTCCAAATTATTGTACCAACACACATGAGTGTGAGATCTGTCAAATGTCAAAAGCCACTAGGCTACCTTTTGTACCCTCTAAATCTAGAACCAGTAAACTCTTTGAAGTTGTACACTCAGATATTTGGGGACCTTCCCGTGTTGAGTCATTTGATGGGTACAAGTATTTTGTTACATTCATAGATGACTACTCTAGGGTTACCTGGTTATATCTCTTAAAGTCTAAAAGTGAATTTTTTACAGCTTTTCAAGACTTTCATAAGCTAATAACCAACCAATTCTCCTAAAAAATATATACCTTACGGTCAGATAATGGCACCGAGTATACCTCCAATAATCTGTCAAACTACTTGAGCAGTCATGGTATCTTGCATCAAACTAGTTGTGTGGGTACACCACAACAAAATGGTGTTGCCGAACGTAAGAATAGGGATTTATTGGAGAAAACTAGGTCTCTTATGTTTCAGATGCAAGTTCCCAAGAGATTCTGGTCCCAAGCACTCCTCACTGCAGCCTATATCATTAACAGACTTCCCACTCGTGTCCTGAATTCCAAATCACCTTTTGAAGTTATGAAGGGAAGAACTGCTGATTTAACTCATTTCAGGATTTTTGGATGCACTTGTTATGTTCACGTTCAAGCAAATCATCGTGATAAACTCGAACCTCGAGCTATCAAGTGTGTGTTTATGGGGTACTCGAGTTCTCAAAAGGGATACAAATGTTATAACCCACACACTGGGAAGCTGGTTGTCTCTAGGGATGTACGGTTTGATGAACTCGTTCCTTTCTTCAACAATCACTCCCCGAATAGTTCTCAGGGGGAGAGTCTAATGGATATTTTTCCACTACCAACTCTTGCTGAAATCCATACAGACACCCCCCATACCACCCTATAAGTGATTCCCCAGTTGATGAGATGGTCAGTGAAGATATACCTCGTGCCCCAGCACCAGTTGTTGCCACACAACCAATTGTAGCAGCACCAAAAAGGAACCCAACTCGCGATCGCAATCCTCCTCTACGGCTACAAGAGTACATCACTTACAGTGCAAGGCATCCCATTTCTGAAGCTCTTACTTATCACAAACTGTCAGCATCTCATGCATCCTTCCTAAGTCAGGTGACAAATAATGTTGAGCCTAAAAACTTTCAAGAAGTAGTATGTATGCTCGTGTGGAGAAAAGCCATGCATAATGAGCTCAAAGCACTGAACGAAAATCAAACCTGGAGTGTGGTAGACCTTCCCAAATGGAAGAAAGCCGTAGGGAGTAGATGGATTTACAAGACCAAATTCAATTCCAATGGTACCATTGAAAGACACAAGGCACGATTGGTTGCACGGGGGTTCACTCAAACCTACGGTATTGATTACAAGGAGACTTTTGCTCCCGTCGCCAAAATGAACACAGTAAGGGTGTTGTTATCAGTAGCAGTCAACCACGACTGGCCCTTGTTTCAAATGGATGTTAAAAACGCATTTCTTCACGGTGAGCTTCAAGAAGAGGTGTACATGAAGCTACCTCCAGGACACCCTCAAGAACAAGAACCTACCAAAGTCTGCAAGCTTCATAAAGCTATATATGGACTTAAACAGTCTCATCGAGCTTGGTACGCCAAACTGAGCTCCGTTCTTGAAGTGGCAGGGTTCAAAAGGAGTCATGTTGACTCCTCTCTCTTTGTTCGAAGTGGTGTCCAAGGGAAGCTCATAGTTCTTATATATGTTGACGACCTTATCATCACGGGGGACAACATGGATGAACTCGAGGCTCTTAAAAGGTCGTTTCACCAACAGTTTGCCATTAAAGACTTGGGAACCTTGAAATATTTTCTGGGAATTGAGATGGCTACCTCTTCCAAGGGTTTATTCTTGAATCAAAGGAGGTATGTTCTTGACCTTCTTAAAGAAGCACATATGGTCAACTGCAAACCTGCTCGCACCCCACTTGCTAGCAAACTTCAATTGGATGCTCCAGGTAAACCCCTATCAAATCCTAATGTGTATCAACGCATGGTTGGGAAACTCATTTACCTCACTATCACAAGGCCTGATATTGCTTACTCCGTTAACCTTATCAGTCAGTTTATGCATTCTCCTACATTGGTTCATTGGGAAATTGTCAAGAGAATACTCCGATATCTCAAGGGTTCGATCGGCAGAGGCATACTCATGCAGAAAAATGAGTCTAATAACATTCTGACCTATACCGATGCTGACTGGGCTGGTAATTCCCTTGATCGAAAATGCACCACAGGTTTTTGTACCTTTGTAGGTGGAAACCTTGTCACCTGAAAAAGTAAAAAACAAACAGTGGTTGCACGGTCCAGTGCTGAAGCTGAATATCGGGCCATGGCAGCAACAGCTTCTGAACTCATCTGGTTGAAGAGTCTCCTTCTTGATCTTGGCTTCACCAGCAAGGAACCCATGTCCTTATTCTGTGATAACCAGGCTGCAATGCATATTGCATCCAATCCTGTCTTCCATGAACGGACTAAACACATTGAAGTTGACTACCACTTCATCCGCACTCAAGTTCAATCCAAAGTCATCGAAACTGTGTACACTAGAAGTCATGATCAACTTGCGGACCTTTTCACGAAAGCTCTCGATTTTACACAGTTTCAACGGTTATTGTTCAAGCTTGGATCAATCAACCCCCTTGATCCAGCTTGAGGGGGAGTATTGACAGTATGGACAGTATGGAAGGGAATATTGCACGTGAAAAGGAATGTTGTATATTCCTTGACAGCTAGACACCACATGGTTTGCTGCTTATTTTTCTCTAGTTGCTGCATCATGGACAGCAAGCACAACACCCTGTATTGCATTTGTTTATTGCATGCGTATGTGTGCATGTGTGTATGTAAAAATGTGTATAAACCATGCTGCCGTTGCAGCAGTTTAATAAGAAAACCACAACAAGTTGAAACCAAAACTTCAAGAGTTTCAGTCCCAATCACACCATCTTTGCCACCACGACCGCCCCCACCGGCAATTCCTTCCTCTTCAAAACTCTTCTGTACCCTTGACTCCAGCTCAAAAAAGGAAATTATTATTGGGTCCTATAGCCGCTGGTCTATCAACTACAAGGGTCGGTGACTTAACTCTCTTCAAAACTCCTTCCACAAATCTTCTGCCTTTGTTGTTGCCTTGCCGCCGCTGACTTAACTCTTTTCACGATTTTCTTATTTTCAGGTTACTCAGACATTCCTCTCATTTTGCTCCACAACCATTACGATCAGTATGTCAGCGCAGTTAAAACAATTCAAGGTAGTGTTTTATAGTTTTTTTTTTTTTTTTTTTTATTAAATTAAATGTTTGCTTGAAGGTTTTTTTTCGATGAAATTGTGTACTTTTAATATAAGAAAACATAAGATTTCATGCAGTTTGTTTTATTTGTTCTTTTAATTCATTGGAACAGACCATGTAAAAGTATAAACATGAGATAAGATGATCGGGCATTAGCTATTCAAATCCAATAAGGATAAGAAAGTCTTATATGAAGATGAATATCAGTTCTTGTCAATAAAGGATTTTATTGCAGTAGGAAACTGATATAGGAAAACATAAGTTGTTTCCCATAAGGATTCTAATAGGGAATCCACATGCTAATATGAGAAGGATATGTGTGTATATATATATGGCATTCTCTCCTCTCACAGGTGCGGGCTCTTGTTGGAACCAAGTCCTATTCTTGGTTAGAGTAAAAGCATACTGACAGAGAGAAGAAGAGTTGCTGCGTTTGGATTAACAGTGAACATCCATGGCTGCTTCCAGTGGAAATTCTTCAGGTTAGTATGTTTCACTTTATAAGGATTAGTCTTCTATGTTTTGGTCTTGGTTGTGGTTTATGTAACTGAATCCGATTACTGGAATAAGTTTAACATGTGGTATCAGAGCCTGGGGTTCATGTTCATAAATTCGATCAATAAAAAAAAATAAAAAAAAAAACCCATTCTTCAGGTTTCGAAATTGGTTTCAAACCTAAAACTGAGCATAAGGAAAACGGTGCGTTTAAATAAAATATGATTGCCTTGATGCTCCTCAGTTACAACTCTTCGAAACTTATCGGGTTTGGGGTTTTATGAACCAGAGTTGCGACTCTTCGTTCTTCCTCTTATTTTCTGGAAATCAATTTTACTATTCTGAGTGTTTCATGATGGTCAAACCTGATCTTAAGTTCGAATATATCTGTGATAAATGCTTCCGCTGCGGGATATTGATGCTTGTTCTTCAGGTCAGGTTATCGAAACTGAAATTAAAATTGAAAGTCAAGTTCAGTTGTTTTTCTGATTCTGTGGGTATACCATGATTTGAATAACATATATTGATATTTTCTTATTATTTGAAACTGTTGATTGTATGATCATCTGTGGAAGAAAGCCGTTTTAAGGCTTAGGTCTTCTTCAGAACTAAACCAATGCACTGAGTTGTGTATACGACAAATTCTTCAGTAATGGAATGATTGTCCCAGACTGCATAATTTTAGTCCTGAGCATTCAGAAGGGAATCTTTTATTCTATATATACTTATCAGCTTTTGTTGTTATAGTTATGTATATGGATAATTGATTATGATGACATGATGTGCAATTGACTGAGAATAGAAATCAGGAACCTAAAAGTTCGTATTGTGATTTCAATTTTTCTTCAGTGTCTGCAATATCAATGAAGACCCTCAATTTGGCCAACATCCCAATCCTCACAGGTGGGGGAAATTACAAGAAGTGGAGAAGGGAAATTAGTTTGTTATTGACTCTGAATGAGTTTGATATAGCAATTGACAACCCTAAACCTATTATTAATGATCAGAGCACCAGAGCTGAAAAGGCTGATTATGAGAGATGGACAAGAGCCAATAAGGTGGCACTGTCCATTCTAGAGAATGGCATGACTGATACTATTCGAGGAGGAATTAAGAAACATGATGTGGCTGCTGACTATCTGAATGCCATAGAGAAGAAATTTCAAGAATCTGTGAAAGCTGAAGTAAGTCAGTATATGTCTCTATTGACTACTTACAAGATGGAGGGTACTGGCTCCATTAGGGATCATATAATGAAGATGACCGATGCTGCAGAAAGACTCAATACAATGGACATAAATATTGGTGAGAAGCAGCTAGTGTTCATGATCCTCCAAGCACTCCCCAACAGATATAGCCAATTGAAGATTTCTTATAACACTCAAGATAAAAACTGGGATGTTGACCAATTGATTGCACAATGTGTGCAAGAAGAAGCTCGTCAAAAACAAGAAAGAAACAAAGAGATTGAGGATATCAACTTTGTGCAGATAGCAAATGAGAAGAAGCCGTTCAACAACAGAGGCTCTTATGGTTCCGGTAAGAATTCTAAACCATTTAAGAATTCTAATAAGTTCAGTAATTCTGCTAAAGTAGTTGACTCCCCTAGAAAGTCTAATAAGTTTAAGGCTAAACCTAAAGATGTGTCTAAGCTTAAATGTTTTTGGTGCAAAACTAAGGGCCATTTAAAAGTCAACTGTGAAATTTTCAAAGATTATGTGAAGAGTAAAGAAAAGGAACAAGTACTTGTATGTGTTGAATCAAACCTTTGCGAAGTACCTGTTGATTCTTGGTGGTTTGATACTGGATGCTCAGTACATATAACTAACTCTTTAAATGGTTTTCAAAAACAAAAGGAAATTGGTGATACTTTATACAATGTTTATGTAGGGGAAGGGACTAGGGTTGCAGTTCATTCAATAGGGATTGTGAATTTAAAGTTAACTTCTGGTTTTGTTTTAAAATTAAAAGATGTGCTCTATGTGCCAAAGATGAGAAGAAACTTAATTTCTGCCTCTAAAATTGTCAAAGACGGTCTTGCTTTCCTTGCTGATGATGAGTGTTTGAAAATCTTTAAAAAGAACTGTCTAAATTCTGTTTTAGGTACTGCCCTTCTATTAGATAATCTGTGGAGTTTAGAATGTTCAATAGAGTCAAATAATCACTCAATTTTGAATGTTGGTTTCAAAAGGACGCTAGGAACTGACACTTCTTATATTCTCTGGCATAAGAGGCTAGGGCACATTTCTAAAGAAAGAATAATGAAACTTTCAAAGGCAGAATTGATTCCAAAATTAGATTTTACTTCTGGAAATGAGTGTGTTGACTGTTTAAAAGGCAAAATGACTAATTTCAGAAAAATGGATGCTAAGAGAAGTCAAGGGCTATTAGAGATCATACACACTGACATTTGTGGTCCTTTCCCAGTCAAAACAATTTGTGGTCATAGGTATTTTATCAACTTCATTGATGATTTTTCTAGGCTCGGTTATACTTTTCTTATTACAGAGAAATCAGAAGCCCTTAGTTGTTTTGTCAAATATAGAACAGAAGTAGAAAAACAGTTAGGGAAGGTCATAAAAATTGTTAGATCAGACAGGGGAGGTGAATACTTTGGCAGGTACACTGAATCCGGGCAACAAAAGGGTCAATTTGCGCTCTATCTTGAGAAGAATGGGATTGTGGCACAGTACACCACACCTGGAACGCCTCAACAGAATGGTGTCTCTGAAAGAAGAAACAGGACCCTCATTGGTATGGTGAGAAGTATGATGTCAAGATCAAAATTGCCAGGATTTCTGTGGGGAGAAGCTTTGAAAACAGCTAATCATATATTGAATCAAGTTCCAAGCACGGCAGTATCTACCACACCTTATGAGTTATGGCATGGGAGAGTTCCCAGTTTTACTTATTTCCATGTTTGGGGTTGTAAAGCGGAAGCTAGGTTCTATAATCCTAATGAAAGAAAGCTGGATCCAAGGACTCAGTCATGTTACTTCATTGGTTATCCTGAGAAATCAAAAGGATACAGGTTCTATATCCCACAAAGTCACACTCGGATCCAGGAAACAAATAATGCAGTTTTTTTGGAAGATCAAGATGTCTCATATTTGTCAAGGGAAGCTTTTGTATTTCAAGAGATACATCAAGATGGTGATGACCTTGTGGCAATGGACTACACTCATGTTCCATTGTTTTCTAATCCATTGACGGCTGCTACAGAGGATATGAGTGAAGAATTGGGGGTTCAAGTTGACAACACTGCAGCAGTCGATCAATTAGCACAACCTGAAATATTGACTTCTTTTGAAGAATCACCAGCATCAGTTCCATCTCATGTTGAATTCAGAAAATCAACAAGAGCCCGAAAATCCACTGCAACAAGTGACTATGTGTATTTGCAAGAGAGTGAGTTCGACATAGGTGACAGTGATGACCCTCTTACATATACTCAAGCAATTGAAAGTCCTCAATCAGTTCTATGGAACAATGCTATGAAGGATGAATTAGAATCAATGTTCAAAAATCAAGTATGGACACTGGTTGATTCAAACTCTGAAATTCGGCCAATAGGTTGCAAGTGGGTATATAAAACGAAAAGGGATGCTAATGGAAGAATTGAAAGATATAAAGCACGGTTGGTTGCTAAGGGGTTTACTCAGAGAGAGGGAATCGATTACAATGACACTTTCTCTCCAGTTTCCTCTAAAGATTCTATGCGAGTTATAATGTCCTTGGCTGCTTATTTTGATCTTGAGTTACATCAAATGGATGTAAAAACAGCCTTTCTTAATGGAGATCTACAAGAAGACATTTATATGAAGCAACCTGTTGGATTTGTTGAAAGGGGGAAGGAAAGTATGGTATGCAAGCTCAATAAATCAATATACGGCTTAAAACAAGCGTCAAGGCAATGGTACTTGAAATTTGATCAAATTGTCTCTGCACAAGGTTTTGTAGAAAACAAGTTGGATGATTGCATATATATCAAGTTCTCAGGATCCAAATTCATTTTCTTGGTACTTTATGTTGATGACATCCTTCTTGCGAGCTCATGTCCTCGATTGCTTCAAAGTACTAAAAGAATGCTCAGTGACAACTTTGAGATGAAGGACCTTGGTGAAGCACATTATGTATTGGGAATAGAGATTGTTCGAGATAGGCAAAAGAGGCTTCTTGGCTTATCTCAAAAGGCATATATTGACAGAATCTTGGTGAGATTTCATATGGAAAGTTGCAATAGTGGTCAAGTTCCGGTCAATAAAGGTGATAAGTTCTCGAATGATCAATGTCCAAAAACTGATTTGGAAGCAAAGAGAATGCAAGCTAAACCTTATGCTTCTTTAGTGGGAAGTCTCATATATGCAACTATCTGTACAAGGCCGGATATTGCCTTTATCGTTGGCTTGCTAGGCAGATTTCAAGCAAATGCAGGAGAAGCATATTGGGTAGCAGCCAAGAAAGTTCTGCGATACTTGCAGAGAACCAAGAATCATATGTTGGTGTATGGTAGAACCAATTCTTTGGAACTTATGGGATACACAGACTCGGATTTGGCTGGAGATGTGGATGATAGGAAGTCAACTGGGGGTTATATCTTCATGCTTAATGGAGGGGCAGTTTCATGGAAAAGTGCAAAACAAACTGTTATAGCTACGTCTACTATGGAGGCTGAGTTTGTAGCTTGCTTTGAAGGCATGAAGCAAGCAGCATGGTTGAAAAATTTCTTAACAGATTTAAAGGTTGTAAATACGATCCAGAAGCCTATTAAGATGTTCTGTGACAACAACTCGGCTGTATTCTTTGCCAAGAATAATAGGCGAACTTCAGCTTCACGCTTGATGGATGTCAAATTTCTTAAGGTCAGAGAGGAAGTCAAGAAATGAACTATCGAAGTACAGCACATAAGCACTACAATGATGCTTGCTGATCCGTTGACTAAGGCACTGCCTGTTGGAGAATTTAGAAAGCATGTTTCTTTGATGGGAGTGCTAGAAAGTTTTGATCAGTGGGAGTAATCAAGCTTGTTTTGAGGCTTTGGAGTTGCAGCTGTGAAGAATAGATGAATGAGTGCAGCTCTGACAAACTGAGGTTAAGTTATAGCTAGTTTGCTAGTTTGATTTTGTGTTTTAATAAGTGTCTTTGTCCTGAGACTGAATGCTTTAAGTTTTGAAAGTATTGTAGTATTGGAGATAAACCATGTTAAAAGTTCAGATTCATTTGATACTTTGGAGAAACAGTTTGTCTGTTTTAAAGTTTATAGTTAATGAATTTTGTATTTCAGTCTTTAAAATGTTGCTTTTCAATGAAGATTGTTATGTGCTATGATCTTTTGAAAAGTGGGAGCATAGTCTAGACTGTTTATGTTATTTTGAATCATGAGTCATATTTACAAATTGAGTACATGTGAGCTTAGATTTAATACTGCATTTTGGTTGTAGTCTGTGAATCTTGGTTCCTGTATTTTGAGATGTAACGAGACATTGGTCATGATGGTGGGATCTTGGATAAGGCTATGTGATCACTTCTTATGATTGGTAATAGCTATGTTTGAGTTTTGTCTCATGTTCAAGTGGGAGAATGTAAAAGTATAAACATGAGATAAGATGATCGGGCATTAGCTATTCAAATCCAATAAGGATAAGAAAGTCTTATATGAAGATGAATATCAGTTCTTGTCAATAAAGGATTTTATTGCAGTAGGAAACTGATATAGGAAAACATAAGTTGTTTCCCATAAGGATTCTAATAGGGAATCCACATGCTAATATGAGAAGGATATGTGTATATATATATATGGCATTCTCTCCTCTCACAGGTGCGGGCTCTTGTTGGAACCAAGTCCTATTCTTGGTTAGAGTAAAAGCATACTGACAGAGAGAAGAAGAGTTGCTGCGTTTGGATTAACAGTGAACATCCATGGCTGCTTCCAGTGGAAATTCTTCAGGTTAGTATGTTTCACTTTATAAGGATTAGTCTTCTATGTTTTGGTCTTGGTTGTGGTTTATGTAACTGAATCCGATTACTGGAATAAGTTTAACAGACCAATCTTTGCCGGCAATTATATTATTCACGACCTATTACGAGGCCAGTAAGTTCAAATGAATTTATTTTGTTTAATCAAGCAAGCTGCTTCTCTTTGTGATATAATCGGGAGACGATAATCACACACCTTGTTTCTTCCCTTACACAACCCTCTTAATCATTTGTGTTGTTTCCCTTTGATTTGTTCAATCTGACACCCGTAAATGAAGAAAAGTGTGTAGGAAGAGAACTAATTAATGTGTGTGATTATCGTCACCCTAAACTAAACTGCTCCGTTTCCAACTAAGTGTTTGATGTACTCTTCTTGTGCAGTGTCTCACGTCACTTCTGATATCTTTATGGAAATGTGTGAGCCCTTCCCACATGTAATAGCATATGAGTTCCTCCTTGATCCTGAGGTGTGCCACTGTAATCCAGTTTTTCTATTATCCTTTTTTTTTTTACCTTAGGGAAGCTATTGAGTTTCTGCTAAGTTTTTTGAATCCAATCTTAAGAATTAAGAAATAGGTCAAAACAACTTAGGGGTTGTTTAGTATTTAAACTGAAAGTAATTTACAGTTTAAAATGACGAATTTAACAGTTTAAAGAGGCTCTTGTTTGTTTCATATAGGTCTGAGAATGGAAAAAATAGTTTACCACATGTTTGATAAGGGTCGTGCTATCCATATATACCCCCATTTTTACCATCCATATATCTCTTGTTAATTATTGTCCTTTGATCTTCTTTAATTCATTCAATCGGACGGCTGAAAATTAAGAAGGTGTATGAGAGGTAAAAAATGATAAGTGGATAGCACCACCCCTTGATAAATCTGCTTTAGAACCTTGAAGCCTCTCCCCTCGTATTTGCTTTTACTTTCCTCTCAGAAAGCTCTTCCCATTCCCAAAAGGCTTCGTTTTTGGTATGGAGGATTATATTAGAATGGATAAGACACTATTTTAAAAGGTACGTTTGAAAAAAGAAATGAAAATTTTGTGGCTAACTTGGAGACTTTAGAAGAAAAGTTAATGGTGCCAATCCTCTCCAAAATGGGAGGATTTAGAAGGGAGAAATATTTTTTTCATGTCTAATCCTCTTTTAATTCTATCAAAAGGAAAATAATTCCACTCTAACTTCAAAACCTCAAATTAGATAATGAAAATTTGATTCCTGGAACTATATAAGACTAATATTAGTGTTGTATTTGATTGATTTTTGAATGTTCCCAGTAGCAAAGACGGTTGAGAATGAAACTTATATTGATGAAAAGATGGTCCTTACATAAGCTTATAAGTAGTTGAAATATTCCCCATATTGCCGATCGGTTGTATTATAATTTGATTATTATAAGTTAAAATGTGTTCGTTAGCTAGGTCATGTACCATGCCGTAATTGCCATCTGCATATGTGAGCCTGCTTAAAGAACAAATATGATATCTTATTATGCCTGATCATTTAGTTAATTAATCTAACATTGTTTAGTCTCTATATGTAGGAAGACAACTACAAAAGCATACTGGAAAATCTTAATATTCCCCGTACGGTAAATTATTTGACCCTTTAAATTTTGTTTGGAGCTAAGAATGTTCTTAGCTTAGCTCCACGATTTAGTTGTTCATATCTTTATCCTTAATTTGTTTCTAATATACGATTTATATACCTTTTGTAGCCAACGTTTCATTTCTATCAAAATGGGAAAAAGGTAGCTGATATAACCCGTAAAAACTGGGAGAGTGAAGCTTACGAGATCTCCTCGAAAAAGACTCTTGTGAAACTCTACGTGTAAGTATTTTCTAGATTATCTTATATTTGTTATGAATGAATCTCATATTGATAAGAAAAATAAACTTTGCATGGTTTATAAGTAGGGATATTTCTCATATTACGAATTGGTTTTATGCTAGAACCTTAACCTTCTTCACAATGTCAGAGCAAGTTATCCCACATGTAAAGTCCAAGGGGCACATGTGCTCTACATCATCCTGTTTGTGTTATCTACGTGTTTGACTCAAAAATTGACCACACGTGAGAGAGCGTGTTGAGAATGAATCTCATATTGATAGAAGAAGAACATTGCATAAGCTCATAAGTAATTAAGTTAGGTTACACCTATTTTGCCAGTTAGTTTTATAGTGGAAATTAAGTTAGGCTACTCTCATATTGTCGGTTAGTTTTACGATGGATGTACTCTCAACTTTCTTCACATTTTGCGTGCTTTTGTGAATTTATGAACATGATTTTTACTTCTTTTTTTTTTTTTTTTTTTTTCCTCTTCTTCTTCTCATGATATATTGATTGCATTATAGAAAATAGTTGTTGAATTTTCTCATCTTGCAGTCCTCAACCTAGAGAAAGATCATCTGATAAGGAGGAGAGGAGTAGAGTTGAATATACGTTGAGGTACAGAAATATCACCTGGCAATAAGGAGAGGAGTTGAATTGGTCGGTTTGGAATCGGATCCATCGCCCCGTTCCAAGTCCTTGATGTCCGACGAATCGCCGAACACTTGCCGGCCGGAGAATTTCTTTAGTTATCAGCATCCATTTTCGCAAGCTCCGATCTTTTTACTCTGCGTTAATTGGATGAAAATGTCAAATTTTCCTTTTAACCACTTTTTTGACAGCTGTAAAATGGGTGGTTTATTTTTCAACATAACATTGGGAAGTGTTATTGTACTCCAAAAATCTAATTATATATTTTTTTTTAATATAAAAAATTTAAAATGTAGAATGAGATTTTTGAAATGTTAATAATAATTCTAAAAACATTATCCAAAAAAAAAAATTTCATTGGACGGTCAGCGCAGTGCACCGCCGTAGGACGAGCGTCGTCGTAGACGATTACTGATTGAATGCAACCAAACAGACACCTCGGCCGCCGTGCCGCGCCCATGCAGAGAATATATCCTCCTCCTCTCGCCGCAAGCCGACACGTAACCGTCGTAGTGTCATCCTTAGAGGTCCACGTGTCGTCATCGCGTAAGACGTCCCCATGCTTCCCCAGCGCTTCTTCGCACCCGGCGAATTATTCCTACCACCACTACGAACCAAGAAGGAAAGATTTTTCAGATTAACCGGCACAGAAGGTGGTATATTTGGTGGGTCATCCATTCGTGTTTCGATTATAATTAAAAATTTCTCGCATTTGAACACATCCACCGTTTCCGAGACGCCACGTGGTGCGGAACATCTGATTCCAGCCGTTGATTTTTGGAGATTGTCGCCCACGTTGGAATCCCTATAAATTTGAATGAGTCGCAACGCTTCGTTTCATCTTCTCCGTTTTATTTTGAGAGTCGAAAGGCATCGAAGGTTTTGAAAGCAGAGCAAAAATGGCAGATTCTGAAGCATCGCAGTCTACACAAACGGTAAACTCTCTCTCTTATTTGCCGAGAAAGTGATAGAAATGTTCGATTATTTTTCTTTTCGGAATTATGAAACTGTTGGTTTTGATAGTGTTATGTTTGGTTGCCAAGAAAGTGACAAAAAAGCTTTTTTTTTTTTTTTTTTTTTTTTGAATTTATGAAAATGCTCTTTTGATTTTGATTTGGAAACTTTCTGTTTGGTTGCCGAGAAAGTGATGGAAAGTTTCTAATTTTTCCCTTTCGGATCTTGATTTGTAGGTGCGAGTGGACGAGAAGAAGCTCAAGTATTTGGAATTCGTTCAAGTGGCGGCGATTTACGTGGTGGTGTGCTTCTCGAGCCTGTACGAATACGCAAAGGAGAACTCCGGTCCGCTTAAACCAGGGGTTCAGACGGTGGAAGGCACCGTCCGAACCGTAATCGGACCGGTCTACGAGAAGTTACACGGCCTTCCCTTCCAATTCCTCAAATTCGTCGATCGCAAGGTCAGTCTAAAACCCTACGTTCCGCCGCCCGTTGATTTTACAGTGTAAACAGTTGATAGTTTCTCGATCGCGGTCGCGTGATTTGCAGGTGGATGAGTCATTGAGCGAGGTGGACCGTCACTTGCCAATTCTGGTGAAGCAGGCGTCGAGCCAGGCGCTATCGGTGGCGAGAGCGGTGGAGCGAGGCGGCTTGATGAGCACGGCTGAGAATATTACTGTGAGCGTGTACTACAAGTACGAGCCGGTGGCAGAGCAGTACGCCGTGTCGGCTTGGCGAGCGCTAAACCGGCTGCCGCTGTTTCCACTGGTGGCTCAGATAATAGTCCCAACCGTGTCGTACTGGTCCAACATGTACAATCGGGCCGTCGGGTCCACTGCCAACAGAGGGTACTCCGTGGCAGCGTATCTGCCGTTGATTCCGACGGAGAGGATTGCCGAGGTGTTTGAAGCAGAGAACGTGGTCGCCGTTCCGACGAAAGGTGGGGCTGTTGCAGCGCAGCGGTGATGACCGTTGATCCGGGCTGGGGGCTTTATGGTCTTTTGGCTTTTTCTTTATTTTCCGAATGTGAAGTTTATTTTGGGCCCGTTTTGGAGCTCTCGTTTTGCATTATAATCCAAAAAATTGCGTAGGCAACAAGGAGAGAAAGAAAGAGTTGAAGTAGTGCCTCTATTACGTTTTTATAGTAAATAGCAGTGCTATTCATATACTCTTTTTTTACTTTTCATATCTCTCTTAATTTTCGACTATCAAATCGAACAAATTGAAGAAGATTAAAATAATAGAAACTAACAAAATGCATGGGAATAGCACCACCCTTTGAACAATAGACATTTAAAATAAATCGATTGTTTGATTTATTAATGTAGAATTGCTCTTTAGAGCTTCTAAGAGATTAACGAATATGAGAGTATAATTTCTAAAATTTAAGCTCTAAATTGTGTATAAACTAGAAATGTCATCTTCTCGATGCTTCCTTAAAGAACGGATATCTTGCACAGAGAATTGGCTCTTACAATTACTCTATCACCAGCAGTCAGGGAAGCAAATATAAGTTGAAAAGTTATCACAAAGATTTAGGGCATCAATGGCATAGAAAAAGTACAACTGAATAAACTCAAAACTTGTCATTAACTAGGAATCATTAATACATATAATCCGAGATTTTAACAGCACCATCTCGTTGAATAAACTCGCTCTCTAAGTTCCATCTCGTTTTCGATACTAACTAATCGCGCAATCTCAACTTTATTCGACAAAATATCAAAACATCGACGCCGTAAATATAACAGAATGGAAACAGATGACAAAATGAATAGAACGTATCTTAGTAGATGGAGTAGTTCTCACTGGCTCTGGGCCAGATGCTGTTGTAGATAGCCTTGACAACCGGAATCACAGCAATGAGCGCGAGTTGGAGTTGTTCGGAGCTGCTTGTTCTGATCGAGATCTGTCCGCTGCGCTTGTTGTTCAACCCTGCACGAACAGCCATCTTGTAGTTGCGCCCGAGGGAAAACTGGGACTGGAGATTTGCCCCCAGGGCCAAGTCGCCCCTCCACCGCACTAGAGACAGACCCAATGAGGATTGATCCTGGCCGATCGGAAAATCTGCTTCCCTCAGCCGCACCTCCAAATTTGCTCCATATGCTGAGTCGCCCTGAGATCGGACAGTACCAGTAGTACCCACCAATACCAGGCGCTTGCCAACCGCATACTCCTGTTCAAGTTTGAATCCAGTGGACACATTTTCACCCAAGAATGTCACTGATACTCCGGCAGCATTCTTGAACCTCTTGGAAGTTTTGACTTTGGTGTCTCCTCGGACAATGTATGCAAGTTGCTTTCCCATGTTCTGAATGTCAAACCCTAGCATACTCGACCACTTCTCCCCGTGCTTAGCACCAACCGAGGAATCTAAATGAATATTGAACTCTTTCTTATCCTTTGTAAGCTGAACAGCAACTGCTGCCGGAAAAGAATTAGCAATGGCCAGACTATGTTCAAGGTTGACACCATCATACCCACAGTCATGGTCCCAGCCTTGGGAGTCCAACACTGGCCTTGCCGTGAACTGAGAAGTCGGCTCCAAGAACCGGTACCTGTAAGCTGGATTTTCACCATCAAAAGAAGGCGGCAAAACCATATCAGGTAATGCAACCGGCACGGCTGCTGGAGCACCGTTTTCTGGATCTTCTTCACCCAAATAACCATACTCCTCTTCACTGACCTTGCCCTTCTTCTTCATTTCTTTCATCCTTCTCAACTCCTCTTTCCACATCTTCTTCTGGAGGAGCTTAACCCTATAATCGTACTCCTCAGCGTACGCCTTCCTTTGCTCTCTGCTAAGCTTAGCAATCTGAGCCTTCTTGAGAGGCTTAAATGACGGAAGCTGATCATA
Organism: Pyrus communis; assembly: GCF_963583255.1. Lineage (NCBI taxonomy): Eukaryota > Viridiplantae > Streptophyta > Magnoliopsida > Rosales > Rosaceae > Pyrus > Pyrus communis. Next base: position 24,572,633 of record NC_084816.1, read on the forward strand.
CTCATCCTCCTCTTCCTCTTGATCAGAATCAGACAAGTCAGCCAAGTCAATGTCTGAATCAGCATTCTCACCACCTTGATCGGTAGCAAGTTTTGGGTGCGGACGAGATTGCAACAGCCAAGACAACAAGTATGGAAGAGGAGCCGAACGGGAACGCAGACCAAAGAGCTTACGGTGATCAAATGATTCCGGAGGTTTGGAGAGATTAGACGCATCAGACAAGATCTTCATAGAGTAGCATAAGAGCAATAGATGGGATCTCCAAGCTACACCATTAGGGAGAACTTTCTGATTATCTCTCTTCCGACAAGACGGGTGGTTCTCTACAAGAGATATTGGACTCATCATACTTGGATTCATAAACCTTAGATCACCAACAGCTTGTCCAATGGTCTGCTGCATGATTTGCTCCCGCTGATTACGAAACATCTCATAATTCAGAGGGGAACCTGATGGTCCATCAGGAGGAGCAGAAGAGCTGTGAGTCAGAGTCACTATGGTGCTTCGCCAAATTGAAGGACCAAGGGCATTAGTGATTGATCTTAACAATGGCACATCACTTAGATCCCTACTTCGGGAGTCCATCCGATCCACATAGAGGACAATATCTGGGGGGGACTTTTTCATGCGCCTCTGCACAGAAGATAAGATTTTGCGATTGATGCCCTGTTCCATTGCAGCAGATTTCAGACCCGGTGTATCAAAAACCTTAATCTTGACTCCATCCACCACTCCAACAATTTCTTTCACAGTAGTTGTTCCAGGTCCAAAAGCATTAATTGGGGTCACTTCTGCACCAAAAATCGAATTTATAGTGGCACTTTTCCCAACACCTGTCTTCCCAAGAACCAGTATGTTCAAGGAGAAGTCCAAATCATCCTTCTCCTCTGCTTCAAGCTGAAGAGCGGTCATCTTTGCAGCTTCGAGGCTAAATTCTTGACTGTTTTGCCTCCCTGAAACAAGAGCTAGGCGGTATAGAACCTGCCTTGGTACTGACTCTTCTGTAGAAACACCTAATCTCTGCACAAGCCTCAAGAACTTAACCCTTATTTGCTGAAACTTTTCGAGCTTCGCTTTCTCTTCTTCACTCAAGTTCTCAGAACTGCCCCCAACTGTGACATTGGAAGATGAAAAAAGGTTTGAGTTGTTTGGTCGGGAAGCAGGTTTCAACGACCGGACTGAGGATCCCAACCCAGCAGGACGCTCAACAGAGAAAAGCCTGGAGCCATCTGGGGTGGTAAAGGTAACATTGCCACCATCTGAGGAGGCACCTGTTGCGGCTTTCAGAAGAGCTGCCAGTGCATCAGAATCAAATAACTCTTTTCCGCCCCCTTCCTCATCAGTGTCCACTTCTTCATCTGAATCCGTGGCAACCTGGCCATCAATTCTCTGTGAATGATCATGATAACTGTCAGCACCTGAGTAAGAACCACCACGGGATCCTCGCTCCAACTCTTCCAAAAACTGTTTAGCCGCCTCAGAGCTTCCAAAAATCATTCCTTCATTGTTCGCATCTGTAACTGAACCTTCATTCTCACCTTCATCATCCTGAAGATCATTATCACCGTCATCGTCAGTTTCAACTCTTATCTCTCTGTTTGAAATGGAATTTGCATCCACAGATTCAATGCCAATTTCATCTGGGATATGCTTCTCCTCAACTTCCTCAACCAGCTTTACTTCGTGGCTATCAGAACTTGAATCCAGAAATTCAGGTGCCACATATTTTCCACGGACAGCCGCTTCCAATTCATGCACTTCATCATGTACGTTCAAGTCACCGTTCTCCGGTTTTGCCTCAATCTGCGGTTCATGTTCTGATAAGTTCACAGTTTCCGTTTCAGCTCCATCCCCTACCGATGGTTTGTCATCTGACATCACATCAGCACCCGATTCCGTCGCCAGCCATTTCTCTCTGGTTTCGAAATTAGATTTCAGTTCATCCTTCCTTTCTGGCCTCTTCTCAAGATCAACTTCATCCGCACCAGCAACAATAGCAGCTTTCTCTCCATCATGTTCTACATTCCCAGACTTGGGAACAACCGCTCTGTCACGCTCAGAATCCGAGTCATTTGGTTCTTCGGTCTCACAGCTAATTTGATCAAAACCATTATCCAAACTCACACCTTCATCAACCTCCAAGCCTTTTATTTCAGATTCCTCAATCGTCTCTACATCACCAACGACAACAGCTGCTCCTGTCTGCGACAAATTGGCATGTATATCCTGCACAACTGAGTCACCTCCACTTGTAATCTCCACTCCGTTCTCTTCAACCTCAACCAACTTCTCATCAGCTGGCCCATCCACCACCACACCATTTTCTTTACTCTCTCTCACAACTTCCATTTCGCCATTGAAAACATGCTCCTCCTTAGGCTGCTCTACAGCCTTCTTATCATCTACTTCAGCCCCCTCCACCGGCTTCTCCACCACCGGGATTTCCTCCACCACCGAGCCCAAACCCTCAACCAATTTCGAATTCTCAATTACCGTATCTTCTTCACCACCACTAACACCATTTTCGTTGTCCATTTCACCCAAATTTTCACTCTTCCCCAACCCACTATCCCCCAAAACGACACCTTTAGGACCCCCACCCTCTAAACTCTTCGAATCCATAAACACTTCCTCCCCCGCATCCTCCTCGCCGTCGTCATCATCCACCGATACCTTGGCAATCGGCCGCAGACTACTCGAACTCGTCGGATAGAAAAATTCCGACGGGTTAACAAACTTCACACCGGAATCCTCTTGCACCCCTCCAACCACCACGGTATCTCCGCCTCTCACAAACGCCCTCTCGGAATCAAAATCCTCCTCCTCCCCGCTTACAAACCCCTCCTCCGTCTCGGACCCACCACCGTCACTACCGCCACCAACCCCGCTAAATTTCTCGTCATTATCAATTTTGGAAACATGGGTTTTCGATGAATCATCGATATCAGAGTACTGAGAAGAAAGAAATGAAGAACCTGGTGCGTTTGAGAGGTGCTGCGCCTCCTCTGAAGCAAAAAGCTTGGACTCCATTGGAGGCTGCTTGCTGTGAGGTGTTAATTGAAGGATTTTGCTGCACTCTCTGGAAAGAGAGAGAGTGGTTTTCGGGATATGGGTTTTGTGGAAGGGACTGTGGGACTGCGTCGGGGGAGTGAGATAAGGTTTTAGGAGAGCTGGGAGGAGACGGCGTCACGGGTTCTCTTGTTTGTAGAGGCAGGACTGGGCGTGGGAGTTCCATCCGATGCTCGCACCATTCGTGAATTTACTGGATTGCCCTTTCTCCAAAGGTTTTTTTATTTTATTTGTTGCCTTTACTCTTTTCTTCTTTTTTTTAATCTTCATTTGCTGCATTTTTGTTATTTGACTTTAACAGTCAAATTTTGTTATTTTCGTCCTTCGAAATTGATGAAACAACCCTTCATTTTATGAGAAAATTAATTAATTAGACAATATTACATAAATTAAAATTTTAAGAGTAATGTTACAGAGACTAATTTTATAAACAAAATTTACAAACTAAATGATGTGTCATCAATAAGAACGAATACGTTTATCAATGCTCAAGTACAAATCTAATCATCAACTTTCATGTCATTTAGTTTACAACAAACAAATTTAGTCTCCCTAGCATTACCCAAATTTTCAACCAATTCTAATAAACCAAATTGTTACATCCCACATCGCACAGGGAGTGGATCATGTAAGCCTTATATGTATATTCTCATCTCTACCTAGCACGAGACTTTTTGGGAGCTCATTGGCTTCGGGTTCCATTGGAACTTCGAAGTTAAGCGAGTTCGCGCGAGAGCAATCCCATAATGGGTGACCTACTAGAAAGTTCTCGTGTGAGTTCCCATAAACAAAACCGTGAGGGCATGGTCGGGGCCCAAAGCAAACAATATTGTGCTACCGTGGAGTTGAGCCTGGGATGTGGTGAGGGCCCAGGGCAGGATGTGACACAAATAATGTTGTTATTGATGATTGAATTATTATTTAAGTGTTAGTTGACGGGCTTATTTTCTTATTGCTTAAACATCATTTGGTTTACAATTTTGTTTTAAAATTTGGTTTACATGACATTGCTCTAATTTATTTGATATTATAAGCTGATACATCCGTTTTAACAAATGCATACCGCCTTCGCGATTGAAGACTATTATTCAGGACACCAGATTACTTGCATTATCCTTTTCTTTTATATCTTGGGCTTAGGTTTTTGGCTAGGGGCGAATTTTTTAGCTGATGTTATTATTAGAGTATGGGATGGATCCTTATTCACTATTGCTAGAAATATTTGTCTCTTTGATCGTACTTAAAGTGGTTGTACTCGAAGTGAGAGGATTGTATTACTCATACACTCTTTGTTAATTTATATCTTTTGAACTTCTTCAATTCATTTAATTCGATGGTCGGAAATTAAGAGGATGTGTGAGAGGTAAAAATAGTGTGTGGATAGCACCATGCTTAAGAGATTTTGTGTACATGTAGTTAAATATCCTAATGGATAAGGTGTTGAGTTTACATACATGCATATTGGATTCGAAATTCTCCGCCCTCCTAAATTATTGTAAAGTTTCGCAACTTCCCTCTCCCTTAATAATAGTAATTTGTTTTTTTAAACAAAAAAAAGATTATGTGAATTTAGTATGTGGCTCTAAATTCAAGAGGCATTGCTCAACTTTACCTTGTAATTCATGAAATAAGCGCCAGGTATAATTATATGTAATTCATCTTAGTACATGAGTGCTTGCTAAAGCACTATGCACAAAAGATATTTGGTTCCCATGTGAAATATTTTTCTTAAGAATTTTTAGTTCATATAGCTAGTAGATTTATGTAATTGCAAAAATATGATTAACCAAATGCTTGCCAAGCCTAATAGCGAGAGCTTATAATTAAATTAAACATGACATTAACGTGATTGATTGTTTAAAACGGTTGAGTGCAGACTTAAGCCTACAAGAAACACTCGACCTACTGCTGTTTGAGAAGCAAATGATTTGCCACAACCGTTTGATTAATAATAATTGGTACAATCAGTCACCCACTTGATGTACGGTTGATTCATCCAAGAGCAATCAAAATCCTCAAAGATTAGAAAATCCTCAACATCTCCATCCCCTACCCAAAGGATTGAAAGATAACTCGATCGAAAGGTAACAAGTAATTGTCAGGATTAGGGTTTTTTTTTTTTTTTCCTTTCTTGTTTCTGTCAATAGCAGTTGGACTGCTCTTTGTTTGTTTGCATTTGAAAGATAACGTTTGGGAATGAAAGAATAAAATTGGGTTGTTGGCAGAGAGCAGAGTTTTGTTGTTTCTTGGTCTCTACGTGTTATCATTTGCTCCCTCTTATTCCTCATCTGCAAATGGATGGCCATAACTCTGTTCCTTCTAGGTTTAGGGTTAGGGTTTTGATTTATCCACCAAAGGTCTATTCCACCTTCTACATTGATCCGATGCTTAGTTTATATACCACCAAAGCTCAAGTCAATATCGTATGTAACATGACGTAACAGTATTATCAGATGATTGTTGCCCAAACATCAACCATTAATGCGTCTATGTAAAATTAACAAGATGATATTAGAGTGATATTCATATCAAAAAATTACTCGTTATATCGAGTTGAATTCAAATATTCAATGTACCAGCTAGAGAACCATTTCATTTTCAGTTACAGGGACGGGCCATGTGAGTCCGTGAGTTGATTGGGTTAGGGTGCAATGTTGGTGGCCGACATTGGTTGAGTGTGGACGGACAAGAACAACTAGGCTTGAGTTGTTAGGCATGATGGTATTCACCGGCCCAATCTCCTGAACCCATCTTAAGAGCAGGTCATGCATCCAAACGACAAAAGTTTTATTTGAAAGTGCTTTTCAAATAACCGCAAGCGTTTTTTATGATAGTACTTTTAGAATCAATCCTTAACAAGAATAAAAGTAAATCTTAGAAAAACACTTGAAGTGCTTTTGGAACTCAAAAACACTTTTACTAAACACGCTAGTAACATTGTGTGACAATATAACGAACATACTAAAATTATGTGTATTTGTGTATCAAAGTAAAATCTATTCGCCGACAGTATATACTATTAGTTCGACTCAAAAGTTCACCTAACTTATTGCCACTAGTGACAAAGTACAGTCTAGTATATTTCTCTACGCTTATAAGTTGAAAAGTTTTGAGTCCGAATCATACGGATAACGAGTTTGATATGCAATCTATTATTGTTGGTCAATTGTATGTCAGCCATAGACACCATAAAATATAATATTGTTATATAAAACACAATTATGACTTATCTGTTAATTGGCTATGCTTGTTCCAACTGCACATCGTAATACAAACTAACTCATTAAGTTTCATTTAATAAATATATCGTTTATAATTTTTGGATTTTGTTCTTGTGTTAGAAATGGAAGGGATGTACATGTGAGAAACGAGGGATATGGAATATGAATATGGTAGGATCCAGTTTAATATCACTTCATTCAATATTTTGTTATCATTTACTCTTTCATTAACCCTTTTAGTCGTATACTTTTTTTTGATAAAAATAATTATCAAACGAGTCTTACATTTTACGACGTAGTTCGATTATGTCCGAAAAAGCTTGAAAATGGAGAGTAAGATTCGACTAGTGTGGAGACAATTAACAATTAGATATTTGGTGAGGCACATGAGAATGGCTTTTACAAATGATTAAAGCTAATCATAAAAAACAAAACCCTAAATTCATGATCAATTCTACGTGATCCTTACCCACTTTCTAAGGTCCATGCATTTTATGCTAATTATTACTATTAAGAGCGGAAGAATTCGAAATTATTATAATAATTTAAAAGTGAGAGAGTTTTGAACTCAAAATACATGATTATAAACTCAACACATGAATATGTAATTCACAGATCATAATAACTAGATCAACCTTGAATACTTCCACATTTCCATCAACATCGTGAATGCATATGGAACACTACTCGACTCCTTATAATTAAATAACTGATATGTACATGGAGTCGATGAATTAAAAGCACATAAAGAAGAAATTTCGTTCGAAATTCATGAACTAGCCTAACAGACAAGGAGACAAAGACTTAGAATCGTGGCCATATAACCTTAAACTCTTGCGGGCGAGTTCACATATTCTTCTTCTATTTAGTATTTACAGCCTTGCACTAGTTGGTAACTTGGTATGACAAGAAATCAAGTTGCCTGCATATTTTTATTTGTGGAACTTCCTCAATTTTTTTTCATGGTATTAGAGCAAGTTACTTCTGTGTGAAGCCCAATGACCATCGTACTTCATGTCATCTGATTTGTATTATCTATGTGTTAGGCTTGACAATTCGCGACACGTAAGGGGGCATGTTGAGAGTATTGATCCCACATTGGAAAAGGAATGGACCTTGCATGGACTTATAAGTAATTGAGCTACTTCTTATATTGTCAATTGGTTTTACGGTTGAACTTCAATTTTCTTCATGAAGATTTGTAAAACTGAATGAATAATATTATTGATAGCACAAAGTGCGATTATATACACGTGTATACTTGACGTACAAGAGACAATAACTTAATACACAAGAAATAAAACTATGAAAGGATTCCTAAAACTAAAGAGAGTTGGGTTCAAGGCAATCAAGAATTAGGCGAGTAAGACTATACATGCGGGTTTTAGTAGTTAAGCTACCATGTAGTCTCCCTTCCTTCCACTCATAGCAGTTGGAAGGAACCGAATGCATGTTTACTTAAAATAAAATAAAATAAAAAAATAAAGGAATCGGAAAACTACAAAGGAGAGAAACTTACGCTTTTTCAATTTCTTACTTGTAAGTAAACACATGGAAAAATTAAGAATTGAAATGATTCTCATATCTATATTTTAGTAAACGCAAGAAACTAAAGAACCAAATTATTTCAATTCATATTTCTTGTAACTAAACATGACCCAAATTTTCCACATGAAACTCCCCTCGTCCCCCTAAAACCCACTAACCAAACCAAATAAAACAATCTTAAAAAAGAAGGGGAGAAATTAAATGGGAAGGTCTTCCGAATCATGTACAAAAAGAAGGTGAGAAATTAAATGGAAGGCTATCCGAATCATATACAAACACTGTCGATCCGTGCAAAATTCATGAAGTTTGGTTGATCAATTTAATCAGTTGGTGTTTGGTTTGGCATGTTGGATTGTACATGGTTGGAGCTAGTTGCAGCACATAACTTATCACTTGGAGATTTTTTATGGTAAAAATATTTGGATACTTTGGAGTATTCAGTATTTTCGGTCTTTTAATTGTTAAATTTAGATTTTGAATTTGTATATAAAAATTTAATAGTTAAAATACTATGAGTATTCGCCATTCTGCATGTGATCTTGTCCACATAAACTGCAATTTGGCAAGTACAAAATTACACCAATTTTGCATCAACAAAACAACAGTAAAAGGTCATCAATAAATTTATTGTGTAATTCATAAGTACCAGAAATCAAACTCATAATGTAACTTGTAAAGTACGAGTCCGAAATTTGTTCACGATCACTGAACAATCTATGGTGGTTGAATTGTGAATAATTAGGCTTCCAATTCGAAGTAGTAAATGGTAATTCATCTTACCGATGAATGGAAAATCTTTCACTTGAAAATCCCATGCAAATTGTTATGGAATTTTCATTTTTTAATTTTTTTGGGTAATTGGAATTTTCATCTTTATAAATAAAGCCAAAAACCTCTTTTGGGGTCATTAGCTTCACTAAAATTTTTTGAACAAAAATGCTCCCAAAGTAAAAAATTTCAAAAGCAACCCAAAATAATGCACATAATGTAGGGGTATTTTTGTCACATCCCAGCCCGGGCTCCCACCACATCTGGGCCTCGACTCTACCATAGCACGATATTGTCCGTTTTGGGCCCCAACCACGCCATCATGACTTTGTTTCTGGGAACTCACACGAGAATTTCCCAGTGGGTCACCCATCATGGGAGTGCTCTCGCGCGCTACTCGCTTAACTTCGGAGTTCCGATGAAATCTGAAACCAGTGAGCTCCCAAAAGGCCTCATGCTACATATAAAGCTTACAGGATCTACTTCCCTGGGCGATGTGGGATGTAATAATTTTTGTTATTTTAATAATTAATTCTTTTTGTACAATTTTTTTAATTAGTACCTCACAATTGGCTATTAATAATGTGATTCAATCAGTTGTTCATTAAATATTATTTTATCTATTTTTAAACACGTTCAAAACATCTTAAGAAGCATGTAATGCCGGTTATAAAAAAATCTTTCGCACGTGCATAATAATGTAATTAAATTAGTTGTCAAGTGATTGTTTTTTTCTTTAACAAACGATATTATCTACACTAAGAGGAGGGAGTGAATTTAGCCTCATAATGAGCTAGCAATAATGTGATTCAATCAGATTATTAAATATTATTTTCTCTATTTTTATTGAAAATTCAATAGAATGTAGATAGAATTAAAAGACCGATTTTATTATGTGAATTCAATTGTTTTGATTGGTTTGTGAGAGGTTTTTTCTCGCATGATCTAATATTATTATTTACTTCAAATATTTGATTTTCATTTTATCAATTCACGCATATAAATACATTTAAAATGTGTAAATTATGTATAACATACCGTAATTCAAAAAATATCTTCTGCACGCACGTGAGCACGTGCATATACATAATCCGAAAAAATGTCTCCTAACTCCAAAAGCCGATATCTTGAATAATTATGAAACGTTTCGAAATCGAGAGTCAGAAACTTGTGTTAGCGGCTCTCTCTGTCACTCTCTCTCTCTCTCTCTCTCTCTCTCTAGCTAGTTAAGCTTTCTAAATACAAATAAAATTACAAACATTTTCAAACCGGAACCAAAACACAAAAAGGCTTCATCGCTTCCACCACCGCTTTCATTACTTTCCCCCATTTGTCCTCCTCTCTCTCTTTCTCTCTCTCTCTAGAAACCCTATAAAACCAGGGAAAGAGAATCGAAAAATAAACAAATTAAAAAGCTCAAACTTCTTTTCTGATAACTAATAATAATAATCCCTTCAATCATTCATCCTTTCTACATCTTCTCTCTACCTTGTTTGGATCAGAGACGAAGACCCAGCTCCAACTCGAACGAAAAGCGCCAACTTTACCATGGTTGAAACCAGGCGCAGCTCCTCTTCCAAACGCGCCCTATCGGCCTCCCCTCCTCCCAACCCCAAACGCTCAAAGGTTCGTTCTTTTCCATTTCAATTCAATTCAATTCCTTTTTGCAGAAATGGGTTTTCTGGGTATTTGAATTTTGCGTTGCATGTGGGATTTCGGGTTGAAAGATTTGATCTTTTTGTTTCATTTGGGGATTCCCAATTGCTTGATTGATCGGTTAATATTGAAATCCTAGGCGTCTGATGCTTCGTCGTCGAACAACGGAGTTAGGAGTGGGCCGCCGGCGGAGCCTTTGGGTCCGATTAAGGAATCTGGGTCCCAATCACCGGAACTTGAGCTCCGACCCTCTGATCCGCCGACCACTGATTCGTTGAAGGCAAGTAACGGCTCTGATGCCACCGCGCTGGAGAGATCCCCCGATGCCGTACCGGAAGGCGAGGCCTTGGTTTCGCCGCAGCCTTTGGGTACCAATCTTTGCTCTCTATCTCCTTGAATGTCTTTTTTTTTTTTTTTTTGTATTTGTATGTGGGTTTTAATTGCATGGATACGTTGGGTTTAGGGTTTGAATTTTGGTTTATGTTGGGGTTTTGGGTTTGATTTCGAATTTCGGTTGTTGGGGGTTCTCAGGGGAAACTGCAGTCCGTGCGGGTTTGAAGCGGGCTAAGAAGCTTCCAAAGAAGACTGCAAAGTCGAATTCGAAATCTGCTTGGGGAATGCTTATTTCGCAGTGCTCAAGGGTGTGTTTTGTTGCTTATTTTCTCCATGTCATTTGTTATCATTGGTTTCTTTGATCCACAAAACTAAATTTGTTGGTTATGTTAAATATAAAGCCTGTAGAAGATATAAAATTTGATTATGTTATGCTTGATACTCTTTGTTTTGCTAAAAGAGATGACTTTATCACATTCTTATATCTAGGTAATGATAGCACTCAATAAAGATCTTATTTCGGGTATATCCTTTCAATCAGTTGGACAGATATCTTAGCTAGTGTTAGGTTTTGTTACATGCAGTACAACGTGACACAGAGTAGCTGGGTGAGTGGGCAAGTTTTCCTCAAGAGTGATGGAATGATGGATTAAATTGTCTTAGGAGAGGGCCAAAACAGTGTTTAGGGTGGCTTGTAATTGTATGACAACCAAGAATGTGTAATTCATTGAGTACTATGCCTCCGTCAACACCTACAAGCAGTGATATTGCGTCCATCAGTCCTCACAATAGAAATCCGGTTGTTATATTCACTGTTAGGGTAGATATTGATGGTTCAAGATATCTCTCTTATTCTTCCCTACTTCATATTTGAGCTTAGATATCTCTCTTTTATACTTTTGTGAACGAAGGCAGTTTAGCATACCTAAGTTCAATATGAAGTACGATTGTAGGAAAGAATATGAAGTACCAGTCTCCATTTGTCAATATGATGATATCATACATTGCTTTTTCATGCCTTCAACGTGGACCATAGTACTCTTCAGTGGTTCCTTATAGGTAACTTTCTAGTTGTGAGGATCTCATTAACATTGTTGTTGGAGTGCATTCAGTAAAAATAGTCAATGATTATATTGGATTATTTAGGGCATGCCTGGTGATCTTTATGTTTTTAGTTTTTCAGCACCTTTTTACTTTGTTACCAGTAGAGGAACAATGTGCGGGAGAAAGGGGGAGAAGGGTGAATGGGGATGGTGTGAGGGAGGAGGAAATATGAAAGAGAATGTACCATTCAATATACATTCATTTCTTCCATCTCTTTTCTACCACCCTTTGTCATCCCTCATTTCTCCCATATCTTTCATCTCTATGCCTTTTTATTTATAGAAAAACATCGTATAAAATAGCTAGGTGCCAAAGAACTGTTTCTTTTGCATTTTCTGTGGCTCATTGTGTGCTTTGAATGTTATCAATTAGCAAGTTACTGATTTTTTTATATATATTTTTATTGAGGAATGATTCTTACTTGGTCAAGGTGTCCTCTTGTTATTTTAATCTAATTATATGTTTGTTTCTAATGCCTTTTCCAGAACCCGCACCTGTTCATTTGTGATACTGTTTTCGCTGTTGGTCAAAGTCGTGAGTGCCATTTATGTATTAAAGACCCATCCATTAGTACTACTTTGTGTAAACTGAAACATGTTAAGGTATTTCTTTCATATAGCTTCTACATAAATCTTGACTGGTTATATTTGTTGAACTGGGGTTTGTGAAAAGCTGCTCTTGACTGATATTATTTTCTTTTCAAATAATTTGTTTTTGAATAGCGTGAAGGTTTGTCCACTGCAGAACTAGAAATTATAGGCGGTGACAGTGATGTTCAGGTGAATGAGAAGACTTATCAAAAGGATACGAAGGTAATTCTTAATGGAGGTGATGAGGTTGTATTCAGCTTGTCTGGAAGACATGCATATGTATCCTTTTCGCTGTAGTACCATCTAGAGTATAGTAATTATGACATATAATGTTCTCTGTTGCACTTCAGCCCTTCCCTCAACCTAATGCTATGTCTTGTATTGTTCGATTGATTCCATAACCTTGAATCAGATTTTCCAGCCGCTGACAAATGACAATAATATAGCTGCTCAGGGCATTCCTTCAATTAGCATTATAGAAACCCAGAATGCTCCAGTTAATGGGATGCATATGGAGGCAAGATCAGGGGACCCCTCTGCTGTTGATGGGGCATCAATATTAGCGTCAATGTCAAATGTGCCAAATGACTTGTCACTACTTCCAGAACCTGCTAAAGCTGGTGACGAGCTGCAACAAGATGCAGAGATGACTTCTCTTCCTTCTGCCAGTCGAGGTTCAGATGACTGTACTCCAGACATTGTGATGAAGGAGAGTACTAACGTTAATGATCAGGTTTCAGGTGATAAAGATATTGTTCAGTACCCTGACACTGCAAAAGAAAACCCCAATCTTGATAGTGTTGCATTGGATATGAATATTGAAACCAGGAAGGTCTCTGGGGCAACTCATGAACTAAGGCCACTCCTCCGTATGTTTGGCGGTTCTTCTAGTACCGATTTTGACTTAACTGGCAGCATTTCTAAAATACTTGACGAGCAAAGGGAAATCGGAGAGCTTCTCCACAATCTTGGCCCTCCAATGTTGATATCAACTAGGCGACAAGCATTTAAAGAAAAACTACAACAAGGAATTCTAAGTCCTGATGATATTGATGTCTCCTTTGAAAGTTTCCCATATTACCTAAGGTGCAGCATTTGCCTATTATGTTGATTAGATCTTCATATAATACTGAATTAACTTCCCTAATTGTTATTTGTCCATATTTAGTTGGACTCTTATTGGTAAATTCTTCACTCAGACCTTTACTCATTTTGCATTTTTACAGTGAAACAACAAAGAAGGTTTTGATTGCATCCACCCACCCAAATTTGAAATGTAGTAAGTTTGGAAAGTACTTTTCATCACTACCTACTGGGAGCCCGCGCGTATTATTATCTGGTCCAGCAGGTACGTCTACCATGTTATGGTTGGTGATGCTTATAATTCTGTGGTTGATGATGCTTGTAAATTTTGAAATTTTATATTTGCTTTTCCTCGTTAATTCATTATGTTTTTATTTTAATAATTCTTTTGTAGGTTCTGAGATATATCAGGAGACCTTGGCAAAGGCACTTGCGAAACATTTTGGTGCTAGATTACTAATTGTAGATTCTCTTCTCCTGCCTGGTGTATGTTCCTTAGTTTCCCCATTTGATCCTTTTTTAACTTTAATCTTCTTTGCTTACAAGCATATATTCTCCTTCTGTTGTTTCTGGTCTTCGTTTCTCTAGCAGATTTTCTTTGTCATTTCAGGAGTTCAAGTTTAGAATTGTGGATTTTTCTTTTAAATATTTCTTGAAATATACTTCTTAATAGGTTCAGGCACCACCGCCCAAGGATTCTGATTCTGTTAAAGAAGTACCAAGGCCTGAAAGAGTTTCCATTTTTGCGAAACGAGCAGCTCATGCTGCTGGGTTCAAGCACAAGAAACCAACCTCTAGCGTTGAGGCTGAAATTACTGGTGGATCCACTGTGAGTTCTCAGGCACTGCCAAAGCAGGAGACTTCTACTGCATCATCCAGAGGCATTACATTTAAACAAGGCATGATATTTGTTCTTAGAGTGTCGAACGTTCAGTGGATTTCTTATTGGTTTATTGATCCAGAATTATAACTTAACACTATCTTTCTTTGATGTGCTGACCCTTATCGATCTATCCAGGTGACAAGGTCAAATTTGTGGGTGCCATATCTTCTGGTCCTCTGCAGTTGCAGAGTTGTCCTCTTCTAAGGTACTCGATTTGCACGATGGTATAAAATGTTACATGTCTGAGTAATTTGATATTCGTAAGTGGCATTTGTATATATCATTTTCTGAATTAAGAAGAGGGTTTGGTGCCTCAATGTTTGATGTGGCATCTCTTTGTAACTTCCATCTTTTCTCTTCCTTTTATTTCGTCTTTACTTAATTGTGTAACTGCAGAATTAATTACTAGTTCATTGTGGCACCTAAGTTGAGAGAAATGATGCTGGTGGAACAAACAGTTAAAAAATATTCTTCCATGGCAATGCCTTGGCAAGTAATTACGAGCTGCCAAAGGCACTTGATATGTGATAAGTTGGTTCATATGAAATTGATTCTCAGCTCCCATGCCAGTTTGTGGCAAGTTTTCGTAGCAATCCTTGTTCAAATAGTCCTTTAACAGTTGTTTTACTTGGATTTATAAAAGTATGTCTTCCACAAAACTCCTTGCACTTCAGAATTTTGAAATTGTTGGATGAAGGGTTTCTTTCTTTTATTTGGAAATTTTTACAAATTTCTTTAATATGGTTGCCACTATATAAACTTTCTAATGAGTTTGAAATGGAAGAGGAAAAATAGTGCATGGGAAAAACAACAGTTAGCATGCTGTATGAATTTCATGGATCATTGATTGGAAAGTGATTTTGGTTCTAAATTTTGCAGGGGACCATCATATGGTTGTCGAGGCAAAGTTGTTCTTGCTTTTGAAGAAAATGAGGCTGCAAAAATTGGGGTTAGATTTGATAAATCAATACCAGATGGCAATGATCTTGGTGGTCTATGTGAAGAAGATCGTGGCTTTTTTTGTTCTGGTGATTTCTGATGTCATGAGTTCTTCCTGTTAGTGCATGATTTTGCTTTATTTTACATTCTGTATTTTTCTGTTAATAATTAATATTTACTATGCAGCTAGTCATTTACTTCCCTTGGATGTTTCTGGAGGTGATGATATTGACAAGCTTGCTATTGGTGAACTTCTTGAGGTACGATCGCCTATACTATAGCAAGTTTGCCCTTTACTATACCAATATAGTTGCAGTTAATCTGGTATTAATATCTGCACCAAACTTGTGCAGGTGGCATCCCATGAGAGTAAAAGTCTTCCCTTGATAGTGTTTTTGAAAGATATAGAAAAGGTTATGGCAGGTAACCCAGATGCATATAGTGTCTTGAAGTGTAAGCTTGAAAACTTGCCAGAGAATGTTGTTGTGATTGGCTCTCATACCCAGTTGGACACTCGCAAGGAGAAGGTAAAAGGCTGAGGATTTTATCAGTTAGCTGATTTTGAACTCACTCTTTTAGTTCGACATTAAAGCATTATTTTATGTTTGCAGTCCCATCCTGGTAGCCTTTTGTTCACGAAATTCGGCTTCAACCAAACGGCTTTGCTTGATCTTGCTTTTCCGGTATGTGAGTTGCCATTATATTTTCCATTTTGTTTTTCTTCGTGGCATATAATGCTAATTCAAGTTTTAACCACTCATACCTGCATCTATAATCATGCTGATTCTGTAACTGTATTCTTATCTGATTAATTTAATTCTTAAATCTGTTTCCTGTTTGATTTATATTGAATTCTGTCTCGCCCTTTCTCTTGCAACTGTACACAAATTCCCCAAGGTCAATTGAAACGGTGATGAGGGGGCTTTGTTCACATTGAAATATAAATTCAACCATATTTTCTCATCAGTTAGGATCACATCTGTATCAGTGCAATTTTTTTTCCAGCAGGGAGTCTGGAATTTGTCGTCAATGTTTATCACTAGTTGTTACCCTCTTGTTCATAGATGGTACTTTCCTTCTTAAAATGACACATTTATTGGTTGTGTTCAGGATAACCTTGGTGGTAGGCTGCATGATAGGAGCAAAGAAACTCCTAAAACTATGAAGCAACTCTCTCGGATTTTCCCCAACAAAGTGACCATACAGCTGCCCCAGGTAATCAGCCTTTTTTTCTTGTATGGTCATTGTGCTACTTGTTATTGCTTGAAGGAGGTAATATTTGTCGGCTATCCTGGCAGGATGAAACTTTACTTTCGGACTGGAAGCAGCAGTTGGAGCGTGATGTTGAAACTTTGAAAGCCCAGTCAAATATTGTTACCATTCGCTCAGTAAGTACATCTGATCACATCTGCTATTTGTTCCTATTGTTCTTTCTCTTAAATATGTTTCTCATGTATACTGTTCTTACACCCTCTTGCGAACTCTCAAGGAATTGAAGATTGATGCATTTGTGCTTGCTAACAGCATATGCAGCGTGATCACATCTGCATCTTAGTGGCTAATGTAGTGTTTACTGCTTTCGATGCTATTCCTGTATATTTACATAAGGCTGATGCTTTCAGGTTCTTAACCGAGTTGCTGTGGATTGCCCTGACCTTGAAAGTCTGTGCATGAATGATCTAGCGCTTACAACTGAGAGTGTGTTTTCTTGAACTCAAATTTTGTAGTGCATAACATTTTGGAGGGAATGCTGACTTAAATATTCACTTATGCGGTTCATTGTATAATCTTTTCTTTAACAGGTGTTGAGAAAGTAGTAGGCTGGGCTATTAGTCACCATCTTATGCATTGTTCGGACGCTTTAGTTAAAGATGACAAACTTGTTATTTCTACTGAAAGGTTGTACTATTTCTTAGGACAGTAGTTTAAACATACGGTCTATTATGTTTTCTAATCATATTTTATGATTCTATGCTTACAGCCTTAAGGATGGACTAAACATTCTACAGGGCGTTCAAAATGAAAACAAGAGCATAAGGAAATCACTCAAGGTATGTTGATTATTCTGGGCGCATACCATAAATGCCTTGCTTCCGACTTTCTGAAGATGAAACATAAACTAGTTTTTCTATGATCAAGAATTTAAGTGTATATTGTATTGGATTTAACTCCCTGATTTTTCAGGATGTGGTTACCGGAAACGAATTTGAGAAAAAACTTCTTGTTGATGTTATTCCACCGAGCGATATTGGGGTTAGTTTTGATGACATTGGGGCCTTGGAAAATGTGAAGGACACCCTAAAGGAGTTGGTGATGCTTCCTCTTCAGAGGCCTGAATTGTTTAGCAAAGGACAGTTGACTAAGGTACAAACATGACATACTTTTCGCTTCTCTGTCTTTCATTCTCCCCTGTGGAGAGTGAAACAGTACTACGTTGGTGCTTCTCTTTCATATTTCTCTTCTGATTACCGTTCTTCTACAGCCTTGCAAAGGAATCTTGCTATTTGGTCCTCCGGGTACTGGAAAAACTATGCTTGCAAAGGCTGTTGCAACTGAAGCTGGTGCAAACTTTATTAACATATCAATGTCAAGTATTACTTCAAAGGTATTTTTGCATATTATCGTGGTGGTTGGATGTTTATTTTGTGACATCTCTTGAATCCATATGACACCTTTTAACATATTTTTTGCAGTGGTTTGGGGAAGGAGAGAAGTACGTTAAAGCAGTGTTCTCCTTAGCTAGTAAAATTGCCCCTAGCGTCATTTTTGTTGATGAGGTTGGTTCAATACATCCATATATTTGCGCTATGTTCAGGGAACTTCTTATTTCTTCTCTTCCCTTGAGTTTTCTCGAATTGGAAAATGATATTTATACAAGGAGTTTTCTGGAACTGTTTTACAAGCTCACATGATGGGCTATGCAAGAGACCATGTCAGTTTATGAGAGTTTTTATAGAATCCTTTGTTCATGCGGTTTCACTCAATTTTATTCCCGTGCAAATTAATTTTTTATGGTTACCATTGTAGGTTGACAGCATGTTAGGAAGACGTGAAAATCCTGGGGAACATGAAGCTATGCGTAAAATGAAAAATGAGTTCATGGTGAACTGGGATGGTTTGCGTACAAAGGATAAAGAACGTGTATTGGTACTTGCTGCTACTAATAGGCCTTTTGACCTTGATGAGGCCGTTATTAGGCGGCTTCCAAGGAGGTAAAATCGCTGGTTTGATTGTTCTGCTGCTACTGCATCTGTTATATGTCAGTGCAAGTATCATTGACTTCCTGTGTACAAAATTAATCTGATGTGCAGATTGATGGTGAACTTGCCAGATGCCCAGAACAGAGAGAAAATACTGAGAGTTATATTAGCCAAAGAAGATTTGGAACCTGACGTTGATTTGGAAGCAGTTGCAAATCTTACGGATGGGTATTCAGGAAGTGACTTAAAGGTTGCCGACTAATTTTTCTGAAACCTATCCATGCTGCTTACGAACGTAGTTTTATTTTAATGGTTATATTCAATGTAGTTTTGAATATTTGTGTAATCGGTTGTGTCCCCATTTTGTTGTGCTTGCAGAATCTGTGTGTTGCTGCAGCTCACCTCCCCATTAGGGAAATTTTAGAGAAAGAGAAAAAGGTTGGTTTGCAGTGTATTTTTGGTTTTTGAATTCGAAGTGGTGTGCTACAACTAAGTAGTTCTTTCTCCGCATATCGCAGGAGAGAAGTTTAGCTTTGGCGGAGAACAGACCTGTACCTGATTTGTACTGTAGTACCGACATTCGTCCTTTGAAGATGGAGGACTTTAAACATGCGCATGAGCAGGTAATTTGCGATCTAGTATTACTATTTGTTGTAGTATTCTGTGGTGGTCGGAAGCGTTCAGTTGTGTTTCAGGGCTTTGCCGGTCTAATATCAAACTCAATGCAGGTATGTGCAAGTGTGTCATCAGAGTCGACAAATATGAACGAGCTCCTCCAATGGAATGACCTATATGGCGAAGGGGGATCAAGAAAGAAGACGTCTCTCAGTTATTTTATGTAGAATAGGTATTTTTTTCGGTGTACAGAAGTTCTTTGTTCTGTTTATTCTTCCTTATCGAGCTTATAAGGCGTGGCAAGAGATATCCATGGAAAATCCCGGCGAAGGTCACGCCCCCATTTGTATGATATATATAGGTTTTCTCTTCTTCATTTTCGCCCGTTTCGATTTATATTTTAACTTATCAGTTAGGAATGTCGTTCCAAATGACTTTTCTCTTTGTTATGGGTCCTCCTTTTGCCTGTACGTACTAACTGATAAGTGGAAAACATTTTGCAATGTTCTAATATTTGCTTATTTGTGTCGGTCGGTGTACGGAACAGTGATGTTTAGATTGCTTGAATAGGTCCTGCTTTTGTTAACCAAATGTAGGGAGAATTATTAACAATCTGAACGCTTGAATCGGCGACTGAAGAAACCGGCAAGTTGGGTGGGTGAATAGCCTTCACTTGCTCTTTTTGCTCTATACAATTTGCATGGAAGCTTTAGTTGGGTTCCAACTTTACACAAACTAAGGGTTTCGACCCATTTCTCATTTACATGAGTCGAGGGTTCGGATTTTCTGTTTTTCAGCTCCGGACACTAAGGTTTGAAGAGGATTCGAATTTCAATTTTGTGTTCAATCAACAGAATCCAAACAAACAAAACAAAGTTGAAACCAAGCGAAACTAAGTTCCTAACATCAACGTGATTATGCCGTGAGTTAAAGTTGGCACGAGCAGTGTGTTGGTCTCCATCCCTCAGATGTATAAGTTAGCATCGGACTTTATATTCATATAAGATATTTCACTTATATTTTTACTAATTAATAAAATATTCATTGTCAACCAAAATCTTATGAAATTACCAGTTTAACCCTCTAATTAAAATAGAACATGAATAAGAAATATGAGACATAAATGTAATTTCACACAACTAAATTTGTTGTTTTTTTTTTTCAAAGCCTCATTTACATGTAATCCTAACATATCTTTAATTAAAAAAAAAAAAAAATATTTCACACATTTTGCGCATGCCCATATGTTAATGTGAATAAAAAAAACAAACGAAAAAATCCACCTCTGCATGTAGCACTGATAAATGGGGAGGTGGATTGTTTGCCCTCCTATTTTCATACTCTTCCCATGCTTTCTGTTTGTGTGGTCACGGTTAAGACACGTCAATATTTTATATTCCTATTACTTTTTGTTTTATTATTTCTATAAACAATTAATATAAAATATTAACGTGACTTAACCGTGACTACACATCATACCGCATGAAAAGAGGATAGAAATGGGAGGCAGACAATCCACATCCCTGATAAATTGACGAATGGTGTACGGTTGTGCAGATAGCTGACTCAGACTGCGTAACGTGACGATTCGCATTTGCATTTAGTCCACCGCGCAAATCCAAACTTCCTGAAAAAACAAATCACGCAACCAAAGCGCGACGTCGCCGCCGAAGGACCTCCGAATCCATGGACCTCATGTCTCATTCCTCCGCCTTCCTCCTCCCTACGATCCCGCCCAACCAAACGCCGTCTCCCACCTACGCACTCGTCTTTCTCAACCAGAGCCTCCCGAGATTCGCTCCACTGCTCTGGGACCACGGTACTTATCCTCCACCTCTCCTTTTTCCTCTTCCTTTTTCAAATTTTCAGCTTTCGATTTTGTTTCTCTGAGCTTTTTTGTGGTGCGTGTTGGTGTAGAGCAGCACAACTACGTATGTGTGCCGACGGCGGTGCCAATCGCGTTTACGACGACATGCCCCTTCTGCTCCCGCACGAAAATGCCGTAGATGTTAGGAAAAGGTTTATTTTTTTATTTTTTTCTTGATTTTTAAATTATTTTTTTTTGGGGGAATTTTACTGTAAGTAAATTGTGTAAAGTATGGCTTTTGATTGATTCGATTCTTCAACTGTGTTAGCTTAATTGTAAAAGTTGATTGCTTTTTGAAGCTGTTTAAATCCGTTGTTTTTGCTTTTTCCAGACCGCTTTTTGTTGTTTGAAGCAATTTCTGCTTAGTTGCTTAATTTTTCTCGAAATTTTATAATTCTTTAGCTATCTGTTGAAGTTTTGAATCTTTAGTGGGGTGCTGTTTGGAAGGCATATGGTGGAGTGTAATTTTCCCTTGTGTTTAGGACGACGAATTTCCGCTTTTTGATACTAAGTGCTGATGTTTGTGCCAGGTACAAGCCCGATGTTATTAAAGGCGACATGGATTCAATCCGAAGGGATGTCTTGGAATTTTATGCTAGGATGGTAAGTGAGCTTGTTTGAACAAGAATCTTCTGCGTAATTCTTAGTATGTTCAGCTGTCATTCCTTGTCATATCTAGCAAACTTGTCGAATTGTTTGTTAATGTTGTCATCCTTGGAATTATGTCGCATTTGATGTCGCGGTGGTACTGTTGCTAATTGATTTGCATACATGCGGTGCTCTGGAGTTTTCTCAGGATGTCTTTTGCTATTTGGATGCAGGGAACTCAAATTATTAATGAATCTGAGGATCAGGACACGACTGATTTGCACAAGTGTATAGCATACATATGTGACTCGGCACCAAACCTAGATAAGTCTAATGTATGTTGTGTATTATTATCGTTCCAACATTCGTTTTGTTTTTCTGCTTTGGAATTTAGTCTGATTTTGTAGGTGCTTTAGTATTACTTTCGGTAACTAAAACTGTGTATCCTTGCAACTTATTGTGAGTTGGGTAGTCAAATATGTTGATTACAGATATTGACACTTTGATAAATAGACTGCTGGTTTGTTTTTCACCTCTATACATGAACTGAGTTTCTTCCTGATGTCTTGCCAGCTATGCATTCTGGTTGCTGGGGCACTTGGTGGACGGTTTGACCACGAGATTGGAAACATCAATGTGTTATGTCGATTCTCAAACATTCGAATAACTCTCATATCTGATGATTGCCTCATCCATCTTCTTCCAAGAACACACCGCCATGAGATCCATATTCAGTCTTCTGTTGAGGGCCCTCATTGTGGACTCATACCCATTGGGATGCCATCGGGAAGTACTACAACCACTGGGCTTCAATGGGATCTCGGTGAGTATCTCTTAAGGGCGTAAGGCTAGTTAATGCTTACTTTAGGGGTTCGCTTTTCATATACTTTTCTAGTGACCTCTTCCTATTCTGACCTGCTTAAATGTGACAAAAAAGGGAAAAGGCGTGCCTAGTATTGGTTTCATTGATCATGTTTGAGTTATCTAACAGCCCATGTATGGCAAGATTGTGGTCAGATAACCTAATTCGAGTGGGAACTGTATGTGCAAGTCACATGTGGTTTGTTGGTGGGAACTGTATTGAGACTTGGGTTGAGGGCTTTCTTTTACAGTGGTATCATTGGGATGACATATGGTGAAAACTTGTTATCTGTTCGTAGCTGTGCAATTTATTACCGGAGCCTAACTCGCTCTTACTTTTCTTTTCCAGCTGAAACGGAGATGAGGTTTGGTGGTCTGGTAAGTACATCAAATATCGTCAAGGGAGAGAAAATAACAGTGCAGTCAGATTCAGATCTTCTTTGGACTATAAGCATTAAAAAGATGTAGTGCATTTAGAGATGAGGTGGGCACAGCTGCGGAACCCACAATCTATTTCTTCCGTTTCCAGGGTTTCTTTCACTTGGCTGTGTAAGTAGGTTTTCGGGTTCAATTTTCATTGGTTTTTGGCGATCCTTATACGAAGAACATTGCATCATGTTTTCGCTCCCCTCTTGAATTCTGTAACGTTGTTTAAACTCCATCCATATCATATTGTATTTTTGTAATTATTCTAAATAAAAGTCATATTTACTATGTAGAAGAAGATGTTGGAGTCCTTCTGCAGACAATCTTTTGCAAATTTGTGTTCTGTTCTCAATTTCGGCTTAGATTTTGTTGTCACATTTCCTTTTCTTGTTGTCCCCAGTGGCACCAACATTGACAAAAAGTCTAAAATTGGGCGTAGACACCTGGGGCTAAGGTTTTCACGAAAATTTTAACGGAGTTGACGAAAAAGTCCATAGTTGCGCGTTTTGATAAGTTAAGGGATCAATGGTCAAATATTTTTAGTTGAGGGATCATTACATTAATTGAGTTAAAAGTTAAAAAATCATTACTACAATTTCCTTTATTCTAATAACTATAAATGTAATGGTTTGTTAGATCTGAAGTGCCACGTAAGATTTTTCCTGCTCTAATAGAATTGAGACACTCTAGAAGTTTAAAGTTTTTGCCCACTCTCTAAATTTTGAGACTCACTATCTGACGAAGATTTTTTTTTTTCAGTTATTAAAAGACGCCATGTCAACTTGTCCTAAACAAAATTATTTTCGTCAACTCAATTCTTATTATTAAACGATGAAAAATAATAAAATATTCAACTCAATTCTTATTATTAAACGATGAAAAATAATAAAATACTAAAAATTTTGTAGAGTCGGTTGGAGCGTAATTTTAAAGTAGTAAAATTTGAGATTCATTTTAATGTGGTTTTAAAATAAGGAGTTTTAATGAAAAGTTCGCGATACTGTTCATTTTAACGAAAAATCATATTTTTATACTAAAAAGTCAAACCTGGTACTATTTATTTTATCATTTATTTTGTTCTTATCGTTAAAACTTAAAGTTTTCAAGCCATTTTCATTAGTTTTTCTTTTAAAATAACTGAAAGCGCTTTTAAAGAAAATATTTTTGAATTTTAAAAGCACTTTAAGTGTTTTATGCAAGAAGCACCAATTATGTGCTTCTTTCAGGAATCATTTTAAGTGATTTTTTAGAATTTACTTACATTTTTACTAAAAATTGATTCTAAAAATATTTCCAATAAAACCGTTTTCAGTCATTTTAAAAGAATATCTAGACGAGGCTATTAGTCTTCAAATTGTTAGGTAAGTTAACAAATTTGTATTTGTGTTTGAAGAGTTGCGTTTGATGACGAGGGCTGAAGGGGTGAAATAGGCCAACTCTTTCGTTTTGACTCGTTAAAAACCCGCTCGATACCCATTCAGCTCAGAGAGAGAGAGAGGGCAAGTGGAAGCTGAAGCCTGCCGCGAAAGGCTCGGTCCTTCTTCGCGATCCAAGCCTGTGTACTGGTAATCTTCTACATTCTTCAGCTAGGGTTTTGTACCGCATCATCGTCTTCTACCTAAGAACTCTTCCTTTTTCATAATTTTCAATTTCTTTTTTTTTCTTAGGGTTTTATTTTATTGCTTTTTTGCTTAATTTCTCTGCCTAGTTTTTTTGCAGGCCTCTTGATTTTCCTTGGTTCGATTTCTGAGCCCTAAAAAATGGTACGCTACTCTCCCTGATTTCTTGTTTTGTGATTTTTGTTTGGTTTCTCGGAAAACGGAGGGAATTGAGCTGAAATTGTATGAACCCACACAAATCTTAGGGCTTTTTCCCCTTTTGAGCTTGAAATTTTGGATAGTTTTGCTTCACTTTTTTGATTTTCACTATTGCAGCTTCCTCTTTCTTTGCTCAAGACTGCCCAAG
Organism: Pyrus communis; assembly: GCF_963583255.1. Lineage (NCBI taxonomy): Eukaryota > Viridiplantae > Streptophyta > Magnoliopsida > Rosales > Rosaceae > Pyrus > Pyrus communis. Next base: position 24,597,349 of record NC_084816.1, read on the forward strand.
GGCACCCTATGGTAAGATCTTGTATTGTGCCTTTATTGTTTGTGACAATTTGACATAACCCCATTTTTTCAATTTGTTGTCTACTGAATTGTAATTTGCGGGTTTTCGTGTGCTGTACCAGTTGGTAGAACTGAAAAATGGGGAGACTTACAATGGGCATTTGGTCAACTGTGATACTTGGATGAACATCCATCTTCGAGAAGTTATTTGTACCTCCAAAGTAAGGGTCGTTTCACTCATATTGTTAAGTTTTGGTAAACTTGAATTGTTATATTATGATGTTACAAAGAATTGCTTTAAATTTTTGTTGGAATACTGTGTAGGATGGAGATAGGTTTTGGAGAATGCCTGAATGCTACATCCGTGGGAATACTATTAAGTATCTTAGAGTTCCCGATGAGGTATGCTTTGTGCTTGCTATAAACTTTTTGTCTTTACTATTCCCAGAATTCAATTTCTGTCATCAGACCTGAAATATAGTAAATGCTGGTTATGGACAAAAAGTCTGAACAAAAGTTTGATTATGGTTTGTGGGGGAGCTATGTGTAACTTTATAAAAATACTGACACTAACTTGTTACGTTTTGATCAATTACTTATGTATAGTGTACAATGATAGCACGTGCATTAGGAGTTTTGATTTCATCGTGCTTTATTTGCTCTGATTTTGTTCGAATACTATAGAAGCTTATTGGACTGATCTAGTGCTGTTGCCTTTTGTATTTCAGGTGATTGACAAAGTCCAGGAAGAAACCAAGAATCGTTCAGGTACAATAATTTTATCTCATTTGGTAGTGTAGACCTTTTTATTCTCTGTCCCTGCATCTAGAATGGGTAAAGTAGGCTTCTTGGACCATTCTTTATATGAATGCCCTCGACATTGGACAACTATCTACATTATCTACAGGATATAGCTTTATCCATTGAGAAAATTACTCTCTAACTTTGCATGCTTTGATAAACTTCCCCAGATAGGAAACCACCTGGAGTAGGGCGTGGAAGAGGAAGAGGTAGGGAGGATGGTCCTGGTGGACGACAGGCTAAAGGCATTGGACGTGGCTTGGATGATGGTGCTAAAGGAGCTGGTGGAGGCCGAGGCAGAGGACCTGGTGGGAAGGCCGGTGGAAGCAGAGGTAAACACTTGTTTCTCATCCGCCCCTTTCTACAGAGACCCTGATAAGTTCATAGCTTGTAAGTCATATCATTATGAATCCATATACTGGACTCAAGGTTTGTTATCTTTGTTTTTCTGTCAGGTGGGGGTCGAGGCCGAGCTTGATTCAGCTTTAGAGAGTGAAACAAACAGCTAGATGGGCAATTTGTTACTTTTAAAGGCATTTATTTAGCCCAACGCCTGTGTCAACTGCTGGGTTTTTGTCGTTGTAAGGAAGGCTTCTTATCATGGTAATGCGATTTATATGGAATGGTTCTTTCAGTAAAAACGTAGCCGATGTGTTTCTGTTCTGTAAGAAATGTTGTTTGGTATCCGTTTGGCGAGTTTGAAAATTTGACGTTGACGATATATATTCATCTTTTCACTCTTATTACAATCTGTCTTGGTGGCATTATCTCCAGTGCAAGATGATAAACTTTAATTAGCAGTACGAGGAGGTTTACAACTCCACCTCTCGATCGGTCAAGGTGGTAAATAGTTGGAAAATTAAACAAGTGACATGAATTCGATTTTCTTCGGATCAATCTCTCACCTGTTTCCATTGAAACTTTAAAACATTGTAAATGGTGAATAAATCATACAAATATGGTACAGGCGACCACTATCCTTACCGAAACAGAAAATCAAAGAGTTCAAAACATCTTTTTTCTAGTAGGGTTGGTGCCGTGTTGTGTTTCGGGTCCTAGATGATCTTGAAACCAGTGTGCTTGAAATCCATGATCGGTTTATCTCGGGTGCATTATCTGATAACCAGCAACATAACCGGCCATCTTCACCGCCAGTCCATCCAAAAATGCCGTGACCTTGGCTGGATCCGCTGGGCGTGCTTGACATTGGCAACACGCTTCGAACAACGCCTGTATGTCCACCTCCAAGAACTGCTTCAGCGGACCCTATAGCATTGTTTCCTTCATAACTTACGGGGAAGTAACCTAAAGTGCCAGTATCAGTGCCACCAATTACCCATAACTTTTCTGCTTCCCTTGAGTAGTGGCAATCAACAAAATAACCGACCTGCCAAACGGAGTTTACTTGGCTTGGCTAAAAAGAAAAGCACTTTTCTACGCTAAAATGATGGCACGCAAACAAAGTTTATCAATATCCTCCAATTTAACAGCATACAAGATACATATCAAACGAATAATATGAAATTTTCAAATAAGGCTAATCACATAAGTAGTTGACTAAAAGAGCAGAATCTGTTAAGAGAGAACGCCTTACATCGTCGAGTGTCCAGCCTTTAGAAGCCAGAGAACGAGCATCCTGGAAACTCGTTTCGGTTGCATCTTTCCAGTCCCAGACACTACATGAGCGGTTGCCAGGTTACAAGTCAGGGAAAATATACGCAGCACAAATACATGTTTGTACTCAAAAGCCAAGACATCTGTCTTAACTTCGATCTTGTTTCCCGAGTTACTCCACTTGGGGTAGAAGATGCAAATCACTAACCAACCCAATATATGTTTATGAGACTAAAGAATAAATGTCGTGCATAGTGTGACGGGTAAATTCATGATCAATTGATAGAAAGAGATACCTTAAGGTCTCAATATGGGTTAAACACCAAAGCTTTTGATATGTCTCTCCAAAAAACCCAACCTTCCCAATCGAAGTGCCAACATTTAGTACCTATATATTTTAGAAGGTAAATTGTCGTGACTATGTAACACTATAAACTTTAAACCTCTTCAACTTGAACTTACTGAATCTAGATGATCGTCTTCATTGATATCTCCTTCGGTATCAAATATACACATCAATCCATCAACGGAAGCAGAAAGAAGCTTGTTTTGATGATCAGGGATGAAGTGAACCTATTGAAAACATGAAGTTAGATATGCCGCCTAGTTCTATCAAGTTGCACAACCTTCATAATGCAATTTGGCAGAAGAATTTTTTTCACATAGCTAACCTAAACTGTCAAATCCATATGTTAAAGAAAAAGATGGATTAGAACGAACCTGGGTAACATCTTCTACATGAGAGTCCTCGAGACATGCTACTTGTTTATCATTCCTCCAATCCCAGAATAGTATCTGAGTATAACAAGTCAAAAAGCAAGAAGGGGGAAAACAAATGAGATATTATCTGTCGAAATAAGTGAAGAATCATAAGCATAGAAACTTAAACTAGTTTTGCATCCAATGAGTTTTAGCAGACTAAAGAGTATATGTGGAATGTTGAGCGCGCTATCCTCTGAAATTTTAGCCTATAACTGACACGATCTTCACTAATGTGGAACATTGAGTTATTGATAACACACACATAAAACTAGAAGAATAACGAGCTACATGACAATCATGATTAACAAAACACAATTAAAGCCGTTAAAATAAATGCAGCACCTGAGTATCACACCCCGCGGCTAGAAGATTGTTCCCTGATCCTCCGAACGAAAAGCTGAATATCTCTTGAGAAGAGCCGGAATGGAAAGATGAAACCTGCAGCATTACATATGTTTATGTATGCAAAACATTGTTTGTTTATGTCTGCAACTTGAGAGGCGAACCTGTTGGAATGTGCGCGTGTCCCAAGCTCGAATAGTTCCATCAGAAGAGCAAGAGTGCAGGACATGTGGAGTTGATGGACCTGAGAATGCAATTTGGTTGATAGTTGCAGAGTGGCCCTTGCACTCTCCGTAGTACTGGCCCGTCACGGGCGAGTACACCTTCACGGCGTTGGTCGAAAGTGAAACTGCCACTGCCGTCCAATCATCCCTTCCACCAAAACCCCACAAAAATTCAACACCCAATGAATAATCATAAAACCCAATTAAGCACAATCCTTCTGGTTTCAGATCAAATTTACAAAAAGGAAGAGATTGAGGTAAACTGCGAGCTGAAGAACGCAAGTCAAAGGTGGAGTTGTTCAAATCTCAGAATTTTCCTGCGAAACAGAGTAAAAGTTAGAAAAGGGACGTACTTGGGGACGATTTGGAAGACATAGTCGTCGCCGAAGTTTGTTTGGATGGAGTTTTTGAGGGAGATACGCTTGAAAGGATCAGGATTGGACGGTGGTCGTTCCTCCACCTCCATGTCCGTAGCTTCCATCGCTGTCTCTCTCTTTCCGGCAGTCCGGCTGGACAAATGAATGTAATTTGGGGTTTTGGGGTTTTAGTTCCGCTACGGTAGAGGTCAGCTAACTCTCGTAGTTTTTAGCCACTTGGTACTACTACCCTGTTTCTATTCATTTATAAATGATATTCTTTTCAAATTATAAGTGAAGTTTTAGGTTTGATTATCGTCAATCAGAAATTTGAACCATGTTATTATGACTAATTCATTGTGAGATTTTCCACTTCCGGACGCCTTAGTGCAGAAACTATTGTTTGTTAAAAAATACATTAAAAAAAAAATCTCCTAATTTTTAGTTGGTTTGTAAAGCGATAACATTAGATTGTTAGATACTTAATTGTTAAGAGAGAAAAAAAATCAAATGGAATCAAACCTGCACTAATATGCATAAGCACTCAACTACAATAAAAGCGTCATATGCAACCAATCTATCATAAACTTATGTGTCATTTTCGCCACATTGTAACCTTAAAATTCATGCATTGTGTTCAAAAAATGTACAAACACACAAAACTTCGTATGCAACGTTTTAGGCATAAGCAGTATTCTAAAAGATCATGCATAAACGCTGGAAGCGAGTCACTGCCCCGATTAATCTCTAGGCATTTAAAAAATAAGGAATGAAACCTATACCTACCTAACCTCCCACCCAACTCACCTAGACCTGCCTAGGCAACGCCTAGACGGTTTAGGCGAGCTAGGCGGTTTAGTGACTTTTCGCTTTATTTGTTTTCATTTAAGAAAATGACTTATTTCGTGACTCTCGCTTAGACAAAAAAAATAGTAACTTCCGTTTCACATTTTATTGAAATTTAGTGACCTTTTACTTTGTTTGTTTTTATTTAAGAAAATAACTTACTACGTGACTTTCTCTTAGACAAAAAATTAGTAACTTTTCACTTCTTCTTTTTTCAAAAAGTTCTAAGAGACTTGTAAGATACTTAGAGGAACATCCATTATATGCTAGTTCCCCTACATTTTCAATATGTTCTAGTATTTCATAAATTTATAATTATATAATAAAACTGGGAATTGTTATTAGCACTCCAAAAATCTCATTCTACACTCCTTAGAAGTATATTTTTCTTTCTAATTATAGAAAGTTTGGAGTGCCAAATAAGATTTTTGAAGAGCTAATAACAATTCCCATAAAATTTATATATCTCAAAATAATTGACACACCCCGACCGAGATCGGAGCGTGCTGGCCGTCACACAAAGGTGACGTAGCCATGTGCACGTGCGGAAGCTAATAAAGTAGTAATATAAAAGTACGAATAATTAAAAACTAGCATACAAAGTACTAGAATAAGTGCTAGAAAGTGAGATACAATTTCAGAGCAGGTTCATAGCAGCCCAAATAAAACAACAACAGTAGTACGCCCGAAGGCGACCCTACAATGGTGAGTGTCTGTCAGAACACCGGAAAGCCCTCAAGGGAAACCACCGTAACGGCTAAGCAACTAGAACCTGGAGGGGCGCAAAACAAAAGCGTGAGTGGGCAAAAACAAAGCTCTTTGAAAACCATTTAACAAAATACGTTCTAACCCCTCGCCGTAAAACCTGTATACTTCCCAGAAAAATAAACATATATACGTATGTATAACATGCCAAACATGCTCAAGGGTATGCCAATCATGCTCAAGAATATGCCATGTCAAAACCTCATAATGAATGCAAGTGCTCAGGTATGAATCACATCAATAACATAACATCTGGCAGCCGGAGTCACCTAACGTGACATGTACGGCTGCATATAGAGCTCAAATCTCAAACTCAATAACTGAACCTGCCCACGAGTCGGAACCACCTAAAGTGGCCTGTACGACAGGCCTGTGTGTAACATATATATACGCTCTAGTGCTACGATCACGTGAAGGCTGTGCGAATAATCGCGGGTCACCTACGAGTTGGAACCACCTAATGTGGTCTGTACGACAGGCCTATGCACCTAACTTAGATCCAAGCTGAGCGTGTGGTGCGGGAGGTGAACATCACGTGAAGGACTGTGCCCTACTCTGGCGGGAGCACTAACACCGGGGGTGCAGGTTATGAGCTCTCTAAGCATCTCAAACTACTGCTGAATGTAAATATGAATATCACTTACCTGGCACTTACCTGTGCGTCTACAGCACCCAATATGCATATGTATGTATGCCACTACTAATGTGTGCAATGATGCATAAACGATAATAATAACATGCATGGCATAAGACAAATAACCCTTTTTAATCAATTTCTGGGAATATAAATGTATATAGGTATATACGGAAAACAAAAGCCCACTCACTGGTATGTAGAAGGGTCGTAGCCCCCCTGTCTCGCGTGTGCACGCTCGTCCTCGGGGTACGTGTCACCTAAATGCGAAACAACTATAAAAACGTTAACTTTAAAGCACATAACCCATTTCTCGTAATAACTTCTCATACGTTGCTCAAAATGGACAAATGAATATACCAACGTGCTCTACACAACCTCAGGATCACAACCATATTTTTAAAATAATTTTTGGACCTCACACGCGCCCCCACGCGCCAGCACAGGCACGGACCCACGCGCGGCCACGTGCCAGGCACACTGACGGTGTCAACAGACGCCGTCAGGAATATTCCGTTAAACTGACGGAATATTCCGTTAAACTTAACCCCTGCCGTTAGGAATATTCCGTTAAACTTAACGGAATATTCCTGCTTCTTCTCCGATCAGTCCCCGACGTCGGCGCCGTCGCCGTCGCCGGCACCGTCGCCGGAAAACCTGCAAATCACTATTTCTCGCTCGTTTTTCCACCTTTTTTTCACGTTTCTTGCACCAAAATCAACCCTAGAGCTAGTAGAACATGTCCCAACAAGTTTTAAGGCCTAAAATTAAGAGATTATACCTGTCCAAATCTCCAAAACTCGGCCAACTCCACATCCAACGATCCTGACGTCCAAATTCACCCAACGAGCTACTCCCAAGCTCCTGGGAACCTCACAAAGACAACTACAATCTCAGAAATCCCAAAAACTCAATGTATAACTTTTGCATGAACAGTACTCGAATCAGCCATCGTCGAAACGACGTGAAAACGAAGGATTTCTCACCTGAAAAGGGTATGGCTGAGCTTGCCTCGACCTCACGAGCTCAAATGTGTCCTTGGTTTCCTCGATCTGCAAGGGTTTGAGGGTCCTTGGTGTGTGTCCGTACACTTACAGAAGGAAGAAGAAGAGAGAAGGGAGAGAGAGAGACACGGGACAGGGACAGAGGGAGAGGGAGAGTGAGTCAGTGTGTGTGTGTGGCCCTACACTTGCCAACACCACACAAGACTACCAAAACATCACGAAAACCAATTAGGGGTAAAATTGTAATTTCACACGTACGATCTAATAATCCCGGGACGGGATGTCACAATAATTCTATAGTTTTAAAGTTTTAATAAACACTTGTTTATCTCTACTAACTAATAAAACACTTATTGTCAACCAAAATTTCATGAAAATACTATTTTAACCCTCTAATTAAAACAAAACATGAATAATAAATATAGGGTAGAAATGTAATTTCACATAACCAAATTTTTTTTTTCTTTTTTTTTCAAAATTTCACCTACATGTGATATTAAAATACCTCTAATATTAAAGGGAAAAAAAAAAAAAAAAACACCTACCCCCCTCCCCAGGTGGTTCTCTCTCTCTCTCTCATTTTCTTAAAAAATATCTTCATATACATAAAATATGTGGGCAAATGTTAGTATAATATAAATAAATTTCATTCAAATAAAAAGTCACCTTAGCCCCGCCTAGCCCGAACGCCATACACTAGACTCCTACAGTCCGTCCAACTAGCGCCTTTTAGAACTTGAGCATATGTAGTGGTACTATTGAATTTTTATATTTTTTGGCTTAAATATTGAATAAACAACTTACATAACTAAAAATTCATCAAAAACAACATTCTGTCCAGGCTTTGAACCCACAATTTTTATTTTTATCAATTTTTAATTATGTCTATAACAAACGCAATGTAACTCATAGTGTAAGAGGGTTTACTCATAAGCAGGCAAACAAATCAAATATCCATCACTCAGAGGGCCTGGGTGCCTAAAAAAGGACACTACTAGGAGGATTAAAATCCTTAAAATCCAGATCCATGAAACAAATAAGTAAAAGTACAACACGCTGCGTACCGCAACTTCTCTAAACCCAGAAGAACTCATCATTCAGCTAACATGAATGACGGATAAGGATTGATTCGCACGGTTAGATAAAAACACACTCTTAGTAACTAAGGTGAAAAAAAAGAGAAGAAAACACTCCATGGCCATGCAAGAGCTTGGCTGACCCTATCGGCAAGGGTCAGTAACACAAAATTATGCGTTCGTAGTAGCTTCCTTTTTCTCTTCCGAAGTACCAGCTCCGGCCTTACCAGCGTCCTGCTCTTCGGCTTCCTTCTTGTCGGTGGCCTCATCTTCTGGCTTTGACAGTTCTAGGTCTACATTAAAAAGCAAACATTATTGGTAACCAAGACAGAACATGCAACGATTGCTTTAGCAATCTTTATATTACTTATCATCCAACAAATGAACAGATTAAAGTAATTTTACATGCAGCGATAAGCAGGCCAAAAATCCAAAGCAAGAGCTTATTCGAGGTAGAAATATTTAAGACAGAGAATTTAACTCTAAGATTAGGAAGCTGGAGCATTCTCCCAATGCAATGGTCCACATCAAAAACCACACCGTAAACTCCTAGGCACCCGAAACCTCAGGACTGAGACTGTCTAGGTAGAGTTATGTCCCAGCACCATTCGTACATTTAAAAATGTGAAAATAACTTTTAATATTGTGGAACGTTTAAGCCTATATCGTGGTGTTTTGAATTCTAGACCTACACTTCCTAATAAGATGTTTATCCTTACTCGGCATGCCACTAAAGATTAAGCTAATAGTCTTCTTACCTTCGTCACTGTCATCAAAGTCACCCATTCCTCCCATATCATCACCTCCCATGCCACCAAATTTCTGCATGGTAAAATTAGAGTCAGAACAAAATATAGAAACATCAAAACAATCCAGGCAAGGGAAAACACCATAACTTAATATTTACTAACCGAGAAATCCATTCCTCCCAAATCCATGTCACCAGGACCTGATCCTGCTGAAAACAAGAAGTGGCAGTTTAATCACAAAGTACAACAAACACGCTGTTTTCATCAAATTAAACAGTCTGAGGAAATGCAACAGAATATGGGAGCTGCATACCAGCAGTGTCATCATCCTCATCTACCCATTTGTCCCAATCTACTTTGACATAATGCGGCATCTTTCCATCTCCACGCAATAGCTTATTCCACCATGCTGGCTCCGCCTTCTCCACAATACAAAAGATACTCCTCACGCCAACATTAATTTTGCTTTCCTATAACACAACGCAACATAAATGTCATACAACAAAATAAGAACCAGCATAAATAATAACATCTCATAATAACGCAAGAGCATTTGTGATTGCATATACAAATCCTCACCTCCACATTAACCTTATCAAAAAGATCCAGTTTGAGTTCATATTGGTGATTCTCCGCACCAGCACTAGCCGAGAAGCTGAACACTCCCTCGGGTTCAAGCTTAACCTTGGCGTCCTTTGCATCAGGCAAAAGCACAGTAATGAAAACCTTATCCACCCTTTGAGCCCACTTCACCTCCGGATGACGACTGCAAAATTCGCAGCACGTTTAGCCAAAAACAAGCCCCAAATATGCATCAAAATCAAGTGAATATCACCCATAAAAAAACTAAACTCAAATTCTCTCAGTGATTTCTATCTGTTTTCTATAAATTTCGAAACCAAATATCAACAGCGAATTAAGGACAAATAATTATACTTGAATCATTATAACAGGGATTAATCACAGGGTTCAATCCAACAGATAAAAAATACCCAATAAAGCATAAAGATTCCCATATATTAATTCAATTTCTCGAACCATATTAAACAGAGAAACATGAATAAAATTGTATTTAACTATAAATTACAGAGTTTACAAGTCTACAGAAAGCAATCGGTATCAGAAAAAACATACAAAAATTGCATACCAAAGAAAACAATGGCAGGAATGTAAAGACGAAGAAATCAGAGGGCGAAAGCAGAAGAATTGAATAACATTGAAGAGAAAGAAGAGATTTTTACCTCATGTTTTTGCAGGTAAGGGGGGGGAGAGGGGGAGAGAGAGAGAGAGAGAGAGAGAGAGAGAGATAGATAGAGTGTGTGTGAGTGTGTGTGTGTGTAAAACCCTAGAAGCTGGAAAGAAAGCAGAGAAAGCAGAGCTTGAGTTGTACGGCCTTGCGGGAAGCTTACGCAATAACAAGAGAGTAATAGAGATTACGCGATGCTTCTAGACTTATAGGCTTTCTGGGCTTTCGTACAAGGCCCAAACTCCGTGAAATCACACAGTAAAATGAAGTGGCCCATTAACTCATTTTGCCGAGGCCCATTATGTGTGTTTTTTTTTTAATACAAAACGATGTTTAGAGAAACGAGTGAGTTGAACATAGGATCTCGAGTGCATAAGTAAATAAATATTTCATGTTATCAAGTATGTTTTAATAACCCCCAGCGGAACGGCACGTAGGCATCACTTTAATTTTTGCTTTGCACATATACCCTCATGTTGGGAGGGGCTTATAGCTCAAGTTACGACATTTTTCTGCACATCTGATGCCTCCTAAAATTTGCTAAAACATGCATCATAACATGAGGGTGTATAGAGCTGGTTTGGTATTGTTATGCTTTGAAAAAAAAAACAGCTTCTATTGTGCTGTGAGAATAAACTTATTTTTGCTGTTTCACGTTTTCAGGTTTTTTTCACCTAAAATTATGAAAATAAGTTGTTTTTTAAGTTTTTACCAAACACCTTTTTGAGATCAGCTTTTTTTTTTTATACCCACTTTTTTATAAAAGCACCTCAATACCAAACCAGTACTATATGTACTAAGTTATGAAATTTCTATGCACATGTGACGCCTACGTGGCATCGACACGAAGGAATTCAAAGCAACTCTCCCTCCCAAAATTTGTTAAAACATGCATAATATAAATATATATGAGATAGGATCAAGAGACAAATATTTTTACAAATACTTATACACTCTTTTTAAGCCTTTTGATTACATGACATCCAATGGTTCTTATTTATTCATTAAATGACATGGATGCTTGTGTAGATTTTAACTAATATTAAAGATAAAATAAAACAGAAAAAAAAACATAAAATCTAGAAAATTAAAACTAAAATTAAAAAAGGAAGAGACCCTAGTTGTACGCAGTCCTCCATCTCCCCCTTTGCAGATGTGGTTTTGCAACTCATGTCTTGGAAACGGTAGTTGTCATGGAAACGGCACTTTGTTCCCTGGAGCACAACTTGGCAATACCGAAATCTGAGATTTTTGGGTTGAAATTGTCATCTAATAGTACATTGTGAGGTTTGATATCGAAATGAAGGATTCGTTGGTCACATCCGTGGTGAACTTACTCAATTCCTTTGGCTATTTTGAGAGTAAAATGTTGCAGTTTCTCCCAACCAAGAAAATGGTTCTTGCTGTTTGCTGACGATATGAGTTTTGCAGTGAACCATTTGGTGCAAATTCATAAACTAAGGCTCGTCTAAATCATCAGCGCAATAGCCAACCAAGCGAACCACGTTAAATGGTGGATCCGACCTAATGTTGACACTTCCTTGATAAACTCTTCTCCATGTCCTTTGGAATTGTTGAGCATCTTTACAGCAACAAATATCTCACTCGAGAGCTTTCCCTTGAACACTGTTCCAAATGTTCCTTGTCCCAACTTGTCTCTAGATTTATTTGTAATCCGCTTGATATCAGCATATGAGTACCTCGTTGGCCTGAGAGCTCTGTAGTTTTCCAAAAATTCTTCGATCATGGTTTGCCGCTCATTTTCTATTCGGTCAATAAGTATATACGTGCACGACGGAGACCGACAAGTATATATTAGTACAAGTGAAAATGAACCCAAGGACTGCACCTGCATAGTTTACGTTCAATTAAGAACCTCTACACTAAATATTAGTTACGGAGGACTGCGTACAACTAGGGTTTCATTTTTTTTTAATTTTAGTTTTAATTTTTCAGATTTTATGTTTTTTTTCAGTTTTATTTTATCTTTAATATTAGTTAAAATCCACATAAGCATCCATGTCATTTAATGAATAAATAAGAATTATTGGATGTCATGTAATCAAAATGCTTAAAAAGAGTGTAAAAGTATTTGTAAAAATATTTATCCCTTGATCCTATTCTTATATAAATAATATATATATATATATATATATGTATGTATGTATGTGTATAACACGAGGGTATATGCATGGGCTAAGTTTTCTTTGCGCTCGTAATGGCTGCATGGCATCGACATAAGAAAAGAAATATCACCATCACATAGCATTTTGAATGGAAAATTTTGTAGGCATGGCTGATGAGAGTCAAAATGACTTTTGAATGACGAAATGGTATTCACGAACACTTTTAGGAATCGATAATCTTTGTGGATCTCACAGTTTGGTGCTGACGGATCGAGAAATCTGGATCATTTATTTTGAATCATATGGCTCCCATTAATCTATTTCACTAGCCCAGCTCACGCAAACCAAGAAACCGAATCTCTCTCTACCCCTTTTTTGGACGGTCTAGATTTCTCGGTCCGTCAGTTTAGGTCGGTGAGATCTGAACTCTTTAGATAAATTTTCTCAAAATAACAAATTTATTAGATTAATTTCAACAACATAGCAAAAACATGTATGGGACAACAAAAGCACTAACGTCAATAGAGAAAGAAAAACGAGCTCAGATTAACAAAATACTAATAGACAAAATTCGCACAAATAACCGTAAATACACACATTGTTCATTGGAATTAAGAATGCTCTCTTGCAATGAGGTAGGTATATGAAATTTAGGTTGAGGATCCCAGATATCACTTTATCGTGTGTAAAATCTCACATCGATCAACGGAGATGGGTGATGTGCCTTATATGTACATGTCCATCTCCATATAGCACGAGGCATTTTCGGAACTCACTGGCTTTGGGTTTCATCGGAACTCCGAAGTTAAGCGAGTTCGGGCGAGAGCATTCCCATTGTCACGCCCCAATCCCGACATACGTCTAGGATCGACATGTGACGTCACCAAATACTCGTCTTAAACATACCCCGCCTCCGGAAAAAGAAAAAAAAAAAAACAAAACATAACCTAAGTTCCAACTACGCAATAATTCTTCGTAGACTTTATGGTTGCATCTAACATCCTCGTTAGACTGCCTACGTACCCTAAATAGGGATCAAGCCATTCGTAGTTCATTATCACAAAATCAGACGTTTATTCCACTAAGTTCAAGCAGAAAAGCATAGCATTCCTTAATCATTTATTATAACCTGACATATAATTCCTGGACTCAGGCTACATAACCAACCCCCATGAAAAAATGATTTCTCTCCCATCCAACATATAAATCATTATGTCTCATCATGATGTCGCAATTCACAACATACATCATATTTAAGAACCGACGAAACACAAAATCATTCTCTAGCCGCATTATTTAATTAATTTGCTCAAAGTAATAACAATCATTCTCATATCTTCTAAATTCATACATTATGAAATCATAATCGAATCATAGAAAATCCCGAAGGAGTCACTCAGACGTCCAACATCTTTTCTAACTCAATTCACAAGACTCTCGAAACCATTGACACAAATATATATATAACTAAGGCTAGAGTGACACAGTTAGATCAAGCCTACTTCTTTAGGCCACTCTACGAAATTCAACAACCTCGGGCTCGGACCACTCAACGGAACCAAACTAATATGATCGCCCAAAAATGTACCATGTACAACTAATCCGCATCACCTTTAGAATGCGTATGGTCCCTCATTGCGGATATTTCAAGTAGGACCATAGGCATAAACTCATCATGCAGGTAGTGATCACCCATCGCGGGTATAGCATGATCACCTCTGAATACATATGGCCCCCCCCATCACGGATATACTAAGCAGGACCATACATGTACCACAACTACGTGGTGCAATCTCATCATCACACATTACACATAATTATACGCATACATGTTATCGATTCCACATATCAACCAGCATCAAGTCAGATGGAGCACAATACAAGGAATTCCCTTAATTACTATTTCTACTAAAAATCTAATAAAATACCTAACTCGTCTCCTAACTTCCATCTCCATCTCATGCTAGGTAATAGTGCCAAGTTCAAATAGGTATCCAATTGGCAAGCATATCCAAATAATTATTAAACAATAATTAGCTCCCATAATTGTCATAACATTCATCATAATTATTATTCACATTATTAAAAAGTTAATCAAACACATATATCACAAACATCATCAATACACAAGCCAAATCATAGTTAATTAGCATAGGTCTATGGCTAAATATATAAAATTCACATTTCAATAGAAATCATAATTATAAGGCCAATTCATATTCATAAATGATACTAATATAAGAAATTAAGATAATAGTCATATTTCATATATTCAAGTCACTACCAACCAATATAGGCCCACTAGATTTTCACTGGTAATACCCTAAGGTCCGTAAACCATATCTACAATAGCATACTAAAATTTGGTGTTAATTCAATGGTAAGATCATCAATTATTAGAATATTCAAGTGACGGACCTTATCGAAAATATACTCAACCAACAGTATTTCATAAATCAAATGTTACATATCGAAAATTCGACTTTTTCCAAAAATTCTCAAATTTCACAAGAATGAAGATCTCAACAAGTAGAGTAAACTTTATACCTGCGGCCAAGGCCAATTTGACCGGAAAACACCCCAAACTGACCATGAACCGCCGGAACCCTAAGATGGGTGTTCTTCAATTCGACTTCCTCGATGTTCCAACGCCCCTACAAATGATTGGGTCTTATTCCTGGATCCAAGGGAAGTTGATTAAAGGTGGTGGTGGGTGGTGAAACTCACCGAAACCACGCCGGTATGGTTCTATTCGAAATTGGCCTTAAAAACCCTTGAATTTGAGCAAATATGGTAGATGAAGGTTGTGGAGTAAGTTGCAGGTGGAGGAGAGGTGAGAATGGCCTGAAAAATGGTGGAGATTGGCCGGAATTCGGCCAGGTTGAAGTCGGGTTTGTGGGTGCACGGGTTGATGAAATGGAAGGGGGGAAAATCCCTCTTTTTCTTTTCTTCATCTTTACTCGGCCCAAATTCCCACATGTGGGGGTTAAACTAATTTAAAAATTATAGTTTAGAATAACAACTTCAAATGTCTGTAACTATACCATTATAATTCGAACTCACAAACAGTTTTCGCCTATGCGCTCATGGCTTCGAGACCTATTTGAAAACGTTACTTGTGACCTCAAAAGGTCAACGAGTAAATAATAATTTTTCAAACTTCACTCTTCATAACTAGTTTAATTGAAATCTAATTTCAAATAAATTAATATAAATTCTCGAAAAATAATATAAAATCTCAATAATACAATTACGTAGATTATAACAGTGAAATCTAGAAACGGGATTCCACATTCTTTCCCCCTAAAAAAAAATTTCATTCTCGAAATTTCCTGTATCAAATCACTATCCACGAATGCAACAATTCAAGAAAATAGTGATGCACAAACACATTCACATTTCAGCTATAATCAGATTGAGTTAACTCAAGTTCGACCACATTGTACCTCAACTCACAAATAGAATCAACGTCGTCCCAGTACGACTTCAACACAAATCTTTACACAATCACAAAGAATGCCACTATTAATAAGAATTCATTAATACTCATGATTCTGGCAACCAAACCAAAATCCGGATACTAATTTTTTCTAAAATAATTTTCGAAATTCTCACAAAAAAATCCGAATAATACCATATTCTTGAAATTTAAGGCAGCATGAAATCATAGCGGAGAGAATCCAGGCACGGTAGATATGTCAGCTCCTTTTAAGTATTTAGTAAACTGGACGGCTTAACTTCGGCCACGTCATTGTAAGGACCATTCCCTGATAAAGCACGTGGACGTAGGATATTAGGGTTCCTATTCCTTGTTTAGAAAATAAAGAATCTGCTAACATGCAAGTATTTACGAAGAAAAATATGAAATCGCACGGTAGTTGCAATCAAGAAGAAGTACAGACTGCAGATCATCGTACCGTTTTCTCTACCTCTTTTGATTTTTTGTTCTTAAAAAGTAGCTTTCACCAAAGCCATTAATTTTGGTCTAACAATGCATTTAATTTTGGTCCAACAATGAATGCTACCACATGATCGATGACAACTTTTTATCTAGAGTGAAATTGGTCCAATTATTGTGACGGTATTTTATTTAATTTTGATGAACTTATAAATGCAAGATTCTGAGTGAAATTGGACAATTGGTCAGCATACTAAAACTTATAAATTTCTATCTAGAGAATTAGGACTATGTGATCTCATTTGTTGCCTACGATTAGAATGGATTAAATGACTTCTTAGATCCAATGTATATCTTGAATGAGAAGTGAATTTTAATTTCGATTTTATATCCTAGTTAAGTAAATTAAAAATGGATTAACCTTGAAGAAAATTTCTTCTTTGCGATCATGCCATTTTGAGGGCGATGATCATCTAAAATGGAGACGTGTTCGTCATGCATAATCCATCTTCTACTTTTGACAAGGACACAAACTAGAGGTTAACATCTGCTCATTCAAGATACATTGAATCTAGAAAGTTTTTATGAAAAGTTCACGGTACTGTTCACTTTAACGAAAAATCATATTTTTACACTAAAAGTCAATTCTGATACTATTCATTTTAACGAAACCAAAGGATACCTACTTGACTTACTAGCATGAGAACAGTGTGAGATAATTGAAAGAAAAGGAAAACTCAATGTGTGAATCCAACGTAAAGACACTCAAGACAATAATACAACATGTGGGGCTTTGATTACGGTATGACTTCTATTATTATATGTTTGTAATTTGCATGTTTAGCTTGAAAATTCATCTGAACTGTGTCTGTGCAACAATCCATTCAACTCCAACCACACGCAGGACTGTCAAAGGCAGGGACAATAGACAGTGAGGCCCTGATGGGACTAGATTAGTCCACTATTCCATCAGTCCTTGAGAGAAAACACAACAGAAATTTACGTGTACGTCGTTTTGCTTGTTTAGTTTCTTGGATGCTTCAATCAAATGTTAACAAATTAAAATATTGTTCATCTTTTCAACTAGGGTGTCTATCTATATGCCCATATTAGGGTTTCCTCAACTCTCTCCATCAGATAATGTCAGCTGTGACGTAATTAATATTTGTAATAATGAACGGAGGATACCTGCGAACCTGAAATCTGGACCATATTCCTAGATAAAAATGTTGTTAGAGTAAATTACATGTTGTGCTATCACATATAATTTTTTATTTTTCACACATCTTTCTTAATTTGTGATCATTGAATTGAATAAATTAGAGAAGATCAAAGATCAACAATTTACCTGAGGTATTTAAGAGGTAAAAAAGAATGCGTGAATAGCACCACCTAAATATATAAGACCATATAATTTATACATAAATATTCATGCATATGGTCACAAGATAAATATTTCAAATATGAGAGAAAGAAAAGTTCACATGCGAAGTTGCTAAGCGATTACAATGAACGTGTCGTGTTGAATACTTGAATTATTGCACCAAATCCTTCTGTTGGCTGGGGAACATGCTATCTAACTAATTATTGGTAATTTGACGCGAAGAATAAAATATCGGCTATCGATATTTGACACACTTTTCTTTTTTCCTTTAATTTGGGTTAAAGATTAACAGCGTAAATAAATTTATACAGACAAAATTACATGCTATATATAACGAATATGAAGAAATTTTAGCTTGTGTTAAAAGGTAGAAATGTCATATGGATGAAGGTTAGCCCCCAGCATTGGAGCTGTGAGAAGTGAGGCCACAGGCACGGTCCCCAGAGCCAAATCTCTTGAGCTCCCCATCATGGCATAAATCAATGGTGGAACAGAGCTTGAATCTGCATTAGTAATTATGATGATGTGAGTACCATCAATTTACAGTGAATAACATCTACTGAATAGAAAAGTTCAATCTAAGTTGTGTTTGGTTGATGTGAAAGCGAGGGAGAATTAAAGCTGAAAATACCAATTAACGCATTTTGCAGCTAAAGGAAGATCAGGAGGGACTGGTGGTTGAAACAGGACAATGGAGGTGTGGTGTTGTGATTTAAAGGTTATTTTAGGAATAATAGTGGTTGGGAAATAAGATTTTATATTTTTTAATTTTTTATAGTGGGTGAAATTATGATGTGGGTAGAAAAATAAGATGACGAGAAATAACACTCTTTTTATAATGCTAGCAAAGAAATTAACATTAAATTGTGAGGTGATAGAGAGTCTACAAGGAATCTCACTTTGAAAGAGTCTTCCTAGCATTTTTCTTATGAATATGAGAAATGCTAAGGAAGCTCTGTCAAAAGTGAGAGTTCATAGGCTCTCAGGCCTCAGCTACTTATGTTTTTAGTAGAATATTTGTAATGTTGATACAAAATTAATGATAAATTATAAAATAATAGATAATTCATAGACACACTTTAAGAGAATCTTCTTAACATTTCTCATATTCATAATTTATGTCGTGTGCAGCTTTACTTTCTGTGGCACATGTATATTTTATATAGATATTCATAATTAATTCATGCCCTCTGCAGCACATCTTTACTTTAAAATGAGTTTTTTATTTGTAATCGTTAAATCAAATTTTAACGATTCAGTTCATTTGATTCTTGAGCTCTTTTTAGTTCCGGAGCGGATCTGTACTCTAAAAGAAAATCGAGGATGCTCTCGGGAAAGTCGACTTGTACTATTTGCCAATTTTGCATGCGATGACAGTGAAATGCAAATGAAAGGTGGCTAATTATTGACAATGATCGATCGAGCTGTTTTTTTCTTGCTAAACCCTGGCAAAATGTCCAATCAGAGAACGGCATAAAACGACATTTTACATAAAACGAAAACGATACTTTTTATATTTTTCATACTATATTTGTATCACCTTTTTCATAAAATGAGTTTTATTTATATTAGAAAAGTAATATAAATGTCTAATAAAAAACGTGATAAGAATAACATTACTCTTTTGTTTATACGTTCATGTATATAACATGAGAAATACTAAAGAGATTATCTTAAAATGAGATTCTTCACAAATGTCACCTCACAATTTAACGTTAATTTTCATATCAACATTATAAAATATTATGTCGAAACATAAGATAATAAAGAATTTATGAAAAGTCTCACTTACAAAAGAGTCTCTTTAATATTTATCAACACATACATATACATATATATATATATATATATATATAAATTCCCTGCAACAAGGTACAAGTATTGTATCCATACCAAGTTACCCACAACAATTGTCTGCGAGCTACAATGAAGACCCTCGATCCTTATCGAGTAAATAAACAAATAAATAACATATCCGAGTCAAGAAATTAACTAAAAATAAATAAATGAACAAATATATCATTATTCTGAACCAAAGTAGACTCATATATATAATAACTTGACTAGGAGTATTGCTATGATTAAGCATACGAGGGTAGGTATCACGTGTTGTCACGAGGTCGATGGAGGCTATAAGATAATGAAATATTGCAAACCTAATTATCAAATATAATTAATGGGTCTTACCTACCAAAATGGATGAATTGTTGACTGTTAGGTGGGTATTTCGGCTATTGTAGATATTTTTTTTTTATAGGAGCGTGATATTTATACATCTTTTTTTTACTTCTCTCATACTTTTTTAATTTTCGGTCGTCAGATCGGATGAATTGAAGAAGATCAAATGATAGAAATTAACAAAGAGTGTGGGAGAAGTAAAAATAGATATTTGGATAGTACATTCCTTTTTTATATGTACCGAGCTGTGCTAAATATGCTCTAATTTGGAAGTTTTTCTTTTGACAAAGAATGACGTTAGTAGGCTAAATTGTTAGTTAAAAGGAGAAGAGAACGGTGAGAGTCGAACCCTATCATGGTGTATAGTAGGCCTGTCAAACAGGTCATGTTTGTCGTGTTTATGTCATTTTTGTGTTATACCAGTTATCATAACGGGTCGTGTCATGTCAAACCTGTTAAGATAATGGACTCTTAACAAGTGACCCAATAACAACTTAATTCGTTAATAGGTTGTGTCGTTTCGTGTCGAATTTAACAGATCATGCAAGAAATTGCCATATCTAGATCTGGCGAACGATGTCATATCACGTTCTTAATGAATGATCCGATACTGACCCGACACGTTAACGAAGTTTTAACGGGTTACCTGATGACAACCCAACACGTAATTTAAGGTACATGCAGGTAAACATAAGTAGTAGATGCATCATTGTTTTTGGCGGATTTGGATCCCATCTAGATCCAAATGGTGGGGATCTTAGAGATCCTCACATCCTAGCCGTTCATCGTATATCGTGCGGTCAGAAATCATTTGAATTTTTTTTTATTTAAAATTAAACACAAATAATATTTGATGAAAATTAACTGCACGATATACAATGAACTGAGGATTCTTAGGATCCCCACCATTTGAATCCGGATGGGATCCTCATCCGTTTTTGGCCATTTGCAGCAAAAGTGCCATTAGGTAGGGCTCTTTAATAATTACAAATTTCCAACTTTTTAATTAATTTGAGAAAATTAAATTAATTTCCAAATTAAAACATATAGATTGGCATCGTTGCAAGTTGCAAGTTGCAAGTTGCAAAGTCGCAAACAAAAACGTCTCAAGTGGAAAAATAAGCCAAAATTAATAGACAATGGAACTCATTGTCGTTTAGATTTGGAATTAGTTTGGCCGCTCAAATCTTTCCTTATATACAATTTTTTTTTTTTTTTTGGATGAACGCCTTTTTGCGTTGCGGTGAGTAAATATATCATGTACAACAAAACAAATCTGAAATCGAAAAAGCAAGAGAAAAATAAAAAGTTTGGGTTCAGGTCCACGCAATTTCTAACACGTCTAGACTCACACTTGCTCCTCAAGTATATGGGTTCATTTGAAAAATAATTTTAAACAACTGAAAGCGTTTTTAGAAAAAAAATTATTTTTGAAATCAATTTCTAGTGAAAATGTAAGCTAATTATGGAAAAACATTTGAAGTGCTTCGTGCAACAAACACATAACTAATGCTTCTTGTAGAAAACACTTCAAATGTTTTTGAAACCCAGAAACATGTTATTTAGCACTTTCAGTCATTTAAAAATACCTATCAAACAAGTCCTATTTCCATCACAAGTAATTAGACGTGTCAACTTTTCTATGAGTGTTAGGTGAAGCAGACCAATGAGTTTCACCCAGACATCGTGTTTAGTGTCTTAGGCCATCTCTAACCGAATGAGGGCCAGAGGGCTAAAACCAAGAAAGTGCTGGGCCACATTTTGAATCCCAACAGCTAGCTGTTAGTTACAATTGGATGTGAAATTTTTTTTTTGGCCAAATTTTTTTTTAAATTTTTTTTTAAATTCTCATTTTTTTTCCTATAAATACCCAAGTCTTCCTACACCATTTCAATTCTCATATTTTTCTCTTCCAATAATCTTTCCTTCATTTTTTTTCAATAATTTTCAACTGGCCTCATCTGCAATGAAAGGTAGGGCTTGGACCTGAAAAGAAGATGAAACTCTTTGCAGGGCTTATATATGGGTCTCGGAAGATAGTGTGAGGGGGAGTTCTCAAACAAGTGAAGGTGTTTGGACTCGTGTGTCCAAAAAATACTATGAGTTCTAAGAAGGCACCACTCCACCGAATACCCGAAACCACGAGAGTTGTTCTTCAAGATGGAAGAAACATCTTCATCCAAGTTTGAATAAATGGCATAAAGCACTGTTAGCAACCAGAAGTAGACATGAAACCGACACCAATTACTACGACAAAATAAGTGTTTTCACAATTTATTTTAAATATTTAATTATATTACATTTAATTTCATAAATTAATTTCCTTTAATTTTTGTAATTATATTTTCTAGGTATGCCAAGCGGAGGAATTGTATATGGATGGCAGCTCAAAACCCTTTCAATTTCATGGTTGTTGGGAAATTTGTAAAGGGTGTGTGTTATTTGAAGATCCACCTCAACATAGAGTTGTTCCTACGCCGGTGTTCGGATCTGCATCCTCAGCTGTAAATGTGGATGAAGATGGATCTCCTATCATTCAAGAAACAATGGTAGAAAATGCGTCTTCAGGTGAATGTTCTACACCTAGGGCTATGGGATGAAACCAGGCCCGAAGGTTGAAGGAAAAGGGCAAGGTAAATGATGATTACGCCGCTCAATTGGAAGTGGCGGCCTCATCGCGATTAATGGCAGAGCAAAATGACTTTGCCGTGCAAGAAATGAACCATAGGCATGGAGAACGGGCCAAACAAATACAAGAAGAGATGGATGATAGGAATATGCAAAGGAACACTTCAAATTACAGTCTAATGAGTAAGGCCTATTTTGATAAAAAAAAAATAGGGAAATTATGGCCCGCCAGCAGTTGTTTACCTCCGACCATACTCCTACAATGGCGAATGATGAAGATGATGTTGATTATGGATTGTAAATTTGAGTTGTTGTATTTTTTAAATATAAGTTGTAGTTTTTTTTTATATTTTATTTTGATTGTAGTTTTTAAATTTAAATAATCAATTATGTTTGGCCCTATGACCCTTTGGCCCTCGATTGGAGATGGTTTTTCATGATAGTGCTAAAACGAGCCATATAGCCATTTGACCCTCTGTTGGAGATGGTAAGAAATATGGTCATGTACTGTTCATTAAAATATTAATTTATTGGAGGTCCAGAGGGCTAAAACGAGCCCTCTGGCCCTCATTAGGTTGGAGATGGAAGGGTCCAGAGGGTCAAAAAGTCGAAAATAACCCGAAAACCGTCTCCAATCAAGAGTTAGGCCAAAGGGCTTGTGGGCCCCATGGAATCTAAAATGGCCAAAGGGCCAATCGGCTGGCCCAAATGAGCCAACCAGCCAGCCCCGGGCTGGGCCATAAAATTTAGCATTTTTATCGGATATTAAATATATTCATGTCGGTTATATCCGACAAGAATTCTAGGCCAAATTTCAAATGCATCGGCTAGCTGAAGTCAGCTAGCCATTATTTTTGGATTTTTTTTTTTACAGTTTTATTTAAATTTTTTTTTCCTATAACTTCTATTTTTTCTATAACTTCCTATAACTTCTATTTTACAAAATTTGTTTTATATATCTAAATTCTATTTTTTTTCCTATAACTTCTATTTTACAAAATTTGTTTCATATATTTTTTAAAGTTTATTTTTTTCCTATAACATCCTAAGCCATTATACAACATTAAATTAAATTAAGTAACATGAAACAACATTAAACAATATGAAACAACATTAAATAACATTAACAAACATAAAAATTATGTTCATTAAAAATTATACAACATTAAATAACATTAAAAAGTATGTTTGGCCCTATGACCCTTTGACACTCGGTTGGAGACGATTTTTTGTGACAATGCTAAAATGAGCCATGTGGCCCTTTGGCCATAGATTGGAGATAAAGGCAAATATGACCCTGTACAGTTCATTAAAATATTAATATCTTGGAGGGCCAGAGGGCTAAAACGAGCCCTCTGGCCTTCGTTCGGTTGGAGATGGCCTAATATTTTAATGAACAATGCATATCCATATTTCTTACCATCTCCAACCGAGGGCCAAACATAATTTATTATTTAAATTTAAAAACTACAACAACTTAAATTTATAGAAAAAAAATGAGAATTAAAAAAAAAAAAATTGGCCGAAAAAAATAATTCAAATCCAACGGAAAAAAAATGAGAAATTTTTAATATGTTTCTTGTTACTTAATGTTATTTAATGGCTTAGGAAGTTATAGGAAAAATGTAACATCCCACATCGCCCAGGGGAGTGATCCTTATATGTATATTCCCATTCCTACCTAGCACAAGGCCTTTTGGGAGCTCACTGGTTTCGGGTTCCGTAGGAACTCCGAAGTTAAGTGAGAAGAGGGCTAGAGCAATCCCATGATAGGTGACACATTGGGAAGTTGCTCGTGAGTTCCCAAAAACAAAACCGTGAGGGCGTGGTCGGGGCCCAAAGCAGACAATATCGTGCTACGGTGGTGGAGCGGGCCCGGGAAGTGATCCGCTCGGGCCGAGATGTGACAATTTGGTATCAGAGCCTAACCCTAGCCGTGGTGTGCCGACGAGGACGTCAGGCCCCTAAGGGGGATGGATTGTAACATCCCACATCGCCCAGGGGAGTGATCCTTATATGTATATTCTCATTCCTACCTAGCACGAGGCCTTTTGGGAGCTCACTGGCTTCTGAGTTCCGATACCAGTGAGCTCCCAAAAGGCCTTGTGCTAGGTAGGAATGAGAATATACATATAAGGATCACTCCCCTGGGCGATGTGGAATGTTACAAAAAAAAAAAATAGAATTTTTAATTTTTTTTTTTTGAATTTTGTAAAAAAAAAAAAAAAAATCAAATATAACGGCTATCTAACGTCACGCTGATGTTGCATTCAAATTTGTGGCCTAGCCTGGGGCTGGTTGGCTGGCTTGGTTAGGCCAGCTGGTTAGCCATTTGACCCTTTTTTGTCTAGTGGGGCCCATACGCTATTTGGCCTAACCTTCGGTTGGAGACGGTTTTCGGTCTATTTTCGGCCATCTGGCACTTTGGACCATTCGATTAGAGATGACCTTACGTGTGCATTAGTGGAGAAAAGTATTAGTTATGACCTAATACCCCAGTCCATCCAAAAAGAAAAATCTTGGTATGGACAAAAGATAGTACTATCTTGGATTCACACATTCATTTTATCTTTTACACACTTTTTAAAAAAAAAAAAATTATTTCATTATTTTTTTTTAATTTAGTTAATTTGACGATCGAAAATTAAAAAGAGTGTGAAAAGTAGTCGTGTGGATAGCATTGCTACAAAGAATCATGTATTTATTTGTTTTCAATGCCCATGATATGATTTTACCTACTTTGGAGAGATATTAAATAGAAATGTGTTGAAGAATCGCATATAAGTTAATAAAGGAGAGGATTTCTGCTTTTGATTGTATAAGAAACAAACATGAAATTGTAAAACAATAATTACATTAAACCGCTCAAACTTCACATTTTATTAATTAAACATTAGTCATATGCTTACATACTATGCGTATGTAATTAAATTGTTTATTTTTGATTAAAAATATTCATTTTTCTAAAAGAAAACTTAAAAAAAAAAGTTAGAAAAAATTGGGCGTGGCAGAAGGGGAGAGGGTTGAAGCGGGAGACGTGGGGTTAAAAAAACCTTCTCAATTTTTTATTTAATTTTTAAATTGTGCAATGCTATGTTTAGATGGTTGTGAGGTAGATGAAAACAGCAAAATTCATGTTGTCATGTAATTACAAGTTGTGTATTTCTTTTTTATTGTTGTTCAGTTTTGGTGAGTGTTTTAATCATGGAAATTTGACTGACAAAAGAGTTATGTTAATAGGTACTTTACATTAGTTGGTTTGTAATTTTTATTGAAGCGCATATTAGTTGGTTTTTAGTTTTTATTAAAGCGCTCTAAGTTTTGATTAACTGCTTTACTTTTATCCATTTTCTTTTCTTAATTTCCAAATCAATATTTTATATAAATGTTAAGGAACATAAGAGTTTTATTATTACTAAAACTAGAGATATACTGATATAGAGGACCCAAATTCATGGAAATTGTTTTCTAACTAAGATTCCGATTTTTCCAGAAACGTGAACTAAATAAATATGAGTCATTGTTTCAATAATTACTTTACTAAGAATTGGGAGAATATATTTTTGTATAAAGTTCTAATATGATTTTTTTTAGAATTACACATAACGGGCCTTTAACTTGATACCTACTGAAATTATGATAAATTAATTAGAATGGACAATTTGTGTAATTGAAGTTGCCGCCCACGCTCTTACATGGAGCGTGCATAGAGGTTTCTCCTGGTTTAGTTGTGATAGGTAGATGGTACATTACGTATTTTTATGTGTAAGTGGTAAAATTTTTTAATTTTTAAGTTGTTAATCTTTTAACACATACATCCCACCATTTATATAAGGACACGTGATGTACCACTTCGTGTGATGATCACACTAAAAAATATCACTCAAGTATGTAAATGAGAAAACAAAAAAGAACGAATTAGGTTAAGAGGTCAGAAACAAGGACCTGGATTGTCCCTTCTATTTATATGGTCACAGTTAAACCACGTCAACATTTTATATTTCTATTGTTTTTTATTTTATTATTTTTATAAAAAAATTAATATAAAATATTAATATGACTTAACCGTGATCACATAATATAAAAGAGAATGAAAAAGATATAGGATGAGGAAGGAAGATGATCCATGTTCATAGGATAGAGAGGGCAGACAATCCAGTCCTAGAAACAAACTCTGTGTGTATGTTTTCTGTCCCATCCCTAGCCTCTAACCCCAGAAAATAGAAAAATAAAATAAAATAAATAAAATGTATCTCTCTCACCTGCAGAACCCCATTTCTCCACGTCCTTCCAAATTGCACTCAAGCCATAAATAATTTTCTGTAGACCGTGAAGCTAATCATACATAGACGGACACAGACAGACCCTTGAGTCACAGAAAAGCAACTCTCTCTCTCTCTCTCTCTCTCTCTAAAGCTGTCTCCCTTACTCTGTGCATTAGTTATGTATGCAAGGCCAATATATTGGGTATGAAGGTCTGAGAGGTCGAGAGCTGATAAGGGACACGTTTCTAGGAACCGTGTTTTATGACTTGGGATTGTCCAGCAGCTTTCAATTCTTCCAAGTTTGATTCTGAATTAGTTAGCTGAACCCATATTCAATTGTCTGAGTCTCTCTCTCTCTCTCTCTCAAGATCCCTCGCTCTTTTTCCTCTTCAAACTCAACCTTCAAATAGCTTCCAAAAAACCCAGGTAATCATGCACGTCTCTCTCTCTCTCCTGCTTTGTCAATTGGGGTGTTTGGCTTTTGCATGCATCAGCTATAAGAGAAAAGATTTACACAAAACAGGTTCATAGTTACCGTGGCATTTCAAACTAATTTAA
This sequence comes from Pyrus communis, assembly GCF_963583255.1. NCBI lineage: Eukaryota > Viridiplantae > Streptophyta > Magnoliopsida > Rosales > Rosaceae > Pyrus > Pyrus communis. The sequence continues at coordinate 24,624,804 of NC_084816.1, forward strand.
GGTCATGTGTAAGGATCTCTACACATACCCTTTGCATTAATTCCCGAGGATGCCTACCAGTCAACATGTTCCATGAAAGTATTTTTCGAACTTTAGCCTTCATTTTTGCATTTTGCTCAAAATATTTTTGTGCAAGAATTTTCTCATTTTCTGATTCATCACGTTCATCTGACTTCTCATTTGCTACCAATTGGTTTTTATTTAATTTACTCAATCAAAGGCATAAAATACATTTAGAGAAAGGCCAGAAATGTACGGAAGGGAGAAAATGGAGAAAAATGAGTTCGAATTTTCTCACCTTCTTCCTTTTCTTGCTGCATAGGTGAAGCTAACAATTTTTTGATACTGTTCTTAACTTTTTCTTTTTTGCCTTAAATTTTATTAATTTTGAATTGTGATATATATTGTTTCTGTGGTTAATGTTAGAATTTTGGTTTAATTGATTGAATAGCTCTAATTATTCTCCAACTACTGTAATACTGTGATTATTATAATATAATTCTGTTTATCTTTAGCTTAATTATTCCCGTAATATTTGCTACCAATTGATCTCCGACTTGTCCTCTTCAACTGTACTGGTTATTTAATTCAAACGTTCTTGTAATTTTGTTCATTTGTTTTCTATCGGTTTCGTCTTTGACAAGAATGGTTTATTTAGTTTAATTAATTTAAAATTTAAAATTATTTTATTAAAGGGAATTGTTATTAGCACTTCAAAAATCTCATTCTACACTCCAAACTTTCTATATTAGGAAAAAAAATACATTTATGAGAAGTGTAAAATGAGATTTTTGAAGTGACAATAACACTTCCCTTATTAAATGATAGCCTTAGCGTGCTAAATCTTTAAATGTTACGTAACTAGGGAATTGGTGAGGATCAAAACCGCATCAGAGTGTATGAGCATTATTGTTTTGTGGGACTGTAGTCAAAGCACAATCTACGTTGGTTGTGTTCATGTGCTCTATCTGTGAAAGGAAAAATGCTTGGAAGACATCTTTAAAATATGACTTTTTATGAATTATCTGCCACTTCATAGTTTGACATTAATTTACGTGCCAACATGAGGTGATGAAAAATCTACGTAAAGTCTTCTTAGCTTTCTCCGAGAAAATACCAAAGAAACTTCCCAGTAGTCAATACAACGATTCAGCCAAATACGGCCCAAGTCTTCGCCTCAAGATTTTCCTCATACTTCCTTAAGGATTTCAAATATTTTATACCTTTTTTTGGGAACCCTACACTAAATCATATGAAAATTATGAATAATTATGTTGTTTAGCTGATGATATTTGATGTTGGTTATCATTAAATTATTTCTACATTGATAGAATCAATTTTCCATTTTTTTTTAAGGTTTGTGTGACTTCTACAAAGAGGTGGTTTCAAAACATGTTTTTTCTTCTTTCCTTGTTTTTATTGCAATAATTTAGCGATATTCTACTTTAAATTAATTTATATATAACATTTTTGTTGTAGACAATTTGGTTACGTTTACGCGTGGTATAATTTTCTGTTAATTTTTTTCAGGGAAAAGGAAGAAGGATGCTGATTTGATTTCAGCATAAAAGTCTGCAATTTTAGCTCTGCTACGAAGTTTTTTGTAGCCATGTCTTCCGGGACTTGGATCACATCACTTTCGTGTTCGCCATCCGTGGTTCAGTCCTCGGAGGACACCGCCGTGACACCAATCTTTCAATGGCTGAGATTCATTTTCCTCTCTCCCTGTCCTCAGAGAGCTCTGCTGTCCACTGTCGACCTCCTCTTCTTGCTCTCGCTCTTGGCATTTTCGATACACAAGCTTTATTCCCGCTTCATCTCCGCGGATGGCGGCCGCAACTCCGACCTCAACAAGCCCCTTATTAGGAGCAACAGAGCTCATCTCAGAACTACTCTCCTCTTCAAGGTTTCTCTGATGGTGAGCACTCTGTTAACAATATGTTATGCAGTTGTTTGCATTCTTGCATTCACTAGAAGCATTGAGTTGCCATGGAAGCTCGTGGACGGGTTTTTCTGGTTGGTTCAGTCCGTAACTCATGCAGTGATCACAATTCTGGTGGCGCACGGGAAGAGATTTGAAGCGGTTAAGCACCCGCTTTCTCTTCGGATTTATTGGGTTTCAAACTCTGTTGTTATTTCCTTGTTCACAGCATCGGGGATACTTCGTTTGATTTACGGTCAAGGAATTCAGGAGCCTAGTTTGAGATTGGATGATATAGTTTCAATGGCTTCTTTCCCTTTAGCGATTGTTCTTCTTGTTATCGCCATTAGAGGATCAACTGGGATTTCTGTGAACAGAGAATTTGAGGGAGTTACAAATGGAGACGCAGTATTATACGAACCCCTTTCGAGCAAATCCAATGTGACTGGCTTTGCTTCGGCTTCTATAATTTCTAAAACCTTTTGGATTTGGATGAATCCTCTGCTAAGTAAAGGGTACAAAAGTCCGCTGAAGGTTGACGAAGTCCCATCCCTTTCCCCGGAACATAGAGCTGAAGTAATGTCAGTTCTCTTTGAATCGAAGTGGCCAAAACCGCAAGAAAAATCAGACCACCCAGTTCGAACAACATTACTCCGGTGCTTCTGGAAAGAAATTGCTTTCACAGCTTTACTTGCTGTGATCAGGCTTTGTGTCCTGTATGTTGGGCCTGTGCTTATCCAAAGTTTTGTAGATTACACCGCGGGAATAAGAACCTCGCCATTTGAAGGATACTACCTCGTATTGATCCTTCTATGCGCGAAATTTGTTGAAGTTTTAACCACTCACCAATTTAACTTCAACTCCCAGAAGCTTGGGATGCTCATTCGTTCCACGCTTATTACTTCTTTGTACAAGAAGGGGTTGAGGTTGTCATGCTCAGCTCGGCAGGCTCATGGAGTTGGACAGATTGTGAATTACATGGCAGTTGATGCCCAACAGCTCTCAGACATGATGCTGCAGCTGCACGCTATATGGATGATGCCACTGCAACTCACCATCGCGTTGGCCCTTCTATATAACACCCTTGGTGCAGCAGTGATCACAGCTGTAATCGGAGTCCTGTGTATTCTTGTGTTTGTTGTGCTGGGAGCAAGGCGAAACAACAGGTTCAATTTTAATGTGATGAAGAATCGGGATTCAAGGATGAAGGCAACAAACGAGATGCTTAATTATATGCGCGTGATCAAGTTCCAAGCTTGGGAGGATCACTTTAGCAAAAGAATCCAAGCTTTCCGCGACTCAGAGTTTAGCTGGCTGACCAAGTTCTTTTACTCAATCAATGCCAATGTCGTGGTTATGTGGTGCACCCCAGTACTTATATCAACTCTCACATTCGGGACTGCACTTTTGTTGGGTGTACAACTCGATGCTGGGACAGTGTTCACAACCACAACCATCTTCAAAATTCTTCAGGAGCCAATCAGGGCATTCCCGCAATCTATGATATCAATTTCTCAAGCTATTATATCGCTTGGGAGGTTGGATCAATATATGAAGAGTAGGGAATTGGTGGCGGATTCGGTGGAGAGGGTAGAAGACTGCAATAGTAGGATTGCTGTTGAAGTTAAAGATGGCGCGTTTAGCTGGGACGATGAAAGCAATGAAGAGGCTTTGAAAAACATAAATATAAATGTTAATAAGGGTGAGCTAACGGCGATTGTAGGGACAGTGGGATCCGGAAAGTCTTCCCTTCTCGCCTCAATTCTTGGTGAGATGCACAAGTTATCGGGAACGGTATGATTTGATACCATTAGATCATTTAGCAGATGTCTCTTACGATGTTAAATCCTTTCACTGAAGCTTCAACTCAATCACTTGTTAAATTAACAAAATCTTTGAAAACAGGTACGAGTATGCGGGAAAACTGCCTACGTGGCTCAAACGTCATGGATTCAAAACGGAACCATTGAAGAAAACATCCTATTTGGTATGCCAATGGACAGAGAGAGATACCGGGAAGTTGTCAGGGTTTGTTGCTTGGAAAAGGACATGGAAATGATGGAGTTTGGAGATCAAACTGAGATAGGAGAGCGTGGCATCAACCTAAGTGGTGGCCAGAAACAGAGGATACAACTTGCTCGTGCTGTGTATCAAAACTGTGACATATATCTTTTCGATGACGTCTTCAGTGCTGTTGATGCTCATACAGGGTCCGAAATATTTAAGGTGACAAAACTTTAGATTTTCTTCTACATTCGATTTCACTGTGATTGAATAGTCTAGCTCATACTTCACTGGTGCTTAGATGATGTATTTTTGATCTTCGTAATCTAAAAGTATTGAAAGAAAAGCGGAAAAACAACGGTCTTATTTAGATCTTTGTAATCTAAAATGGCGCTTATGATTGTAATGTCTGGCTTTCTGCAGGAATGTGTGAGGGGAGCGCTTAAAAACAAGACAGTTTTACTCGTAACTCATCAAGTGGACTTCTTGCATAATGTTGATCTTATTTTGGTAAGTAATTAAGAATTGTTTGTTGATTCTCGAAGAATTTAAAAATGCAATGTGCTTATGTATCCCTTCTGTTTATAAATATCAGGTCATGAGAGACGGGATGATAGTACAAGCAGGAAAGTATAACGATTTGCTAAATTCCGGCCTGGATTTCAAAGAGCTTGTTGCTGCCCATGAAAGCTCCATGGAACTTGTAGAAATGAGTACTGCTGATCCCAGCAAAAGTTCCCCCGGACCTCAAATATCTCGGCAACTCTCTTCAAAACGTGGGGAAGCAAATGGTGAAAACAGCTCTTTGGACCAGCCAAAGTCTGATAAAGCGAGTTCTAAGCTCATCAAAGAAGAGGAGAAAGAAACCGGCAAAGTAAGCTTGCACATTTACAAAGTTTACTGCACGGAGGCTTACGGATGGGGTGGTGTGGTGGTAGTGTTGTCCTTGACTCTGATGTGGCAAGCATCTCAAATGTCGGGTGATTACTGGCTGTCGTATGAAACTGCAGCAAAGCGTGCAGCGTCATTCAAACCATCGGAGTTTATTATCGTCTATGCAATTATTGCTGGTGTCTCATTCATCGTGGTATTGATAAGAGCACTTGTCGTGATGTTTGTGGGGCTTAAAACAGCTCAGACATTTTTCAAGCAAATTCTTCATAGCATCCTGCATGCCCCCATGTCGTTTTTCGATACTACACCTTCTGGAAGAATTCTGAGTAGGGTACGTTTTGGTCATACATGATGACATATCTATAATCTGTTTACTCTACTAACTTATGTATGTTTTGCCCGATTTGTTAACTGATGAGAGTTTTTCTGTTCACCAGGCATCAACTGATCAGACGAACATCGATCTATTTCTTCCCTTCATAATGGGTATTACCATTGCCATGTACTTTACTGTGCTTGGTATCTTCATCATCGTATGCCAATATTCATGGCCGACTGTATTCTTGCTGATTCCGCTTGTTTGGCTTAATGTCTGGTACCGGGTATGTTTGTTCGTTTCATTACAGTGTTAATTTTAACCAACATTTTAAGACTGTCAGCAATGGCGCCGCCTTAATTATATACTGAAGATTGTTTTTATATTTTTAGGGTTACTATCTTGCATCATCTCGAGAGTTAACTCGACTTGATTCAATCACAAAAGCTCCTGTAATCCATCATTTCTCAGAAAGCATATCTGGGGTGATGACGATCCGCTCTTTCAGAATGCAAAGCTTGTTCTCCAAGGAAAACGTTAGACGAGTTAATGCCAACTTACGTATGGATTTCCACAACAATGGGTCCAATGAGTGGTTGGGTTTCCGTTTGGAGATGCTTGGGAGTTTACTTCTCTGTGTTTCCGCTATATTCATGATCTTGTTACCGAGCAGTATTATAAAGCCCGGTATTTAAACACTCCCGATCCCTCTTGTTTTTGTTCATAATAATTACAATGTCCGATTGATTCTTGGTTATAAGCAAGATTTGAGGTGTGGGAGTGACAGTAGACGAGTGTCTGTTGCTGGGATTTGACTAAACCGGTTTTTCCTTTATGGTGCAGAGAATGTTGGTTTAACTCTCTCCTACGGATTGTCCCTTAATGGTGTGCTGTTTTGGGCCATATATATGAGCTGCTTCGTTGAAAATAGGATGGTGTCAGTTGAGAGGATAAAACAGTTCACAAACATTCCATCAGAAGCAGCATGGAAGATTATAGACCGTGTTCCTCCTCCAAATTGGCCTTCTCGTGGCAACGTTGAGCTCAGAGACTTGCAGGTCAGTTTGTTTTCAATTCTATTTGTAACTTCCACGGTTTGAATGCACGTTTTCATTAGTTTGTCATCACCATTACATTGTCTCAAGCTAAAAGGCCTCAGTTCCTTCTGTTGATATTTTAAACTTCGTGGTGAGCAGGTCAGATATCGCCCAAATACACCTTTGGTTTTGAAAGGCATTAGTCTAAACATTTTCGGGGGTGAGAAGATTGGTGTTGTTGGTCGAACAGGAAGTGGGAAATCCACTTTAATCCAAGTGTTCTTTAGGCTGGTAGAACCTTCAGGAGGCAGAATTATCATCGATGGGATCGATATAACCACAATAGGGCTTCACGATCTCAGGTCTAGCTTTGGGATCATTCCTCAAGAACCTGTCCTTTTTGAAGGAACTGTGAGAAGCAACATTGACCCAGTTGGAATGTATTCAGATGAAGAGATTTGGAAGGTAAACACAAAGCTACGTCGAAAGTAATAAGATTGAATTATACATAATGTCTGTATGTCATCTTTCGCTTAGTTGAAACAATGCTGTATGCTTATTTGCAATGATCTTAATTTTCTTGTAGAGCCTCGAACGCTGCCAACTTAAAGACGTGGTTGCTGCAAAACCCGAAAAACTTGACTCTTTAGGTATGTGGATCTCCCCATTGTTTACTCTCTGCATCTTGAAACCGACATTTTAGCACTAGGATTATGTACTGAACTTCTCTCATGAAATTTTAACTTGACAGTGGCTGATAACGGAGACAATTGGAGCGTGGGACAAAGACAGCTCCTCTGTTTGGGACGAGTTATGTTAAAGCACAGCCGACTCTTGTTCATGGACGAGGCCACTGCATCAGTGGATTCACAGACCGATGCTGTAATACAAAGGATCATCCGAGAGGATTTCGCTGCCTGTACAATTATCAGCATTGCGCACAGAATACCAACGGTGATGGACTGCAATCGAGTTTTAGTAGTAGATGCAGGTGAGTGCTCCCTCTAACTTAATATCTTGTCACAATCGGCATTCGTTTACCACCTGAAATTTGTAGCTGACACTCATCGGTTTGTGTCTTTAACAGGACTAGCTAAGGAATTTGAGGCACCATCCCGCTTGCTTGAAAGACCGTCACTGTTTGGTGCCTTGGTTCAGGAGTACGCCAACCGATCATCAGGACTATAACCAACAACGGCATTCTGCATCTCTCGTTTCCTCATCGTTGCTTCGAGTGGCGACTCCATTTACGCTTGCGAATTTTCCGAGAATCACTGGCATCCGTCCTCGAAGCCGGAGTAAAGGGGGTCGACTCTAATCATTTTTCCGAGAACAAGTCTTGCCTGCCACTGCAGGAAGTAGCTAATGTATAATGCACTTAGATTAGAAAACTCATATTTAAGCTTTCTTGCTGCACAAGAAATATGAAGATGCTTCTTGAAACATTCAGTTATATTATTCCTGGAAATTTCAGAAACTCAAAATTTATGGATGCAATCTCATCAGTTTCCAATTTCTACTTAGGATGAGTCTACATTAACATGACCATTCAAGTTATGCAAGAGTCTTCGTAAAGTGAAAATGACACGAAAATAGATTTTATAATGGGTTTGGTAAAAATTCACAAAATTTGATTAAAAATTGTGAGTTAACATAAGTTTACGGTTTTGCAAAAAATATAGCTGATAATTTATTGCATACCACGCGAATGAAGGAAAATGTTTAATCTTATAAGCAGTTTTAAAGATTTTTTAAGTTGGAAAAAAAAAAATCAAGAGAGAGAAAAATACCAGCATGTATCGGAAATGCCTTTCGAGAGCTAAAGAATTTTTTTTGTTTTTGGTCAAAGAATGATATGTAACTAGGTTTTATGATGGGTCTTGGAGGAATTTTTTAAACTAACTAAAAATCGTGAGTGATAACTCATAACTTTTTTAAGAAATCATTAGGAAAAACATCACAAGTAATTTGAGTGCAAACTTTTCACTCACAAAATGCATTTTTGAAATTAATTAATTAACTCTTTATAAAAGACTAATGTGTAACAAAATTCTCTTATCTAGACCAAAGGAACAACACGGGGCATAATTCGAGAACGAGAGTAACTATTACTAGAGTTTACGGACCAAAACTAAACTTTTGGTAAATTTAAGGACTTTTGTTACAATTTAGCCAAATTTAAAATTTAAGCAAAAGGTCAAATACAAAACGCAGCGTTTAACGTGGTATTGTATTGTTTGCTTTAGGTCAGAGTAAGCTTTGCAAGCTCTAAAACCCCGGGAAACATAAACCCTTCATTCCGCCGTAAAACACAGAGTCGCAGAGCGGCGGAGAGAAAGAGAGAGAGAGATGGGAAGGTCACGAAGAAAGTACAAGCAGTCGCGGACGAAGGTGCGCGTGGGGCTGCCGAAGAAGAAGCCCAACGTCTTCAAGCCCGCCTTCTGCCTCCCTCCAAAGCTTCGCGCCTTGCTGGAGCAGCAAGGCCCGGCCTCCGCCCCCCAATGGGACGCCGAGGGATCCGTCATTCAAAACTACAAGTCCTTCGGCTTCGTCTCCAACCCTAACTTGCTCAGCCTCCGAGCTCGCAACTCTCACGTGGTCGAGAGCGATTCTCTCCAGGTCCCCCCACCTCCCTCCGATGACCCCGACGCCGCCGCCGAGCTCGATTTTGGCGACGGTAGCGACCTTGAAGAGGACGGTCAGCTCTCTCTTTCTCTCTCTCTACCCTCTCTGTTTTTCTGAATTAGAAATTGGGAATTTATGATTTTTCGCTGAAATGAGTAATTTGAGGATTAGGGTTCTTCCAATTGTGATTGAAATTGAATTGCAAATGTTTTTATTTGAAAGAGTGAATTTTTTGGACAAATATTTCGAGCAGCATTCAAGTTTCCGAATTAGAAATTGAGAAATTACCAGACCTTTTACTGGGCTATTAGAATCCAAAAGTTCCTAGAAAATGGTTGTAATAAACTTTAGAACTGCAGGCTCTCAACAGAGGTAAAAGATTCACATGGAACTTGTAATCTCATGCCTATTTTCGTACTAGGAATTGGTATTTTTTTATTTTTTGCTGAAATGAGTAATTTGAGGATTAGGGTTCTTCTCGTTGGATGGATTAATGATTGAAACTGAAGTACAAATTGGGTTTACTGGAAGGTTTAGTTTTTTAGGGTAAAGTTTTTTACTTGATGTCAATGAGTATTTGAGCTTTCGAATTTGGAATTGGGAAATAATCTAAACCACTTACTACTGGGTTATTAGAATCCAAAAATTCCAGAAAAGAGGTTGTAATGAACTTTAGAATTACACACTAACAACAAAGGTAAAAGATTCAGATGAACCTGTAATCTCATGCCTATTTTCTGTTTATGCTGTGTTTTCAAAAAAAATCTTGCTATCGGTATTTGAGAAAGCTGGATCTTGAAAATCTTGTTACTTAATCAGATGGTTATATTTGATGGGATGGAAATCACCATATGGAGTTGTTTTCATCGTTTACGTACTTCAGTTTCTTTCTTTGAGTGGCATATAAAGACCTATAGAATGCAATGATGTAGAGGCTTAAGTGGATAGTGACGACAGAAACTTTCTGTTGTCCGCTCTAAGAAATAGACAGCTAGTTTGAGAAAACCAGTACTTGTAGATTGCATATAGCATTTGTTGTGGAGTTTCTTGGTTCTTTCATGTTTTTCTCTCTTCAAGTTGGGAAATTGAGATGTAGTTGATCATTTCTGGTGTTCATTTCTTTTTTTCCTTTTTAGTCACGAGACTTTCCTTGGCTATACAGATTTGAAAACTAGTCTAGGGAAGAAACGGAGGGACGGAAAATCTGCACCACTACAACCATTAACAGCCATGCAGCGTCTTCATATTGGTCGGCTCATTGAGAAGTATGGCGATGACTATCAGGTGGGCTACAAGCTCATGTCATATTAGAAATAGAAGTTTGTAATGTTGCTTCCTTCTCCTAAACGTGGGTTCTTGTTGCGTTCTGCAGAGAATGTTCATGGACACAAAACTAAATGCAATGCAGCATTCCGTTGCAACTTTGGAGAAATTATGCAAACGATATCGTGTGCATAAAGATCGAAATCCCTTGATATCGACCCGTTGAGGAATATGCTCGATCTTACATGGCGGGCGACCTCATCAGCATCCTTCCAGCACTCATGTCATCTCTTTTCCTTTTCCAATATGTTGTATGTTATTGATGACTTATAATAGAAACCTTGGCTGATGAATGATTAATTATGCAAAATGGAACGAAGTTTCCACTTCCGACATTAATATTTCTGAATTCGAACCTAAAATGTTTGGAATCCGATCGAAAAATTGAATTGGAAATTGAAATGCAGTTAGAGATTCCGAGAATTTCAAATTTCCATTCTAAATTCTTCAAAGTGTTCCGAACTTCTTGCGATCCAATCAGATCCAAATTTTAGAATGGAAATTGGAAATTTTGTTTCCGATCCGATCCATCCGAAAATCACCCCTATGTGAGAGCCTATAGTGGAAATATCAGAATACCACCTCCAATACCCACGCTATCTATCAAGAGTTGAACCAAACTCCAACCACCAATCGGCAACTATGAGCAAAGCCAGAAACTTCCGCGGCCGTGCGGGCGACGACAGTGACAACAAGAACAGCAACCCAAACCAACCCTCCTCCTCCTCATCCGCCTTTAATCTTAGTAATCAATAAATATGGTACAAATAGCATTACAAAATATAATCGTATCCTCGGATACTTTGTAGCAAGGTTCAAGGAGCCAGGATGCATTTGACCATAATCCAAAATGCAAATGTACTTGAACCAATTTGGTGAAAAAAACAGCGAACCCTCCCTTATTCATGACCATATGTACAGAGTTAATCAAAAGTTACATACAAGAAACTAAACATCCAGAAACAAGAACGTTAATGGCTTTCCAAACTACAAAATCGTTGGCGGTTTACAGAGCCCCAACCGTGGGGCAGCGACTAAACGCCAACGAATGCCCGGCACTGGAATTCCCAGTGCTGTTTTGCTTGCCGAACCCTCTCTACCCTCTCAGTCTGGAGTCTCTGCTCCCAGTATTCACGGCAGCTGTCAAAACATGAACAGATAACAATGAGAAATTTTGCATATATAGGATGATCATCCACTCGTATATGGATTCTAAGTGAGCGGTATATGCTGGACAAAAACGTACTTTCTGCTAAGTAACATGCTGAGCTCTTCTAAATGTACAGCGCCTTGGAAAACTCTTGCCTGAAATCAACATGAACAATCACAAAACGGTAAGCGATTTTAATTTGAATTGTAGCGATGCAGGTCCTAAAAGATTTCAATTTTACAACTCCAATTGGAAAGAAGATGTTTCCTCACCTCTCGGCATAGAGGGCATTTTTCTTTAGGCTCTGCGGACTTCAATCCATCGACAATAGTCACTGATGCGGCCGAGCAAGCACACATGTAGCAGAATATGTGACCACATGCGAGAGCAACTGGATCAAAAACCGTGTCCTGTAACGTTAAAGACAAAAATATGTCACATAACCTTAAATGAAGCACAACAACAGCAACATGCTTTCTTCCTACAACTCCTACTGATGTCTTGGTATTCCGGCGCTACAGCTACTGAAGGTTTATGTTTCAGTTGAGCAAATCAAACTCGTATCAGTGTTTGCAGTTTGCGGGAAGGAATGTCAAGCTTTACGAACTAGTCATATGTACTCCTATATCATAACTATGAGGCTTAAAATAGACAACTGAACTATTGAGGAGCGAGAGCGATATTTTGAGAGTGCTAGAACATTTCATATCAATTTTCGAAAGACTTGAATTCACAGGCAGGATAAGAAAACCAATATATCAACAACACAAATAAGCAGTCAATAATCCAATATATGAAAACCTTGATACTTACCAAGCATATAGAACAAGTCAAATCGATATCAAGCTTAACGGAATCAAAGAGCTCACAGGCCAGAGATGGTTTCCCATCATTAATCTTGAGGGAGCATCCCTCAAACAGAGCCGGTGTCTTACTCGACTTAGTCTTGGTTTCCCTTAAATTGATGTGAAAAGCCATGAGCTCAAAAAGCCACGGGCTCTGAAGGAGTCCAATGTGCATGCTTTGAGCTTGCGACTTGAAGGCCTGTCCTTGCGTCGAGTAATGAATCTGTTCCCATAACACAAACGAAAATTATAAATACATATTTAAGTGGATTACCGAAACTTGGATAAACGAACTATCAAGTCTGAGGCAGTTGGATTCACTTACCTTATCATATTTCTTTAGTATTTTCCGAATGGCAACGGCGTTGATCAGAGCATAAGTCACGAGGTCCTTGCCTTCTTCGATCAAGGCACCATGGCCCCCTCGACCTTTGCCTTTGAACCAATACATGTACTTACGAAAGCCGGAAGACAGATGGAGTTCAAGCAATTTCTGTGCGCGCTTATTGAAGAAACCCACCACTGCAGACATCTCATTGAGAAGGGCCGGGAAAAAGCTCCCGTCACACACTGCAAAAGTTCAACTAATTAGCATAAAACAATTGAAAAACAAAAAATCAAATATCATTCTGGATTCATTGACTCTCAAATTTGCAAGTTAAAACAGATTCCATATGCCTTCAGGCTTGAACATCTTTAAAATCCGGCAATTTTTTATTTTTTATTTTTTTAAAGACGATATTCTAAACTACTCTAAACTTAATGATAGCTGGAACTTTGATTGGGATGGGAACGCTGCCCTAGCCACCAGCTGGCCTAATAGAGGACTTGGCTTGTACTCCACCTTCAATTTTTGGCTTTCAAACAATTGCATGAAACCATGCAAGATGTTTGCTTTTCATCTCAATGATTTCCAATTAAATTAACAAGAATACATACATGCATACATAATATATATGGAATTGAAACAGCCAGAAAATTAACCAAAGTTAAAACCTTAATCATAAAAATCATCAGAACCAGATTTAAAAAAAAAAAAAAAAAAAAAAACACCTGGGCAGTGATCAGGGCAGGTACGGACGTCATGGAAATCTTCTCTGCGGCATTTCTTCAAGATCTTCTTAAGCTTCTTGAATCCGACTCCGGGCAGCTTCTTCTTCTGGCCTTGCATGTACTCCTGGTATGTCTTGCAGAACTTCATTTTTCATCAATATTTAACCCAAATCCTTCGACCTTAATTAAATTTACCGGATAATCAGAGATGGGCTGCGACTGGAAGGCCGAAAAAACCAAACTTCTCTTCTGAAAGTTTTTATCTGGTGATGTTTGCGTGTAGGGCTGTGTAACGGTTTCTCTCTCTCTCTCTCTCTCTCTCTCTCTCTCTCTCTCTCTCTCCACTTGAACAAGAAGACGTATATAAAGGGCGAACTGACGACAAATCGGAGAAATACTGAGGTCCTGATTTTCCCGAGAACAGGTCAAGGATTTTTCTCGGAAAGTTTCTGATTTGGTGAAAGGATTTCTCGGAAACTTTTAAAACGGATTTGAAAACATTTTCTTTTGGGTAAATCCAGGTTGGAAAACATTTCCAAATCGACATGACTGCAAAATTATTTATGTTCCACACTTCCACTTGTCACCGATGTGACACTTCCCATTTTTTTTCTTTGTTTTCTTCGTTGATTACTGGCTGAGAAAGTGACTCTAAAATTGGGTGAGATATCCAAAAGAAGTTATCTGGACTCTTCTTTTTCCTTGAACAAAAAAAATTATATAGCTAATAATAGTGTATGTAAGTTCGTTGTGAAAAGATATTATTCACTTATTCATAGTAAAAAAATAGAAGAATTATAAGTGCTTGATAACTGATTTAGATGCTGACAATTTTGTAATAGATCGATTGAAATGTGCGTCGATTAGGGTTTTATATTTATCTCAACTCATATTTTAATGGTTGATAACCTATTATTAAAATTGTGTCAGGTACTAATACCGATTAGAATAGGAGTCGATTAAAGCTCCTTCCTTATCTCAACTCGTATTTTAGATGTTCATAACCTATTAAGATTGTGCCATGTAAAATATGAATTGAAATAGCCTAATTTTTTTTTCTTGTCAAAAAATATTAAAAGGAAAAAAGAAAGATAATCATCACATGATGTTTACATAGGATCATGTCATGTCTTTGAAAAAACCAAGTATCACGTGACTTTGCTAGCTACCAAAGAAAATAAATGGAAAGGAAATATAATGTCGTGATATCCAACCATCTCTTTAAATTTTTCGTTGGCATGCAAACGAATATCATGCATAATTCCAATGTGAAAATCCTCGATTTTCAACCCATTAAATTTGATGGTGGAGTCTCCACCTCCATGTCCATGTACGCATGAGCGTTCATTATCTAACAACAACGACATTAAGAGTCTTAGATCTTTCACAGTGGATCGGAAAATTAAGTTTAATTATAATTTTAATAGTTATATTATATTCTTTCATAATATAGAAAGTTTGGAATGTAGAATGAGATTTTTGGAATGCTAATGACAATTTCCTAAATTAAACTCAAAGTGTGTGATTTTTATACACAACAATCAAAATCAATTAAACGATTGTGAAAGACCTTAAAGTGTAAAAAAATTGTATAAATGGTAAGCAATACACATTACAGCACGTATGTGACGATGCAATCGTTACACTATTAATTTAGGGCTGGTTTGGTATTGTTGTGCTTTGAAAAAAAAACTGTTTCTGTTGTGCTGTGAGAATAAACTCATTTTTGCTACTTCACATTTTCAGCTTTTTTTTCACCCAAAACTGTGAAAATAAGTTATTTTTAAGTGTTTATCAAATATCTTTTTGAGTTCAACTTTTTTTTTATATCCATTTTTTATAAAAGTATCTCAATGCCAAACTAGTACTAAGGGCTGGTTTGGTATTGCTGTGCTTTGAAAAAAAGCTGCTTCTGCTGTGCTGTGAGAATAAACAGCTGTGAAATAAAGCAGCAGAGTGTTTGGTAAACTTTTTTGTAAAAGTGCTTTTGAAAAATAAAAGCAGTATTATAATATTTAGTAAACTTTTATGTAAAACAGATGTGAAAAAAAGCCAGTTTTTCAAAGCTAGGTTTTGCACCTTCTTGTTTTTTGGCTTTTTTTATCTAAAACTGTGAAAAAAAGCTGAAGCTAAATGTTTATCAAACACAAAAATAGCTCCCAGCTTTTTTTTATACCATCTTTTTTTCAGAATCACCTCAGCATCAATCCAAGCATAAGTTTGTCGACAAGAAGCTAGAATAGCAGCAACCACCAAGAGCCTACTGTTTGTTACGTGTAAAGCAAGCTGGTGGACACCAAAATCTGAAGTGGCCCCCGCCGGTCTGTAGAAGAAGAATGCGTTTCAGACTTTCAGGTGTCACACCGTTGCTCAATTTGTTTTGCTTGTCGTCTACGAAAGGTGAGCCCTCCAACTCCATTTCTTTCTCTCAAAGTTTTCTAAATCTATCCATATTATGATAAATTAGTTACCGAAAACATGATCCGATATCAACTATTATAATACAAGTGATAAATTTTATTTTTTAAATATCGAGCCACTTATGTTATGATACTTGATGTTACAAAGTATTCTCAATAGAATGAAAAAAATCTCGCATATTGTTAAGATTATTAATCACATTTATTTCGTTGTTTCCTGACATTTGTTATATATCATGCTCACTTCTTAATTAACATTTCAACGCATAAAGGAAAAAAGAAACAAACAATAATTACACAACCAAATAGTTATATAGCATGCTTATCATCTTCACTACTGTCATCAAGTCAAGTTAATCTTATCCCATGGGGCCCAGGGTATTCATCCACCAACTAAAACATTGATTAATGCAGCCTTAAGACAAAAACAAAAATGCAAATGCGTTCTTCCTAATTTAGTATTTTAATATACTTTTTAATAAAGTAAACTGTTATTAGCACTTAAAAAATTTCATTTTGCACTCTCCACTAGTGTATTTTTCATTTTACTTATAGAAAATTTTGGAGTGTAAAATGAAATTTTTGGAACGACAATAACAATTTCCTTAATAAATTAGTAAAATAAGAAAATTTTATAATCATGTCTACATCCATCACACATTAGACTAGATTTAGGAATGAATATTTTTTTTTTGGATTAAATGTTAAAATGGTCTATGTGTTTTAGTCATTGGGTCAATTTAGTCCCTGTATTTTCAATTTGACGAATTTGGTCTTTGTGTTTATCTCCGTTAGCCAATCAAGGACATTTCCATCTAACTTCTGTAAAAAAAATTATAAATTATCATAAACTTATTTATAAAATTATTTATTTGATTTAAAATATTTAAAAATGAAATAAAATTAAAAATTAAAAGATAAATTATTCTCCTCCCAACTCCGTGATGTCGTCCCTAACATTACCCCCTCTCTTTTCTATGTCACAACCTTAATCATTTTCCAGATTGAAAGTTTCATCTCTTATATGTGTTTTTCTCATTGATTTCACTTTTTCCGTAAAGAGAAAAGGTAATTATATCTCATATAATTTTTCTTAAGAAATTTTTAAAAGGGATTGAATGAAATGCCTTTCATTGGCTAACAGAGACAAACACAATTAGCCAAATCGAAACACGGGACAAAATTGGCCATATGACTATAGCACAAAAGCCATTTTGACATTTAAGCTTTTTTTTATTTTTTATATATAAAGATATTTGTAAAATAAACGTGTGAAGGCGTATGAAGCTTAATTCAAAGTGAAGCTCACGACACATGGGTTGTTTTCCTTACCTTCGTAACCAACTCTAATTTTAGTCCAACCCTATAAAACCACCTGAGATAACACTGCAAGTTGTTATCAAGTTGCCACCAAGTTGTTTCCTATTCCTATAGTACCATGATGCACATAAGCAAATTGTATAGTTGTTTTTCCACGATCGATTAACGATTGGTGGTGAGTTTCTGTTGAAGGATGTAAAGTCTCGCGTCAAAAATGAAAGAATCAAAGATTGTTTTTCTTATCACTTTGAAAAACATAAAATTAAGGCCTATAAGGGGGAAAAGGGTTTGTGAGTGGAAGAAGCACCATTAGTGGTCGATCGAGAGCACTCAATTGCTCAAGCTCTCCCATCCAGTCAGTCCAAAGCACAATGCAAAAAGGAGACATATTCTTCTGTTTGAATACTTTGTTGATTTATTTAGTCAGCAGGGGAAGGATTAGTAAAAGTTAAAACAAATGGATTAGTGAAAGTTAACCAAATCCATTGTTCATGAGGTCGTATTAAACACGCCTTATGCTATTCGGATTAGTACAACACTGCACTTTCCACAGGTGGATAGCAAACCAACAAAGTTAACCAAATGCATGCACATTTTGACCTATGATGCCATATGCTGAATGAAGATAGTGATTATCTCACGATCTCATAATTATCACCCAAACCAATTTGGTGATCCCTCTTGTTCTCTCTTATCTATTGTTCGTGAAAAAGGTTGGCTCGATACAAGCCGAGATGAATGTGAAGAGAATCCCGCATCGGATAAGTACGACAATAATTTAAGGTTTAAATATAGGTGTTCCACTTTTAATTACACCGAGGCTTTTTGAGATAAAATTCCACACTTGAAGTCCAATAAACTTGATACCACCCAAAAGTTGGGCCTAGGTGGTTAAGTGAGGACAATACCGGTGCATATGGCCTTAGTAGTGGACACTTATGGAGCTTGTGACACAACATCTATATGGAAGAAAATAAATGTTATGAGGCATGCATTTGTGGTTAACTATACCTACTTCATACTCTCTCAGGCTCTCACAATCTCTTTTTGTAAGAAGAGAGATAAAGAGAGAGAATGTATGAACTTGTGACATGCAAGCGTTTCTCAATACGATAGATAAGTTTGGGACTTCACCGACCATTATTCTTTTGGGTCATCACAGGCCTCGAATGTTTATTGGGTTTTATGGGACTGTGGATAATTAATGGACCTTCCTGAAACATTTGGAACCAACTTTTTTGCTTACTTGGTGGTAGTTGGGTCCACGAAGCAAGAGATGACACTTTCACGTCTTATTAGGCCTTTTTGTTTTGGGTCAGATTTCGTGTAAAAGAAAGGAAGCACATAATAAAGGTGACCCCTGTAACTAACTCCATGAGTTATTTGGGTCGCTTTTTCATTAAATTTTTTGTTAGTGAGGTGATATGGAACATGAGCGAGTTTTAACTATTCAATCTTATCATTTAACTTGAATTAATCATAAAACTAAACTTTTATTTACAAAAATTTAAAATATAAATTAATGAAAATAGAAGGGGGAACTAAACATCGTCTTTAATCATGTTACCGTCAGGGTTGGAGCAAGCTAGTTTAATATGAGAGCATTTTTGCTCGTCACTCTCTATCTTTCGCTTCACTTCGCCAAATCCAAGGCGAAGAAAGTAATAGTCGTCACGCAAAATGAAGCCTCGAATGGTTGCCGACTACCAAGAACATTTAGGTATCAAATTGATGAATTTTCTATATAAGTTATCACTTTAATTGAAAGGTTCAATTTTAGAAACAACCGTGATGAAAATACCATTATCCATACTAAAAATTGAGTAATTCAATAATAAAAAAAATCATCTTTATTGACTATTGTAGGAAGATTCATATTTTCTGTTAAAAATGTTAGGATATTCAACGAATATAGTTCTTCAACATATTGCAACCTACAAACAAGAAGTCACAATGGATCTCAACTAGATATAGAGCTCACTAAAAGTATATATCATTCTTGCATCCTTGTGACCTAAACCTAAGACCTTTTCCTTTCAGGTGGATATCAATCCACGACTAGTCACATGTCATAGTAGTTTAGTGTGTTATGTTGGATAAGCTTGTGATGTCACCCGAGTGTATAAACACATTATTACTTTGTGTTACTGCAGTAGGACGTCACCTGATTCTTTTATCGATTACAATCAAAATGACATCTAATTCTTTTATCGGTTACAATATGAAAATGACGTTTATAATTGATTGAAAATGTGAAGGAAACCCAATCAATGATTCAATGGTCCCCAACAAAAAAAGGAAGAAACCAAATCAGTGGTCAGTAGCAATTGCCAATTACCACTTTCCCACCACTACTACATAACGTAACGCCCATTGAAATGTGGATGGTTTTCAACTTTTAATTATTCTTAATCCTAATCCAACAAAAGCCAGACAGTATTAGTAGATTTAATTAACAATTAGTCATATACCGACACGTTATGCATGCGTAATTAATTTTGTCTATTTATTGTTATAAAAATTTGATATCACTTTTTTAAAAGAAAAAATAAATGTTTTATGTATAAATTTTTTTTTTTAAAAGATCAGGCGTGGAAGAAGCGGAGGGAGTGGGGTTTGAATTGGGAAGCGTGGTTTTTTTAACCACGGCTGCTTCTCGTCATAAATTAGCTGTCGAATATGCACGACTCTATTCCAGTGCAGAAGCAGCGCGGGCCGCGCGAAAGGAAAGTGTACAGCGACTCGTAGATTAGAAGTAAAGTCAACTTTGTTTTTTGAAGTATTTTTAAGATGATTAAAATTGTTTTTGAGAAAAATATTTTTGAGTTCTAAAAACATTTAAAATGTTGTTAATTTTAAAAACTACTTAATCTACTTGGTGCGCAGGCTGAATAGCTAATAAGCTAATTATTTCTTTCGGTTGAATGCGGGGCGTGTCAACTCGTCGCCCGAGCTCGGTCGGGGAGTGAATGAGTGTTGATGTGGCGTTGGGCGCGTTGATGACTTCTGAATCTTGCGACTACGGCCAAGGAAGGAACACGTCTCAACCTTCAGGTTCTAGAGCCTGAAGACAAGGCTGCTAGTTTTGCAAAGTTCAATATCAAATTCGACTTTCAGTGTGTCGATGCCGTAACCTGATAACATATTCGACTTTCAGTGTGCCGATGTCGTAACTTGATAACATCTCACTTTGCCGAAAAGGCAGATAAGATGACCTCTTCCAACAAGAACTTGGAAATCCTTGTTGATCAAGACTTGGATATATAACTAATCGTTGCGCATGGCAATTCTATGTGTCGTAAATAAAAGAATTTATAATAATTCATGACTACATAATGTATGATAAATGAATGTGATTTGAGAATTCGGATCCTTACAAAAAGAATCAGACAAGGATTCTCACTCCATAACTACATGGGAAGTAGCCTCCCAATCCTCCACGTGTATGCATGTGCTGACTAGAAATTGCAAGTCAATTGCAATTCTTCCTCTTATCCCATGCGTACACCACAAATAGAGGACCCATTTCCAAACAAACCGCTAGGATATTGATCATATTAAGTTTGCATAACTTAATATATATAATTGCAAGGGATTTTTTATCATAGGGGTAAAAAAAAGTTGGTCCTTATATGACGGTGTAATTCGAACTCCATTAATATCTAATTTAACATTTAATATAATAAAATATATCGTATGACTGAAAAAGAAAAAAGTTAATATATTATTAAATGATAATATCATGATTAAAACCACAATATATCCCTCAACAATAATAAAAATTATCCAATTAGTCTGCTATCCAAGGGTCCATAATTCTGCTAATCCAATGGCCTCAATCGTATATGCTGATTGTGTAATTTTAGGTCCAAGCAAATGTTTTTTTGCAAGAAACACCAGTTACATGCTAATTGCAAGAAGAACTTCAAAGTGTTTCAAAATTCATTTGCATTTTTTAAAAGAATGCTTTCAATATCATTTTCACCAAAACTTCTTTTAGCTATTTTAAAAACACTTCCAGACGAGTCTTTAATAGCAAAGAAAAATGATTATAAGCTTAATGTCAAACAACAATGTTCGATAAATGCTAAGGAGATTCTTCCAAAAGTGACTCCACATAAACTCTCAGACACTTCATATTTTTCGTATAATGTTTTATCACGTTGGCATGGAAATTGTGAAAAAAAACATAAATGGCGGATAGCCTCATTTTGAGGAATAAAATTTCGAAGTTGCCTTAATTAACTTGGGAATTAAGCTATATCCACGCGCCAATCAGTGATTGTTTAGCCTTAGGCCTGATTTGATACTGAGGTGATTCTGAAAAAACCGGTTTCTTTTCACATCTGTTTTACATCTGTTTTACATAAAAGTTTACCAAACATTATAATAATGTTTTTTTTTTTTTCAATAGCACTTTTACAAAAAAGTTTACCAAACATTCTACTGCTTTATTTCACAGCTGCTTATTCTCACAACACAGTAAAAACAGTCTTTTTTAAAATACAGTAATACCAAACCAGCCTTTAATCTTCTGTCGTTTCTAAATGTATCCCGAATGGTTAGGAATCAAGCTATATTCACGACCCCCAAGTTAAACGACGCCGTCTATATCGAATACAGAAGAATCACGGAAGCTCGCTCGCTCGAACCGATTCCGTTGAAAGCACGAGTCCTTTAACTAATAGCCGGCCAGAAAGAAAGTGAAGAACTAGAGAGAGAGAGAGAGAGAGAGAGAGAGAGAGAGAGAGAGAAGGGTGAGCATCAATGGCGGCAGAGAAGCAAGTGATAGTGATCGGGACGGACGACAGCGAGGAGAGCCATTACGCTCTGGAATGGACTTTGGATCACTTCTTCAAGCCCTTGGGCGGCGACGCAGCTCCGTTCAAGCTCATCATCGTCCACGCCAAACCATCGGTTTCCTCCGTCGTTGGCTTCGCCGGCCCCGGTAAGAATCCTAACGGCAAACGGGAAGTGATCCCTGAAAACTTTTATGTCTTACCTGCTAATTAATCAATTGTTTGTTAGTTAATTATGATTAGCTAATTTGCGTGTTGTGCTGAATTGCAGGAGCGGCGGAGGTTCTGCCGATCGTGGAAGCTGATTTGAAGAAGATGGCTGCCCGTGTAACTGAGAAGGCCAAGGAATTTTGCGCTTCTAAATCGGTATTTGTCAAATTTTATTTATTTATTTAGGATTTTTATCACAAACCTCCCTTACATTAACCCAAACTATCAAGATGATCGCTAAAATTAAAATTAAACGGATGTTAATTTATATAATTTATAAAGGATATCGAACTTGAGCATAAGCAGGACGACAACTAATCTAACTCACGTCTGTAACGTTTTTCTATATGAGCGTTTATGGCATATACTCAAAAAGAGATTTGAAATTCTTACGCTATCATAGATCAAAACGGAACCTAATGATCGCACACCGATGTGATACGAAGAAGTTGCGCTTCGCTGGCAGCTTTTCTGAGCATTACATGTTCTAATGGTTGCAGGTGACTGATGTGGTCGCGGAGGTTGTGGAAGGAGATGCTAGGAACGTTCTGTGTGAGGCTGTTGAAAGACACCACGCATCCATCTTGGTTGTGGGAAGTCATGGCTATGGAGCCATCAAAAGGTATTCCCTCAAACTTGTTCCAACCTTTTCGATCCAGTGGAACAACCATCGCTAATTTGCGCGATTAAGTTTGAGCCGAGCTTGAGGATACTTATTTTGTGTGGAAATTTTAATGCTTTGTTTGGTTGTGGTGCAGGGCGGTTCTGGGAAGCGTAAGCGACTACTGCACTCATCACGCTCACTGCACCGTGATGATTGTGAAGAAGCCTAAAACAAAGCACTGAGTGGCCTCTGGGGTTCAGTTAAGCCTAAACCCTTAAGTTAAGCGCAACGAACACAGATTCGTGTTTGAAAAATTACTGCTATATAGATAATAAATTTGTCCCCTTGAGAGTTGGATCTTGAAAGGTTATATGTATATACTTTGTACTTATGGTTTGATAGTTCAAAATTCAGAGTATGGCATGTATTTTATAGGTTGAAAGTTGAAGTTTTCAAACTTTTGTATGACAAGTTGATTGGTAAAATTATGATACAAGTAATATTGAGAGTAAAGAAAGAAAAAGAAAGTCGAGCGCATGACTTTAGGTGCAATAGTAACTAGACACTTTAGGTGCAGGAGAACTTACCTCATCAATAATTATTGTACATCAAGTGAACTTTTTTACCCGTTTTCACTTATGGTGTAGTTTGTTGCTGCTAGATTCGGTTAAGGGCATGAGATGCTTTGAATGCAATTATGATTTTGCCAATTGAGAAAGGTACCATTCTCATCGTCTTGTGTCAAAAGTTCAAATTAGTCATCAAGAAATATACCATTCTCTTCATCTTGTTGAGAATTATGATTTTCATTTTTGAATCACTCTATTTCTTTGAGTATTGAAGAAGTTATGAATGTTTAAAGTTTATCCAGTTTTCTGGGAGTTTTTCAGTTTCCTAGCAGACAAACTTTTTAAGCTATTTTACGGCCAACTCTGGAAACCATTGGTCTTCCAAATGGGTATAATTTTGTTCTACACTTTCCTATCTTCATTTTGATATATTATGGGTCGAATTTGGTTAAGAAACGATTGAGTTATGAAGCTATGAAAATTAGCCAAACTTCCTGCCAAGAGTTCACTTAACGGAGTTTTTAACTGAAGGACGAAAATAATGGACGTTGGATAATCTCAGGGACCATTTCTATTGATTTTCAATCTTAGAGTTCATTTTAGCTAAAAAGCTTTAATACACAAGAAGTCAAATTCAAAGAAAATTTATTTCTTAAGTTATTAATTTTTTGACACACATATTCCACGATTTGTATAATAACACATGAGTGTCCGATCACATTGAAAAATCTATCCTTTTAAATAAGGGAGTTTTAATGAAAAGGGCTTGAGCTAAGTTTAATTTAATAAAAAACCACCCTATACTATTATTTAACCAAAAAGGCTTTATATTTAATCATAAGGACAAAACTAATATATATCAAACCCATAATCATTTAACACACACATGGGCTGAACTAAAAGCCCAAAACGAAATGAAATTTTTTTCCACATTTACTCCTAACAGCAAT
Organism: Pyrus communis; assembly: GCF_963583255.1. NCBI lineage: Eukaryota > Viridiplantae > Streptophyta > Magnoliopsida > Rosales > Rosaceae > Pyrus > Pyrus communis. Next base: position 24,648,844 of record NC_084816.1, read on the forward strand.
GCTATTCTGTCAGCCAATTCTGTTAGAAATAAACTTCTCTTTATTTACAAGTATGCCATTATGCCAGCTAGTTCTTTCTCTCTTTCTTTTTTCTTTTGGCCGTTTGTTCTCTCTTCAGGTTTTTTCTTTTTTTTTTTTTTTTTTCCTTGTTTTCTTCTTGTCGTCCCCTTCCTACTGAAAGGAAGTTAAAACTCAACGTGTTGTAGTTGAAGAAGTTCTTGTGGAGCTTTTGAACTTCTTCCCTTGAAGGCTCCCGATCGCCTCGGCTTAGCGTCTCGACGGCCCTTTCGTCGAATAGTACCTTCAGGTCAAGAGGAGAAGGGTATCCGGAAAGGGCGGCGTCAATAGGAAGGCCGGCCGGGGAAGTCCCAAGGATGGCCGAAATGTCGAGGATAGTGGGGCCGAGGGGGCCGAAAGGCAGGACCATGGTGTTGGTGGCCGAACACCATAAACTCAGGGCTGCCAGGAGCAACTCCTTATCCATGGCAATCTCCATGGTTGATAGAACAATGGCATCATAGATACCGAGAGCCTTCCATTCCTTAGAGAAGAAGGTGCTCATCCGGTCGACCCAGGCAGCCCAAGCCGCAGTAGTCGAGGGCCAGGCTCCTTGAGGCCGCGCCAGAGTCCATTTCGACCAGTCGAACCCCTGCAGCAGGGGTGTTAAGCACTGCTCCTTGAGCAGGTTAGTGACAGACGACGGCACTGTGTCTCTGAAGAGGGGACCCAGAATTTGGTGGGTCGTGGCCATGTCTTCTTCAAATCGTAGCGTCTTGACGGCGCTCCGATCGATGAAATCCTTGCACTTGTTGATCTCATCAGAGAACTTTGAAATGAAGGAGGCCATTTGTGGAGAAGAGATGTTTCTGGAAAAAGAAGGTATTGCAGAAGGAAGAACTGGAAGGTTTGATTTGAACGAACAAGGATGAGGGAATTGAGATTTTAGAATTTCTGAAAGCGTAAAAGGCGAATGGCAGAAATATGGGTATTTATAGGCCTTTCAGGATGAATATCAAACGTCTGGGATTCGAAAAGTATTGGTTCAAATTGGGGGGAAATTTAACCGGGAAAGGCTCAATCATTTCGGATATTTTGGGAACCTGCGAAGAGGGGATCGAGGAGTCGAAAATCCAGGACGCACGATTACGTGCGACGCCAGTTTTAAGGCATTAATGAGGATAAGACGTTCCAGTTAGTGCACGGTTTCGAGGCCCACGATTGAAAGTTTTAAGAGCGGCGGAGGATCGACACGTGGCCACGCTTTGGGGGCAACGAGGAAAGTGCAATCATGCCTCATAAATGCGCAGGAATAACGGTCATTAAGTAAAGTTCAAAAAAGCAATAAACGTTTTCGCTTCTTCAAGGTCGAGGCCCGGCCAAGAGTTAACGGTCGGCGACCTCAGAAGCGAGGGGGCAATGTTTGGGCCCAAAATATTATTGCTAGGCCGAGCAGCAGGATGTGTTCGGCCCAAGGAGATGATAAATACTATGGGCCGAATAATAGGGCCCGGGCCAGCTAACAGGGTCGGCCAAATCCTATCATAGGTAGTCCAGATAAATAGAAAGGTCGAGGGAGTCCTGGTGCAACTAGGATTCTCGACCAGCAAGGAATGAAGTCCCGAAAAGAAGGAAAATTCAGAATCCCAGTAGGAGTAGGTTTGTTCGAGGAAGAAGCGAAATGGGACAAGGACTCCCAATCCAAATCGGAGTCGGTTTCAAGGAATGGGGCACTATAAATACAAGAAATCATGCAAACAGAAAGGACCTTCACAATCAGCATACAATTGCCCTGCGCAAAACCTCTCAAACACCTTGAGATTTTTTCCTTTTCTTTTCCTGCCGACACACCTTCAGTTTGGATAAACAGCACTGTGGAAGCGCCCGGCGAGCACCTTCAGTTTGGATAAACAGCACTGCTGCCGCAAAATCAGCCGACCGAGAAGCACCTTCAGTTTGGATAAACAGCACTGCGTCAAGGTCGACCGATTATCTATCCAAGTCTCGGTCGAGAAAGGTTTTCGAACCTTTGTTGGCAGAGGTCACCTTGCTAAGCTTTCTCGGCATAGTTAGGTGTTACGAATCGCATTGCTCGGCGTACAGGACGCCGAGTGGTTTTATGATTGGATACTCGCAAGTAGGTTTCAGGGTTCGGCATTCCGACGGCCGAACTACGTTTACCATCAAGACATACATCACGTTCGAGTACCTGTGCCCATACACCTTGGTCTCGATTCGACGTGCTTATACTCTCACGAATATAATCACGGTGACCGAATCGGGCTCCGACGATTATTGAACTCCGCAGAATTAGCAGCCTTGTCTTCAGGCTGTAGAACTCAGAGACCGAGAGTGTTCCTTCCTCGGTCGCAATCGCAAGATAAAGAAGTCAACCACGCGCTCAAAGCGACATCAACAAATTTTACTCCTCAGCCGAGCTCGGCCGACGAGTTGGCACGCCCCGCATTCAACCGAAGGACGTAGTTAGCTTACTAGTTACTCGGCCTGCGCGCCACGTAGGTTTTGTAATTTTTAGGGTCAACATTTTGGCACGCCCAGTGGGACCATTTGTGCTAAACCTTCGGAGTTCATGACCATTGAGACACGGTCTACGAAGCAGAAAACAACCATGGGAAAGTCAACGACTGACTTACCAGTGCAAGGCCTTGGGCAGGATTTGCATTCTACAAAAAATCTGATCATAATTGCGCCGCCCGAGGCCACAAGTGTAACACGCCGAGAGAATGAGGTCTGTCTCGGCGGGCAACCTCACAACCCCGCAGTCCCGAATCAAACAGTTGGAATGTTCATGGAAGGGATTGTGGAAGATTGTGATGACGATGGTGGGGAAGGTTCTGATCCACCAACTAGGACATTCCTTCGAAGACGACTGGATGAACAATATCGTCAGGTCGAGCAGTCGATTGGTCAGAAGATGAATGATTTGCTAGACGCAATACGTAGTAACAGCGATACACAGACCAGAATGCTTGAACTACTAGTCAGTAAAGCTTTCAAAGATGGCCAGGTCGGCCAACCGCGGCAGCTCCCGACGAATGTACCCATACCAGCCGAGAGAGGGTCTGCTCGGCCGCAACCAGTCCCCTTAGAAAGAAGAGGACCAGGAAATAGATCCGAGGGACCAAGCCAGGAAGAAGAAGTCGCTTCCATAAACGTAACCGAAGTCCAGAGAATGATTGATTCGGCCCTAAAGAAAGGGCCGAAGTTTCCAAAATTCATTCACCCATACCCGGCTTATGTGGAAAGGTTTGAATACCCACGAGGATTTAAGATCCCCGATTTCAGCCTCTTCGCCGGGGAATCATCTTTATCCTCACTAGAACATGTGGCTCGGTTCACAGCGCAGTGTGGGGACGTCAATAGTGATTTCTACAAACTACGGCTGTTTAACTTTTCACTGACAGGCTCAACTTTCGCCTGGTATATTAATCTTCCACCCAACTCAGTGCAGAGTTGGGAAGAGTTGGTCGAAAAGTTCCATGAACAATTCTATCGGCCAGGGATGGAGATGTCCGTATCATCCTTGGCCAGGATGGCTCAAGCATCTGATGAATCTCCAATGGAATACCTAACAAGGTTTAAATCGGCCAGGAATTGGTGCCGAGTGCCGCTCCCCGAAGTGGAATTCGTCAGGATCGCCCTCAACGGATTAGACGTGGAGTACAAAAAGAAGTTTCTGGGGGCAAATATTCGAGATATGTACGAACTTGCTCAACACGTCGAACAATATGAGTATCTGCTCCGAGAAGAAAAGATATCAAAGTCACCATCCCGGGGGACGTTGTATAAGAACCCCACGGTGAGCTATGCATCGGCCGAAAGTGAAGACCCTCAGTATGCTAGTGTGGATGCGGCCGAGATAATAATAGACAAACCCTATGTTTGCAAGGCTTTGGCGCAAGTAAATACCAAAGACGCCAAAACCCGTCTGACCGCCGAGGAAACGGGTAAGTCATCAAAAGTATACACTTTTGATATCACCAAAGCGGACGCAATTTTCGATCAGTTATTGGCAGCAAAAATCATCAAGCTTCGGCCGGGGCATACTATCCCTAAGGCCGATGAATTAAAAGGAAAGATATACTGCAAGTATCATAATTCCAATAAGCATGCAACCAATAATTGTGTTGTGTTCCGGGACACAATTCAAAGCTGGATCGAAAAAGGAAAGTTGAAATTTCCGGAAAAAATGGCGGTCGACATTAATCCTTTCCCTTCAACAACGATTGGTATGGTGGATGCTCACCTTCCCAAAAACAAAGGGAAGGCCGAATATGTCCCGGTGCAGCATATCCGTCAACAAAATGGTCGAACAAGACTAAAGCTTGATATATTTTCAAATGCACCACCAACGGAACAATCGGTGCGACCCGCCGATGAGCCGATGACGAGGTCAAAATCCGACGGAACTTGTGGATCGAAGGTTTTATGTGACCATTGTAAAACACCAGTCGAACCTGGGAAGAAATCTTCAACACCACCCACGGCCCCTACATCATCAAAGGGATTAGATCCACGACGTCAAGTGTTTGATCGACTCGGCCCACAAGTACAGCCGAAAGACCAGACCTCGGTCAGGCGGCGTCTTGATTTCGACGCACCTTTCTATAATGAGGATTATTACTCGCGCAATGCCAACAGTTCGGGATTACCAGCCGATCGCAAAACTTTCAAACCACCAAGGACATCGGATCAACGCTGGTACAGTTACAATTCTCCGACTGGTTTGTATACGGCGCTGTCCAAATCCCAAAAACGTCGTCGTCAACGGATAGATTGCATGGCTCGGCGACGAGAAGCGCAGGCCAGCCCGGCCAACCAATGGCAACCAAAAAAGGCCGTGGAAGATAGTAGCGAACGGCCAACCCCGAATATCATGACCGAGTTAGCCGAAGGGAAGAAAGTAGCGGATGCTGATTTCGAAACCACCATTGAGGAGGCTGAAAAACGCATTAAGATCCTTCTCCGGCCTGGGGAAACGAGAGCTCGTCTAGAGTACTTTACACAAGAGGCCGAAAGAAAACTTTCTCCGTTACCACCGCGCGAGCCGTTTATCAAAATACGGCGCAACTTACACCCTCCATTCCTCGGTGCATCCATGGAATACATGCGAGAATTTCATAAGAAATACTCCGCAAATGACTTGTACGGACTCCCCAAGGCATGTCAGGAAGCCCTCGACTTAGCGCTAACTTGCCCTGATGCCGAGCAAATTATCCAGAAGACTTCTAATCCAGCCATTAAAGCTAGGTTTCAACATATACGGGAGGCTCGGGTCCTTGGTTTTGAGGTCGATCCTTATACAGATATCGACGCCGCCGAATTACCCTTTTCACTCGAAGACCTTCAGCATTTACGCTATCATTTCGAAGTCTTCTCGGCTGTATCGCTCTTCGGCCTCACGGCTGACGAGGAAAAACGGATAGCACGATTGGATACCTATCTGGACACGAGGAACGCCCGTATTGCATATGAAGAACGAGCCCGTGTAACAAAGGACCAACGTAAATCTTCGGCAGTCCACATCGTCGAAGGAAATGGCTCACCCGCACTCGATTTGGTTCCCACGTCTCGGATACCGGCTCTTACTGAGGAACTCAAAAGTTTGATCGAAGATTTTTCGACGACTGCTACAGAGGATAGTTCTCCGGAAGACGACGACCATGACCCAATGGGCCCCTCGGTCCTCGAACAGATGGAGATTAGTATGGTACACGTTTTACCAGCTGAATTCCAACCGAGTACCCACCAGTCAAGTTTCTTGGACGGGGACGTAATTGCCGAGGAAGCCACGCAAGTAGACTTCGTCGCAAACGACGACGACCGAGAAAACCAGAGCGGAGATAACCTCAAGGCAGCTTTGGCCGAACTATTTCCCCGCTCCTCCTCGGTTAATCTCCAACACCTGAAGCCGTTGTACGTCACGGCTCACATCGAAGGATTTCCCATTTCTAAAGTATTTGTCGACTGTGGAGCCACAATCAACATTATGCCAATATCCGTCATGAAGGCTTTACGCCGTTCTGATAATGAACTCATTCCGTCAGGAATCACTATGAGCAGCTTTGTTGGTGACAAATCTCAGACCAAAGGGGTGCTCTCGTTGGAAGTTAGCATTGCCGGTCGTCAACACATGACGGCATTCTTTGTCATTGATTCCAAGACGAATTATAACGCATTACTTGGCCGCGACTGGATCCACCAAACCAGTTGCATTCCTTCATCATTATACCAAGTCCTCATCTTTTGGGATGGCAAATCGGTCATAGTTCACCCGGCCGATAACCAACCATTTGAAACCAACATGATTCAGGCTCGCTATTATGATGATCACGTCGGCTACATCACCCTCCAAGGCCTTAACGAGGATGGACGGCCGACGAGAATTTCAGTACAAAAAGTGATTGAGGTCGGCGCCGAGACTGTCCAACAGGATTCGGCGTGACTTGGCTTGGCGAACTTGGTTATCAATGCCGATGATTGAGCACACCACACAAGAACGGCGTCAGGCCGCGGTTTCATCTACAATGGAACGTCTGCTGGCCCATTGGTACGCCATTACCAAGCAACCACATTATGGCGTCAATTTAATCGAATTTCTGGCCGAAGCAGATAACGGCCCCGTTCTATCTTTCGATAAAGTTCAGGCTGCGCCGGCCGAACTCGAAGACCATCGACCTCACGTCAAGGACCCGTTAGAGGAAGTGAACGTCGGCACGGCCGAGGATCCTCGAACATTGTTTATTAGTGCGTTACTCCCATCGTCCATGAAGGTCGAACTCCGTAAACTACTCCACGAATTTAAAGATTGCTTTGCGTGGAGTTATCATGAAATGCCAGGCCTCGACCGAAACCTTGTAGAGCATGAGTTACGCATCAAGGAGGGGTGTAAGCCTTTTCGACAGCCTCCTCGCCGATTTTCAAACGAAGTACAACTCGGCATTAAGGAAGAATTAGTTCGGCTTCTAAAAGCCGGGTTTATTAGGACCGCTCGGTATGTCGAATGGTTGGCCAATATCGTCCCCGTATTAAAGAAAAACGGTGCCTTTCGCATTTGCATCGATTTCCGTAATCTAAATCTGGCTACTCCCAAGGATGAATATACGATGCCGATCTCAGATTTATTAATTGATGCCGCAGCTAATCATGAACTGCTATCTTTTATGGACGGTCATGCGGGTTATAACCAGATTTTCATCGCCGAAGCTGACGTCCACAAGACGGCTTTCCGTTGCCCGGGGGCACTTGGTACTTACGAATGGGTAGTCATGCCTTTCGACCTCAAGAATGCTGGCGCCACATACCAACGAGCCATGAATATGATCTTCCACAACTTAATCGGTACAATCGTCGAAGTTTATATCGATGATGTGGTCGTAAAATCCAAACGTCGTCAAACCCACCTGGACGACCTGAGGCAAGCGTTCCTTCGCATGCGCAAAAACAACCTCAAGATGAACCCGGCCAAGTGTGCTTTCGGTGTTTCGGCCGGTAATTTCTTAGGATTTTTGGTGCACCATCGCGGCATCGAGGTCGACGAAAATAAAGCTCGCGCCATCATTAGCGCCCCACCGCCGACGACAAAGAAACAGCTCCAGTCGTTACTCGGGCAGATCAATTTCCTCCGTCGTTTCATCGCCAATTCGGCCGGTAAAATGAAAGCATTCTCTACACTCCTTAAACTGAAGGAGACCGACCGATTTGAATGGCGCGAAGAGCATCAAGCTGCATTTACGCAAATCAAGGTGGCCCTTTCCACCCCACCTGTGCTCGTTCCACCTTGTCGCAACAAACCCCTTAAATTGTACATTTCGGCAGCCGTTGAATCCATTGGGTGCCTACTCGCACAAGATAACAACGTTGGCCGCGAACAAGCTATCTTTTACCTTAGCCGAAACCTGAATTCACCAGAACTTAATTATTCCCCTGTCGAGAAACTTTGCTTAGCGTTGTTTTTCGCCGCATCCAAGCTTCGGCATTACATGCTCACCACAGTTACGCAGGTCATCGCCCAAACCGACGTAATTCGTTACATGCTGACCCGGCCTATGGTCAAAGGCCGAATTGGGAAATGGACACTCGCCTTATCCGAGTTCAGCCTTCAGTATGTACCACAAAAGGCCGTCAAGGGGCAAGCCCTCGCCGACTTCCTGGCACAACACCCATCCCCTTATGGTCTTGAGGGGGGCGACGTCGACATCGGTTTCGTCACCACACGCGATAACCATTGGACTATGCATTTTGATAGTTCCAGTACTTCGACCTCGGCAGGTGTCGGTATCGCAATTCAGTCGCCTGACCACTGCCGATGGTATTTTTCTCTCAAGTTAGATTTCAGCTGCACCAATAATCAGGCCGAGTATGAAGCCCTCATTATCGGCCTCCATGTTTTGCACGATCTGCGGGCCCCCCGCGTTCTCGTCCTTGGCGATTCCGAACTTGTAGTTAACCAACTGAACGACGTGTTTCGTTGCATGAGTTGTACTTTAGCTCCCTATCACATGGTCGCCACTTACCTGGCCGAGTCGTTCGACCAAATCACATTTGAACACATTTCACGTATCCACAATACTGACGCCGACGAACTCGCCCAGATCGCCTCCGGAGCACAACTCATGGGGGGCAAACTAAGTCAAATTGTGGAAATTGCGAACACGGGCCAACGCTCGTACCCCGTTTTGATTAATCAGCAAACTCTCCAACGCGCGCACGTAATACGTACAAGGGTGATGTCGCTCCCATCCCTATTAGAACGAGGAGATCCCATAGAAGTATGTGCCGTCGAAGTTGAACCGGATGATTGGAGAAAGACGATGTTACGGTACCTCAATAACCCCAATGGGAAACACGACCGAAGAACGAAGGTGCTCGCGACGAATTATGTGTCGTATCAAAATGAATTATATCGCAAGGGCGAAGATGGTTTACTACTATTGTGCCTCGGCCCACACGAGGCTGCCCAAGTAATGGCCGAGGTACATGAAGGAATTTGCGGAGCGCACCAATCTGGACGAAAGATGCGCTGGTTGCTCCGACGACACGGTTATTTTTGGCCCAATATATTAAAGGATTGCATCGAATATGCGCGGAGATGCGTATCATGCCAGATTCATGGACCCGTTCAGAGAGCCCCGGCCGAATTGCTATACTCGGTTACTAAACCGTGGCCGTTCAGGGGTTGGGCAATGGATGTAATTGGCAAAATTACGCCATCATCGGGGGCAGCGAAACACGCATGGATAATTGTAGCAACTGACTATTTCACTAAGTGGGTCGAGGCGAGGTCATATGCCGAATTAACGGCTAAAGAGGTATGCAACTTCGTAGAGGAGAATATTGTGACCAGATTCGGCGTGCCAGAAACGATCATAACTGATAATGGCACTATATTTACGGCCGATAGGTTTAGGGAATACGCGGCAAGTTTGAATATCCGACTCGAGCAATCTACGCCATACTACCCACAGGCAAACGGACAGGCCGAGGCAAGCAACAAAGTGTTGATCGGCATCCTTGAAAAAATGGTAAAAGAGAAACCTGGTTTGTGGCATTTGAAGTTAAGTGAAGCATTATAGGCATACCGAACTTCACCTCGGTCGTCCACTGGAACCACTCCTTACGCGTTAACTTATGGACACGACGCCATGTTACCGGTCGAATTGAGTATAAGTTCGTTGCGAGTAATCGAGCAGAGTGATTTGTACAGTATTGAATATAGTCAAGCGATGCGACAAGAGTTAGAAGACTTAGAAGAAAGTCGAATCGATGCAGTTAACTTGTTAATAGCACAAAAGAACATTGCCGAGCGAGCGTATAATCAGCGTGTAATACAAAAAACGTTCGGCGAAGGAGAATTGGTTTGGCAAACTGTGTTGCCCGTTGGGATTAAAGATCCCAGGTTTGGTAAGTGGTCGCCGAATTGGGAAGGGCCATTCATCGTTCACAAAGTACTCGGCAATGGGGCATATCATCTAAGAGATCGGACGGGTTCAGTTCATAAATTGCCGATTAATGGAAAGTTTTTAAAGAAGTACTACCCAATTACATGGGAAATGCAAGAGTAAGACCATTGTACTGATAGCAAAATAAATAACCATTGTATTGATAACAAAAGATTCATTACAAGAGAACAAATACAATGATTAAATTCCTAAGGGGTCGAATGGAGGAAAGTCTCAAGGGCAGCTTTCAGCTCCAGCCACTTCGCCTCGCTCAAAATTATCTCAGCCTGCCGCGTCTTCTTGTTGCACTGCAGTTGCTGGATACGCCGTGCGCCGGCAGCGAAGGCCGTCAGCCGAGCCTTGTTAGCCTCAAAATCCTTCTCAAGCTCGGAAGCAGCAGCCGACCTTTGGCGTTGAAGGTCAGAAATTTGACGCTGGAGGTCAGAAATCTGGAGGTCAAACTCGGTCAGCTTTGCTTTCTTTGCCTTGAAAGCTTCCATCTCCACTCGGCCAACCTCATGCGCGACCTTGGCCACCTTCAAATCGTCCTCGGCCTGTAGGGCACGCTCAAAGATAAGAAAGTGTTGCCGAGTCCGCTCCAGGAGGTCGGTTAGGAAAGAGATACCCTCCGGGCTCAAGTGACCACCGCTGGCGAGGTCATTGAGACACTCCCCAACAGAGTCAAGGCCCTTGCACCGGAGAGCTTGGGAAGCAGTCAGAGATAGGACTTCGTGCAGCTTCACGAAGACTTCGGCGGGCGTGGCTCCTGCCGATTCGGCTGGAGCTGCAGAGGAGCCGACCTCACCGGTCGTGCTTTGAAGCAGAGCGTCAAGTTCCACTTCCCACGATGGCTGTGCACATAAAAGGAAAACTGTGAAGGAAAGTAAGACGTGATATAGTGCATAAAGAAAAAGGGGATTGTTTTAGACCTGCTGAGAGGAGACTTCGGCCATGCCCTCTGGGTCATTGCTCGAACCCAGGGAGCTTAATGGCCGAGCCCAGTGCCTTAGACCGCTACGCAATTCACGCGGCAGATGGAGGTTATCTACATTTGATGGCCACGACGGCGGCCAGGAAATATAGACAACGCCCCTCGGCGCGTAAAATTGCCGGTGAAATGAATGTTCAGGCACCTGACATTTAATATCTTTTCAAAAACATGTGTCACAAAAAACTCAAAACACAAAAGAAACAATACTTACAAAGGCCGAAGAGACTTCTTGTGGAGGAATGGGAGGGTCTTCGTCCTGCGGGTGGATCGGTGACTCGGCCGTGGCCTCAGGATCGACCATGGGTCTCTTGCCACGATCCGCCGCAGTAGGACGTGGTCGAGCGGTCACCTCGACTACAGGAGGAGGATGGACGAGAGAAGAGTTGACTGGTCGACGGCGGCGTTGCAGCGGGACTTCGTCACTCTCGCTCTCGACATCCTGAACAAAAAGAGAAAACAGTTAGCATTACGATCAGAAACCTAAGGAAGCAAATGAAAGCAGAATTATACCTCCAAAACGACCGTTGGAGACAAGGGTGCTTCAGGTGCCACGACCGGCTCCGAAGCTGGAGCGGGTGCGGCGTTTGGATCTGCCGGGGAAACGGCTGGAGGATTCGAGGTTGGGGGGGGCCGCGGCAGCCGGCACAGATGGAGAGCCGGCGGGAGCAGGCGTCCCAGTAGTATCACTGGGAACGACATGAATTTCCCGGTCGCCCTTCTTCGCCAATTTCTTGACACGTTTAGAAGGGCGAGGGGTCTCCTCCGCAGGCTCGGCCTCTCGGTGGGGGCGCTTGGAAGGCACCGTTCGCTCGATGACAAGGGTTGTCTTCTTGGGCACCAGCTTCTTCGCCTTTGCCACCGCAGCGACTACTTCGACCGCCTTCGACCCACGACCCCCTGAAGAGCAAAGTAATTAATAACAGGGACGAGAAATAAAACAAAAGGAGGAAAGAAGCGGAAATACTACCTTGGGCCGACTCCTTAGGGTGAGTCGAGGATGCTGATCTGGGCCGATCGCCGAAGATTTTCCTCACCAGATCTTCGGCCGGGGCGCCGAAGAAGTCCCCGGTATATTCCTCCCACCAGTCCCCGAAGGTGTCGGTTCCCAAAGATTCAGGAACCGTCGGCCGAAGCCGAAATTTCCTGCACTTTTCTTGGAATTCCTGGTCCGACGTCTTGCATTCCCTTTCAGAGGAACCAGTAAGACGTCCCCGACTTAGGAGAGACCGAGAGGCGAGCAGGGGGACTGGGCAGCCTTGGAGATAGCCGAGCTGCCGGGCAAGGAAGTGGGGGTGATAGACCTCCCAGCCGGCTCGGCGGGCATCGCAACCCAAAGGAAGGTCGCGGGCCAGAACAAACGACCCCCAGCTCCGACGGATGTCCGCATCCTCGGACTCGGCCCATGCTGCCGTGGGAAGCCTGAGCGAGGAAGGGTATTCCTGGTACCGGCACACCAGGAACTCATCATCCGAGAGGACGTCGAGGCTGAGGAAGTGTTTAAAGACCTCATCGGCTCGGTGAGGTGGTGCCGGTCGAGAAGCAAGTTGAAGGCCGAGGGCGGCCGTTCGTTCAAAGGCAGGAACCTCTGGTCGAAGGGTGGAGAAGTAGCTCTGCAACCAGAGTTGGAACACCCAGAGGGGTCCGTTCTGGTGCGGGTCAATTTTGCCAATGGTCGCCTCAGCCAAGCAACGGTAGAGGTTGGCGAGTATGGCTGGACTGAGCGCCAGCAAGCGACCATTGGCCAGTGCCTGGGCCACCGGCATGTTCTCCACCAGGCACTTGTTTGACCTGGTACAACATATGAACTTGTTATACCAGTAGAAGAGGAAGGCCTCGTGCTCGCCCTTCCTAAGGCCTTCCTCGCCTCGGCCGGCGAAATGAAGGATGAGCGTGTTGTAGTTGAAGAAGTTCTTGTGGAGCTTTTGAACTTCTTCCCTTGAAGGCTCCCGATCGCCTCGGCTTAGCGTCTCGACGGCCCTTTCGTCGAATAGTACCTTCAGGTCAAGAGGAGAAGGGTATCCGGAAAGGGCGGCGTCAATAGGAAGGCCGGCCGGGGAAGTCCCAAGGATGGCCGAAATGTCGAGGATAGTGGGGCCGAGGGGGCCGAAAGGCAGGACCATGGTGTTGGTGGCCGAACACCATAAACTCAGGGCTGCCAGGAGCAACTCCTTATCCATGGCAATCTCCATGGTTGATAGAACAATGGCATCATAGATACCGAGAGCCTTCCATTCCTTAGAGAAGAAGGTGCTCATCCGGTCGACCCAGGCAGCCCAAGCCGCAGTAGTCGAGGGCCAGGCTCCTTGAGGCCGCGCCAGAGTCCATTTCGACCAGTCGAACCCCTGCAGCAGGGGTGTTAAGCACTGCTCCTTGAGCAGGTTAGTGACAGACGACGGCACTGTGTCTCTGAAGAGGGGACCCAGAATTTGGTGGGTCGTGGCCATGTCTTCTTCAAATCGTAGCGTCTTGACGGCGCTCCGATCGATGAAATCCTTGCACTTGTTGATCTCATCAGAGAACTTTGAAATGAAGGAGGCCATTTGTGGAGAAGAGATGTTTCTGGAAAAAGAAGGTATTGCAGAAGGAAGAACTGGAAGGTTTGATTTGAACGAACAAGGATGAGGGAATTGAGATTTTAGAATTTCTGAAAGCGTAAAAGGCGAATGGCAGAAATATGGGTATTTATAGGCCTTTCAGGATGAATATCAAACGTCTGGGATTCGAAAAGTATTGGTTCAAATTGGGGGGAAATTTAACCGGGAAAGGCTCAATCATTTCGGATATTTTGGGAACCTGCGAAGAGGGGATCGAGGAGTCGAAAATCCAGGACGCACGATTACGTGCGACGCCAGTTTTAAGGCATTAATGAGGATAAGACGTTCCAGTTAGTGCACGGTTTCGAGGCCCACGATTGAAAGTTTTAAGAGCGGCGGAGGATCGACACGTGGCCACGCTTTGGGGGCAACGAGGAAAGTGCAATCATGCCTCATAAATGCGCAGGAATAACGGTCATTAAGTAAAGTTCAAAAAAGCAATAAACGTTTTCGCTTCTTCAAGGTCGAGGCCCGGCCAAGAGTTAACGGTCGGCGACCTCAGAAGCGAGGGGGCAATGTTTGGGCCCAAAATATTATTGCTAGGCCGAGCAGCAGGATGTGCTCGGCCCAAGGAGATGATAAATACTATGGGCCGAATAATAGGGCCCGGGCCAGCTAACAGGGTCGGCCAAATCCTATCATAGGTAGTCCAGATAAATAGAAAGGTCGAGGGAGTCCTGGTGCAACTAGGATTCTCGACCAGCAAGGAATGAAGTCCCGAAAAGAAGGAAAATTCAGAATCCCAGTAGGAGTAGGTTTGTTCGAGGAAGAAGCGAAATGGGACAAGGACTCCCAATCCAAATCGGAGTCGGTTTCAAGGAATGGGGCACTATAAATACAAGAAATCATGCAAACAGAAAGGACCTTCACAATCAGCATACAATTGCCCTGCGCAAAACCTCTCAAACACCTTGAGATTTTTTCCTTTTCTTTTCCTGCCGACACACCTTCAGTTTGGATAAACAGCACTGTGGAAGCGCCCGGCGAGCACCTTCAGTTTGGATAAACAGCACTGCTGCCGCAAAATCAGCCGACCGAGAAGCACCTTCAGTTTGGATAAACAGCACTGCGTCGAGGTCGACCGATTATCTATCCAAGTCTCGGTCGAGAAAGGTTTTCGAACCTTTGTTGGCAGAGGTCACCTTGCTAAGCTTTCTCGGCATAGTTAGGTGTTACGAATCGCATTGCTCGGCGTACAGGACGCCAAGTGGTTTTATGATTGGATACTCGCAAGTAGGTTTCAGGGTTCGGCATTCCGACGGCCGAACTACGTTTACCATCAAGACATACATCACGTTCGAGTACCTGTGCCCATACACCTTGGTCTCGATTCGACGTGCTTATACTCTCACGAATATAATCACGGTGACCGAATCGGGCTCCGACGATTATTGAACTCCGCAGAATTAGCAGCCTTGTCTTCAGGCTGTAGAACTCAGAGACCGAGAGTGTTCCTTCCTCGGTCGCAATCGCAAGATAAAGAAGTCAACCACGCGCTCAAAGCGACATCAACAAATTTTACTCCTCGGCCGAGCTCGGCCGACGAGTTGGCACGCCCCGCATTCAACCGAAGGACGTAGTTAGCTTACTAGTTACTCGGCCTGCGCGCCACGTAGGTTTTGTAATTTTTAGGGTCAACAATATCATACTAACAATTTGATACTTTATGTCTTCAAGTAAAAAAAGGAAAATCAAATAGCTACATTATTTCCCCAAGTAAACAAAATTATCAATTATAAACATTGAACACTAACTATTTCTCGAATTGGATAGGGGTATCGATACTATTTCTTAAATAGATCACTAGTACTATTATTATTTCTTAAACTGAATATTGGCACTATCATTATTTTTTAAACTGAACACTCACTATTTCTTAAACTGAGTAGTGGTACTATCACTATTTCTTAAACTGAACATTCATTATTTCGTAAACTGAACACAAGTATTATCACTATTTCTTAAATTGAATACTCACTATTTTGTATACTAAACACAGGTATTATCACTATTTATTAAACTTAAGACTAATATTATCACTATTTCTTAAACTGAATACTAATTATTTCTTAAGTTGAACACTAACTATTTTTAGAATTGAACATAGGTACTGTTACTATTTCTTAAACTAAACACTGACTATTTCTAGAACTGAAAACTGACTATTTATTAATTGAAAATTGTCTATTTATTAAATCGAAAACTTGTACTATCATTATTTCTTAAACTAAATACTAACTATTTTTCGAATTGAACAAAGATACTATCATTATTTCTTAAACTGAGTACTGATGTCATTACTAATTTTTAAACTAAACACTATTTCTTAAACTGAACATTGCTATTATCATTATTTCTTAAACTTAACACTGATTATTTCTTAAACTGAAAATGGGTATTATCATTATTTATGAAACTGAACAGAATTATTATTTATGAAAGTGAACACGAGAACTATTTATGAAACTGAACACGAGTACTATTTATGAAACTGAACACGATTACTATTACTGAAATTGAACACTAACTATTTCTAAAATTGAACATTAACTATTTATAGAATTGAATACGAATAATATCACTATTTCTTAAACTAAACAACGATTTTTTTGTTATACATGAAACAAAAACACAATTTTAAAACACCTCCAAATACACCACATAAATTTTCATTTACAAATTTATTATTTTCATTCACAAACACACGACACAGCACCCCAAATGCACACATATAATAGCCATCCATCATCAAAGGTTTATAAACTACATCACAAAACAAATCCTTGAGAACATGAGATATTACAAACTAACAAAAAAAATTAAACGAACCAAACTCTCATTTTTATTTTAGCATTCTAATGACTTATTTTCCAAATCAATACAATTTTGCCTTAAATCTGTCTTCCTTTCCAATCAATGCTTCCTCGTACCCAGAAGTAACAAAAGAATGCTCACCCATACTTGCAACGTAACGCAGTAGCTCAGTGATTACAAAAGGGCAGCTTTCCCTCAAGTACTTAAATCCATCAATTTCTCCATTATTCCTCTATGAAATGAATCAAATATATCAACCATGACAGATATTTAATATTTTTCTCTCTAATTTCTTACCAAAAACAGCAACACAATCAAACATTCAACAGAACCCGTAGCCCGCATTTGCCCCTTGATATATTTTCTTCCACAAGAACTCTCCAACAAAAGGAATAACTAGTCAATCCCATGAAGAAATTAAACTACATTAAAAAAGAACACAAAAACAAACACCCTTCATTCCTCTGCAACAATGGTTCCCCTCTCGCTCACATAGACACCATCAAGAAACTTCCTGATATACAAGATGGCATTTCTGGTTGATCAGGGCACAAGATCGAGAAAAATTCATTTCCATCCAAGATAGGGTTATCCTTGACCTTTTCACATTGGGTGATAGAAACATCATCATATCCACCTTACTCACCTTCTTTCAAAAAGTTACGTGTGTCGATCAACTTGGCCTCATTAATGATGGAGGCATTGATGGAAAAATTAGCATACGCAAACGCATCTTGTAGCGATACCCCTTGGTGATGTCGGTGATGAGATTTCCGATGTGGGAGAGAGCGGTGCAGATGGCGGGGATGATTTTGAGTGAGCCGAACCAGGCCTTGACCTTCAGCTTCCGCTTTCTGGTCGTATTCCCGTGAGGACCTCGATGATCTTGGCGTGGACCTTGATCTTGACACCGTCGGGGATGTCCATGGTCTCAGAGAAAAAGATGGTCATCATATTCGCTGCTCTAGTTGTTTCTCTCTCTCTCTCGCTTTGCAGCTCCGGTTGGTGATGAAAGAAGATGAGGAATTTGAGGTTATGGAAGCAGGGAATAGTAAGAGAGAAGAAAGGAAGAGGGGATAAACGAACAAAGACTTGCCGTCTGGACAAAATCGGAAATTTATAGTTTGGATCATTTTAATTGGACTAGTTTAATATTAACTTTTATCCTAATCATTAAATAAAGTTAATATATAATTTTTTATTAACATTCAAAATTTTAAAGCCTCTACCATTAGCTTCCTTTTAAATAATAGCCGGTCAGAAAGAAGAAGAACTAGAGAGAGAAACGAGAACACAAGAAAGAAGGTGAAGAACTAGAGAGAGAGAGAGAGAGAGAGAGAGAGAAAGGTGAGCATTAATGGCGGCAGGGAAGCAAGTGATGGTGATCGGGGCAGACGACAGTGAGGAGAGCCACTACGCTCTGGAATGGACTTTGGATCACTTCTTCAAGCCTTTCGGCGGCGACACAGCTCCGTTCAAGCTCATCATCGTCCACGCCAAGCCATCGGTTTCCTCCGTGGTTGGCTTCGTCGGCACCGGTAAGAATCCTAACTGCAACGGGAAGTGATCTCTGAAAACCTTTGTGTCTTACCTGCTAATTAATCAATTGTTTGTTTAGTTAATTATGATTAGCTAATTTGCGTGTTGTGCCGAATTGCAGCAGGGGCGGGGGTTCTGCCGATCGTGGACGCTGATTTGAAGAAGATGGCTGCCCGTGTAACTGAGAAGGCCAAGGAATTTTGCGCTTCTAAATCGGTATTTGTCAAATTTTATTTATTTGGATTTTTATCACACGCCGTCCTTGAAATTGACCCAAACTATCAAGATGGTCCCTAAAATTGAAATTTGATCAATATAATCTCTGAAAACGGATGTCAATTTATATAATTTATAAAGGATATCGAACTTGAGCATGAGCAGGGTGAACGCAATGATATGAACAACTAACCTAACTCACATTTGTAACGTCTTTCTATATGAGCGTTTCCGGCAAATACTCAAAAAGAGATTTGAAAATCTTACGCTATCATAGATCAAAACGGAACCCAATGATCGCACACTGATGTGATACGAAGAAGTTGCGCTTCGCTGGCAGCTTTTCTGAGCATTACATGTTCTAATGGTTGCAGGTGACCGATGTGGTCGTGGAGGTTATGGAAGGAGATGCTAGGAACGTTCTGTGTGAGGCTGCTGAAAGACACCAGGCATCCATCTTGGTTGTGGGAAGCCATGGCTATGGAGCCATCAAAAGGTATTCCCTCAAACTTGTTCCAACCTTTTCGATCGAGTGGGAACAACCATCGCTAATTTGTGCGATTAAGTTTGAGCCGAGCTTGAGGTTACTTGTTTTCTGTGGAAATCTTAATGCTTTGTTTGGTTCTGGTGCAGGGCGTTTTTGGGAAGCGTAAGCGACTACTGCGCTCATCAAGCGCACTGCTCCGTGATGATTGTGAAGAAGCCTAAAACCCAGCACTGAGTGGCCTCTGGGGTTCAGTTAAGCGCGACGAACACATGTTCGTGTTTGAAAAATTACGATGCATAGATAATAAATTTGTCCCTTTGAGAGTCGAATCCTGAAAGGTTATATGTATGTGTGTGTGTATATATATTTACTTTGTGCTTATGGTTTGATCGTTCAAACTTTTGTATGACAAGTTGATCCGTGTATCGAAAGTTTGATTGGTAGAATTATGATACAAATTATATTATTGGAAGAACTCATGCTAATACAACAATTGAGGAAAATGGAGCCAATAACCATCAGGAAATTAAAAGATTAGGGGAGACAGGCCACAACGTAAAATTTGATCTTCAAACTACAAAGGCAGCAATACCCTTTTATCCGTGCAAGACATACAGAAAGAATCAAGATTTTGAGATTTAGTCATCAACTACCGAACTAAAATACTTCATTCCCACTCAAAGCGATTAGAAAGACTCAAAACGATTAGAAATGATTAACTCCCTGGTAGACTCAAATAAGAAAGCAAAATGCTTCGCAGAACTCAGAGGCTAATAAGCTTTTATCTATATATATACACGCACGCACGCATACGTACATGTAGAAAAGTCGAATTTTGCAGGGGATGCTCGTAACGTACTCTGAGGCTAACGTTTTTGTTTAATTTGACGTTGTAGGTGATCCTCGAAACGTACTGTGTGAGGCTGTGGAAAAACACAAGGCAACTGTCTTGGTTTCTGGAAGCCATGGCTGGCTATGGTGATACCTTAGCTGCTTCAAACAAGGGAACACATCTCTACCAGAGAGCAGTAGCTGCTGCGTCCTGCAGTCCACCGGCAAACAGTTTTAGGCATGGCTGCCGTTTTTATCCCCTTAAAGAATTGTTACTTGATCGGAAAATGTTACGGCCTGTGGATCCTGAGCATCTACATTTAGAAGTTGTGCATTTACCGCATTTTGCTACGCCTAGACCATTCTAATAATCCAACGACTTCGACACGACGCATTCGAAATCCCGATGTAAATTTAGAATCTTATCAAAATCTTACGACATGACATTGAAATTATACACCTTTATTGAAACGCAAACAGCAATACAACAATACAACGAAGAAGGTTTTGAAAACACAACAATAACAGAAGCAACTCTTGAAAATCCTGACAGACATTGAAATAAAAACACAATCCTTCCTCCTCGGATCCTCGAGAGCGAAAATCCATGGTGCTTCGGAGTATCTATATTCTGATATTTTTAACCGTTAGATGTCAAGAGTACAATGGCAGGTCGGTCCAAGCCCCCGAGACATGCCCATTTTCGCAGACATAAGCTCGAACAACCGGCTCGCCATCGTCATGGTACCCGAAAACCCGCCTCAAGCAGAATGCAGAATGCAAATCCCAAGTGTCTTTGCAGGCGCAAAACGCGCAGTTCAGATCAATCTTGCTGCGGTTCCCATCCTTGATCGTCCTCCACACTTGGGACCCCTTGAAATCCTTGAAAAGCCCTCTGAAAAGCATGTAATTTCGCTTCTCCTCGATGTGCACGCAACCGGGCCAATCACAAATGTACAAGCGATCGCCGCGGAACCGGCTGTGGAGAAGCTTGTTGCCCTGCTCACGGCTCAGATTCCAGACCCCAGAAGCCAAATGCGACCTCATCGGTCTGCAGACCTTCCTTCTCTTGCATATCGAAAATTCGCCGCCCACTCCAACGGCGCCATTCTCGACGGCGACTTGATCCGCCTCCGCCGCTGCTGATTCTAATTGGGGATTATCTTGCTCTTGATGGGCTTCAGAATCGTTATAGACTGTATCGAAATAAAGATCATCGAACAAAGACCAAGAACAATCATTTCCACAAGAACCCACCTCCTGATTCGCGCCAATTTGGCTCGAGGAAGCCTCGGTCGGAGGATTCGCCGCCAGAGATGCGCCGACTGGATTGGAGTCCAATATCCGGTAATTCTCGTCGGGACCGAGCTCG
This sequence comes from Pyrus communis, assembly GCF_963583255.1. Classification (NCBI taxonomy): domain Eukaryota; kingdom Viridiplantae; phylum Streptophyta; class Magnoliopsida; order Rosales; family Rosaceae; genus Pyrus; species Pyrus communis. The sequence continues at coordinate 24,669,647 of NC_084816.1, forward strand.
CGCTCGAGCCCAAAGTCGGAGTTCTCGAAGAGGACGCCGGAGTGGAGGAGGCCAGGGCAGCAGACAGCGAGCTTGTGAAGGGCGGCCCAGCCGCCGGCAGGCTCGGTGGAGCCGGTAAGGAGATCGGAGACGACCGAGGGAATGACTTTGTAGCACTTGGTCTTCCAGCAGACGTTGCGGATCATGGAGGAGAACTTGGTGCAGGAGCAGGCGAGCCGAGCCCAGTTCCGCGGATCCTCCTCGAGCTTGAAGAGGATGTTCAGAACGACGTCGTCGGAGAGCTTCGAGAACAGGGTTCCGGCCATCGGATTTCGAATTTATCTGAGAAATGAGGGGACAAAAAGGTCGGAACTTGACGTTGGATTTGGGTATTTTCGGGGATTTTGAGAGATGGGTTAACGGAATTTCTGTTTGTTTGGTTCGATTTGATTTTCCGTTTGTTTCTCGTGAACTGATTTGGGGAGAGTGTGAGTGCCTGGTTAAAAGGAATGGCTAGAGAATTAGAGATAGAGGGGGAGGTGATCTTCTTTTGCCGTTGGAAACTTGGAATCTGGTGGCGGGGAGATGGCTTTTGGGGGGACTTTACAGCTATTCGATTATTTCTATTTGAGGTGGAGATACTCTAAACTACTCTAATTTGTGAGATTAGAGATACTAACTCGAACTCAAGTACAACCGCACGAAGGTCGAGAGTTGGGAGAGGTGTTTTTTTCTCGCTGATTTATCATGTGATAAGTATTTATTGAACTAAGAAGTTAGATGAATTAGATACATTATCGTATTACGCTGGTATTGAAATTAGTAACACAATATTATGTAAAATTATATCAATATGTGATATTACGTTATTGAATCATTACGTCACATAATAAATATTTATTGGTCGGACGCCCTCATTATAATTATATCTTAATTACAAGACATAATTTATTTAAGAAAACGACACATATCTTTGCAACTGACTAGGATTATAATTGCCTTTATGTACCAAAAGATTTTGTTTTTTTTTTTTTTTTTTTTGGGTAACAAATGTACAAAAAGAAAATTTAAATACCCTGTTTTAGCCAACTAATCTTGTTTGATTCCTTTTCATTTGTTTGCTTTCTTTTAAGTAGAAATTTTGTTTATTTTTATTTAGTGACCTTTTAATTCCTCATGAGTCTTGTGAGACTTAAAAATTGTACATTTTGTTATTATCTTAACAAAAACTTAAGTACGTCAGAAATACGACTTTGTACACTGAATCTCTCCACGACACTTGATTTGGAGGAAACTAGTGGCTCTCCTTCTCCGCACGTTATCATATGATATTCGAGGATTGTATTTGTGATGCTCTTATCCATACTCGTTGAGAAAATCCACCTTTTGGTAAAATAATAGTAGATAGAGACGTTAAAGTTCCCTTATAATAATTCAGTCATCTGGTTTCCTATGTGGGCATGTTTGGTTTGTGGAATAAGGTTGGTTAGCAACCAGATTCTTGTGTCTGATTACAAAGCTAGTTTTCAATAAAGCTAGTTTATTGAAAAGAAAATTCTTGTGTCTAATTAGGAAATAAGTCCATTGAAAATAAAGTTTTTGATCTTAATAAAAATAAGTTCATACGTAATAAAACTCACATGTACTTTTGAAATGAAATTCTCGTAGTGAATCGCGACATAATAGGTTCGTTTAATTGTAACTAGCATATGGGCACACACAAAGTGTGTGAGAGAATTTTTTTTTTGTTTTTTAAATAGAATGAGAGAGGAAGATAGTGATTTTATTTTTAATTTTTAATTAGAGATATGTTAGGATTACATGTAGATGAGGATTTGAAAAAAAAAAAGTAAAATTGATTGTGTGAAATTATATTTCTGCCTCATATTTCTTATTCATGTTATGTTTTAATTAAAGGGTTAAACTAGTAATTTCATAGGATTTTGATTGACAATGAATGTTTTATTAATTAGTAGAGATTATCATACCTAAGCACGACATTAATAGGTACATTAAAAATGAAACTCTAGTGCCTAATCACAAAATAGGTTCATTGAAAAGGTCTCATGAATAATTATGGAATAAGTTAATTGAAACAAAACTCTGGTTCCCAATCACGACATATAGGCACACTGAAAATGAGTCTCGTCTCATTTCTATTTAAAAAAAAAAAAAGTAAAGAAACTTTCGTGTCTTTATTACAACGTAATAAGTTTATCTGAAACAAAACTCTCATATCTAATCACAAAACAAGTTCCTTAAGACATCTCCAATCCTTAGAGTAAAACCTAAAAATTTTAGCCCATAAAGTTTAAGTTTTAACTCAGAAACAACTTTTCTGTTCCAACCCTTATAACCTAAATTTTTTAGCCCGATGTTATTAAAGAATAAATTTAGGCTAATTTTTTTCAAGTAAATTAAAAAAAAAAAATTATGTACACTATCCTAATTTAATTTTATGAAGATTTTAACCTAAAAATATTTAGATTCCAATAAATATTAAAAAATCACTAAATTTGGGTGAAGTTTGAGTTAAGTAATTTTTTAAAATTATTTTAGCCATTGGATTTAAATCTGGGTTGTTAGATCTTTTTTTTTACCGTTGGATTTGATCATATTAGATATCAGCCGTTGGATTCAATAAATTTATAAATATAAAATTAGAAGTTAACAAAGTTTAAATCTAAACCATTGGATGGAACCAACGGTGTGTTGCTCTACACCGTTAGATGAAATGAAGAGCCATTGGGCTCATGTATCTTCCCCGACTTGCCCACATGGGTGGGTACCCTTGCTGTTTGTTTTGGAAAAGTTGGGGGGGGGGGGGGGGGGGGGGGGGGGGGGGCGGGCGCGCTCGGAATTTGGCCAATTTTTGAGTTTTAGCCCATAACTCAATTTTAGGTCAAAGGTTGGGGTGTTTTTGAGGGGAATAGTAGGTGAATTTTGAAACTTACTCGAAGAGTTGAAGTTGGTCGGAGTGTGTATATTTTGGCATAAAGATGTGGACGAAAATAATAATATAGTATTGTGTTTTTTCGAAAAATTATATTGAACCTCTATAAATAATAATATTATTTCATTGGATTCTGTATTTCATAGACCCACCCACCTGTGGCTACAATCCCTCTCCCCTACGGTGGAATGTGGTTGTTAGATGTAGGAAATTTGAGTCCACAAATCAGAACGCTGTCGTTTTCACACAACGGGCAAAAGTTTTGAATGGCATAACACCAAACGAAAAAGGCCACTCCGAGGATTACTATTTTCCGCAGATTGCACCGCCAGTTTGCATCTCTTCATGTCATTTCATATCACCGTCACTACAATGCGAGAGATTCTCCCTTGCAACCAAAACACAGTGCGACATTACTCGTCGATTGACGCTTGCTACGCATTTGAAAAAAGAATTACTCGTACGATACACCTCTTGTGTGAATATCTAACTAGCTGGATCGTCTAACTTAAATATTTGGATTTCATACCTAACTAGCTGGATCGTCTAACTTAAATATTTTTAGGCTAATTTTTTTCAAGTAAATTTAAAAAAAAAAAAAAAAAAATTATGTACACTATCCTAATTTAATTTTAGGGTAAAGTACAAAAAACTACCTCAACTATTGAGGTCACGACAGTTTCATACCTCATCTTTTAAAATTGACAATGTCATACCGCATCCTACGAATTTGTGACAATGTCATACCTCCGTCAATTTTTCTATTAGTTTTTCTGTTAAATGCTGACGTGGCAAGAGATGGGGACCACTTTCTATTAAAAAATTAATAAAATATTATTAAAAACAAAAAAAAATATTTAATATTTTTTAAATATTAAAATAATAAATAAAAGTAAAATTAAAAAAAAAAGGTAAAGTACAAAAAATTACCTCAACTATTGGGGTCACGACAGTTTCATACCTCATCTTTTAAAATTGATAATGTCATACCGCATCTTACAAATTTGTGACAATGTCATACCTCCATCAATTTTTCTGTTAGTTTTTTTGTTAAGTGCTCACGTGACTTGATTCGGGACATACTTTCTATTAAAAAATTATTAAAAACTAAAAAACAATTATTTAATATTTTTTAAATATTAAAATAATAATAAAAAGCAAAGGAAAAAAAAAAAAAAAAAACCATCAGTTCGTCCCTCCCCTCCCCCCTCCCCCCCTCCCCCCCTCCCCCCTCCCCTCTCTTCTTCCCATCTTCATTTTCTTCCCCCCACCTGTAAACCCAAAAAAATAAAAAAAATAAAAAATTTTTGAAAACCCAACAACCCCTTTGCGGAAGAACAAGAAGGAGAAGGAGGAGGAGGAGGAGGAAGAAGAAAAAGAAGAGGAAAAAAAGGAGGAAGGAAAAAAAAAATAAAAATTCCCCCTGTTGGCGCGGAAGAAGAAGAAGGGAGAAAGAGAAGGAGGAAGAAGAAGAAGAGGAAGAAAAAATAAAAAAAAATTTGAAAACCCAGCAACACCCCCCTACGGAAGAAGAAGAAGGAGAAGGAGGAAGAAGAAGAAGAAGAAGAAGAGGAAAAAAAGGAGGAAGGAAATTTTTTTTATTTTTTTTTAAGACCATCAACTCCCCTGCGGAAGAAGAAGAAGAAGAAGAAGAAGAAGAGGAAAAAAAGAAGGAAAAAAAAAAAAAATTTGAAAACCCATCAAACCCCAAATCCACCACTTTCATCCATTCTCTACATCCTCTTCCGACCCATCCTCCACCTTCTCTTCTCACCTATCTTCTCGCCGACGGGATCTGGGTTTTTTTTCTTCTTCTGGGTTGCAGGAGGGAGAAGAAGAGTGTGGGTGTGGGGAAATTGAGTGTGGGTGTGGGGGGAAGACAAATTGGATTTTTTTTTTTTTTTTTGTTGGGATTTGCAAGTGGGGGAAGAAGATGAAGATGGGGAGAGGAGAGAGGAGGGGGGAGGGGAGGGACGAAATGAGGGTTTTTTTTCTGCTTTTTATTATTATTTTAATATTTAAAAAATATTACGTTAGCACTTAACGTAAAAACTAACAGAAAAATTGACTGAGGTATGACATTGTCACAAATTCGTAAGATGCGGTATGACATTGTCAATTTTAAAAGATGAGGTATGAAACTGTCGTGACCCCAATAGTTGAGGTAGTTTTTTGTACTTTACCCTTTTTTTTTTAATTTTACTTTTATTTATTATTTTAATATTTAAAAAAATTAAATATTTTTTTTAGTTTTTAATAATTTTTTAATAGAAAGTGGTCCCGTCTCTTGCCACGTCAGCATTTAACAGAAAAACTAACAGAAAAATTGACGGAGGTATGACATTGTCACAAATTCGTAAGATGCGGTATGACATTGTCAATTTTAAAAGATGAGGTATGAAACTGTCGTGATCCCAATAGTTGAGGTAGTTTTTTATACTTTACCCTTAATTTTATGAAGATTTTAACTTAAAAATATAGTTTTAGCCCATAACTTAATTTTAGGTCAAAGGTTGGAATGTTTTTTGGGGAGAATAGGAGGCAATTTTGAAACTTACTCGAAAAGTTGAAGTTGGTCTGAGTGTGTATTTTGGCATAAAGATGTAGACGAAAATAATAATATAGTATTGTGTTTTCTCGAAAAATTATATTGGACCTCTATAAATAATAATATTGTTTCATTGGATTCTGTATTTCATAGACCCACCCACCTGTGGCTACGATCCCTCTCCCCTATGGTGGAATGTGGTTGTTAGATGTAGGAAATTTGAGTCCACAAATCAGAACGCTGTCGTTTTCTCACAATGGGCAAAAGTTTTGAATGGCATAACACCAAACGAAAAGGGCCACTCCGAGGATTACTATTTTCCGCAGATTGCACCGCCAGTTTGCATCTCTTCATGTCATTTCATATCACCGTCACTACAATGCGAGAGATTCTCCCTTGCAACCAAAACACAGTGCAACATCACTCGTCGATTGACGCTTGCTACGCATTCAAAAAAAGAATTACTCGTCCGATACACCTCTAGTGTGAATATCACGAGTCTCTCCGCCAACACTTTCTTAATCACTTGACGCACCATAATGCATCTTAAAATAGATCAAAATCAGGCAGACGTGAGCCAGACCAGCTGAACAAGGTATTTTGTCATCCCCATTGCACCTAAATTTAGCACGCATCCGCTAGACTGCATTACTACGGGGAAAGATGAACGAAGCATTAGGGAGATGATGAAACTTCAAGCAAAAATGTAGCTAAAAATCTCAAATGCATTACAAAGTGCAAAGATGGTAAAACACCAGTTTCAGTTAAACAACAGTTCGCCACAATAAACAATGTAACAGACACAACGATTTTAAAAACGAATCCATCCGTAAACTTAAAAGTCCGCTAAATAAAAGTCGCCCGAATTCCAGTCCTTTAACAAAGATGGTAAAACGTGCCCCAAGCGATAACTTCAGGTCAGGGATAGCATCATATCACCTGTCAAAAACAATTGCAATCACAATCTAGAATGAATCGTTGAATGTAACTTCAATGATCACAAAGCAAGAGCAATTCGTGGACAATGTGTTGCGTGGAGAAGAAGATGGTGCGACAATGATGACACTAACAACAGAAAATATAATGCTCAAGAATGATACCGTGACAAACTCTTGCTCCTGCTCCTGCTCCGGATTGGACTCCTGCTGGCACTACGCTTCTTTGGACTTTTACTAATGTGCTTCCTCGGGCTTTTACTTATGCGTTTCTGATTATGACAAAGAAACAAAATTATAAAGGGCCAAAGAGCCGTAATCCAATTGCAGTTATGATACGAAATCCAGAGAGGCCATTATTAGTAAAGGAGAAATCAAATCAACTGCTAGCCAAACTTTATAAACATTAGGCTTCATCACTATCATAGTACAAAAATGTCAAACAAGCCTTGATAATATCCTAGTTTAACGCCAGAATACAAAAACCTATTGAAAATGGGGCAACTAACAAAAGATTTATTTATTTTTTATTTTTTTTGAATGAAACAATATTACAAAAATAACACTTACCGAAGGCACTGGAGATCTGCTTCTTGATCGTGATCTGCAAAAGTTCCAGAAACAACCGAATTTAATAACCATGTTCCTTTTACCAATTTGATCCAAGGTCTTTGATGCCTCTTCCGTGTGAAGTTACCATATACGATAAGGATAGAAGAAAAAGATTTAAACATTTAGCACACCAATAAGGAAAAAATGGACGAAACAATTGATTATATCCCCGCCAAAACAGATCAGAAAATCAGAAAAAATATGTGAAAAAAAATAGGGATATAGTTATTTTTAAGACACCAGTGGAAACAAGAGGAGCATTCTTCCCTACTGTAACACAAGAATCCAGGATATCCAGATAGTGCGACCTATTAGCTTGGCAAAATGTTGGAGCAGGAAACGAAAATCAAATTGTCTCTACTGCTCATTGACGATGACTTCCAAATCCCAATGGCACTTAGTTCACAGATATCCAGCTTTACTAGTGCAATCCAAGACCTCCATTGTTCCCAATCTAGCACCCATGGACATTTAAATGCCAAAAGCATTAGAACAGAGGCACCGTGAAGGTTTTGCAAAGCTGCCTATCTAAATAACAGCATACCTCCATATAAAAGAGTTGTAAGCAATTGACCTTATCCAATCAAGATCCTAATATCCAATCCCCAGTTCGCCGCATATATCCATATCTAAAAGAAAAACAAAGGTAATTTTCATGCGAGCAAAAAGGGAAAGAAAATAAAAACTAGGTGGATATCTGACTCTTTCTTGGCAACCCCAACCGCTGAGCAAGAAATAATGGAATGCAGCAACAGGAAAATATTGCAGCCCAAAGAACATAATTCATACTTTACAACTGCAAGACGACATTCGATTCTACGCAAAATGGAGCACGCCTAATCTTTAGAATTACTCCACATTCAATGACCCAGTTGATCTGAGTCAGTAGTTACGACTGTTGACACAGTGTGATTGGTTAAATTTCAATAACGTAGAGTCACCAATTTGATAGCACAACTACAAAATGTTAGTATGCAGAAGTATCAAATAGACTGGAAAGATATATTATTGTAATAATAATCTCCATCATTGTTCACCTCGCGAACCCATGAAAACCCAGACGAAATGAACATCAACAAACCATAGGTAGATGACTAATTGAAAAAAAATAACACATACCCTGATGGAGAGCGAGACCTTGATCGCGAACGGGGGAGAGAAGCAGATCTTGATCGAGATCTAGCGGGTGAGAGGCGTGAAGATTTGGTTTTTGGAGACTTGCTGTAATCAGATGTAAAAGTAAGAACATAAAATAGAAATGTTAGTCCCCACATCTACAGAATCGTGTAATTAACAATGGTCAAACCTCCTGCTTCTGCCCCGGCCATAACTTGGACTACGACTGCGACTATAGCTCCTGCCTCTTGAATGAGATCGACCGCGACTAGGGCTCCTAGACGAGTCCCTCTTCGCATCATATTCCCTCACCTGTGTAACAAAATGAGACAATAAATAAAGTTAACAAAAAATAAACAAAGATACAGGAGGAAAGAAAATAAATTTTCAGCTTGTAAGATTCATACGCGAACAGATTGGCGGTCAAAAGCATTTCGGAACTCCGAGCCATCAAGCTTTTTGATCTGCAGGAAATTATTTATGAAGTTTGAGATTCTATAGACGCTTCAGACACATCGACATATTGAAAAAGCAATATTCAATAACCTAGTACCCATGCTCCATAGAAGGTCACAGAAAATATGAATGTCTGGACTCTGGAGAGAGAAAGTAAAAGGACTTACCGCATACTTCATATCTTCTAAGTTTGTGTAGTCTACAATCCCTGTTGTGCCTAATAAAAAGGCATAGGACAAAAGCTAAATCAAATTCTGATGTCTCATGAGCTAGGTCTTAGGATTACACTTTTGAAATAACACCATATGAAATAGTAGCGTATATCCCAAAAACAGTCTGAAATCTGGTTGAGAAGCACTATGAACCACTGAACAACTTTTATTCATACCATGTATTATGAATTCTTTTTAGTCACCAACAAGACAAAACCAGCCAGATCACCAAAATTTAGCAGGAGACAGTATGAGAAAAACTGGAAATTCTATAAAGCTGTGTAGGAACTTGAATATGCTCATTCTAAGTTTCTAACATATTATTTCTTGCAAGAGCATCCACCTTTTGACAGTGGAAAAAAAAATATCCACGCAATTGTTTCTGATACTAACTTTGCCACAATATTACGTACATGACAGCGAAGGAATACCCTTGAATATGAAAAGCAACTTACCACTACCATCACGAAAAACTTGGGAAAAACAGACATCTCCCGCCCGTCGCATATGATCCTGAATAAATGCATCGCATGTGTCAGATATGCAGTGACAGTTGACACACCAAGGAACAATAAATAATGAAAAAACCTTAATACAATAGCACACCTTAAGATCTTGCCATGAAGCGGAAGGGGGAAGTTCACTGACTAACACTGTGGGCAGAGCAGGTTTACAAATATATCAGGTGCATCCTACCATATATAAAACAGCACAAAATATATCAAATGAAATACACACCACGATAATCTGAGCGCCTGGACATCCCACGTCCACCTCGACCACCACTATAATTACTATGACGATCTGAAGAAGATGAATGCCCACGCCCTCCATGTGCAAGTTCAACCTACAGAGTTATACATCAGAATACAATGTTTAGCCAAAGTACAACAGGTACCGTGGAATGTAAAAATAATAACCTACTCTTAAACGATGCCCATCAAAATCATAGCCATCACGACCACGGAGTGCATCTTCAGCATCACGAGAGTCTTCAAACTGTACCAAATAACTTATTTAAACACAGAATAAATAAAACATAAGTAAACAAATTAAAGAAAGTAGTTAAGGACTCTCACCTCAACAAATGCATAACCAGGAGGCCTTGGGGGGACCTTCAGGTCAATATGAGCTATGCGTCCATACTGCGGAAAAGATTAGAACTTCAGTCAGTCAACTGATGACTATTATTGTAAATCTTATTGTTTAGAATCTTTAGAAGACGTTATAACCATCAGTAACACCAGCCCTACAATACCATCGTTCACACCCGAAAAATATAATACGAATATTAAACAGGTTTAGCAAAAAGTAAAAAAAAAAAAACTCGATTCTTAATTTCAAAATTCTGTTTGTTTTAAACAACTTAACTAAATCGATCAATGCATAGTTCTACTTCTACACGGACAAGTACAGTCAAGCATTCCAAATAATAATTTCATCCAAAAACCGCATAAATATTACGCATCGGCATATCAATTCAAGCTGCAACAGATCGAATTACCTTGAAAAACAAATCTTCCACCTCTCTCTCGCGTATATCGCCGGGCAGATTCCCAACATAGAGAGTTCTGCTCATACTCCGACTGCTCATTGTCCTGATAAAGAAACAAACAAACCCATTGGAAATTCGGATATATAAAATTTCATCCACTGTGAGCAAATCGAAATCTTCAAGGATCCTATTTGCTTAGATAAAAGGCATTCAATTGAAAAAAAAAAAAAAAAAATTTCAAATCACAGCGTTCTTAAAAAAATTTGACATCAGTCAACGAGAATCATGGAAAATATAATTAAAACAAAATTTCGATTTCGATTTCTATTGTACTTCGATCCTTGTGAAGCGAAATCAAAAACGAAAAGGATTAGGGTAGGGTTTTAATTTATATTACCTCCGATGAAAATTGGGGATCGCAGCGAAGCAGAAAGGGCTGGAGCTGGAGGATTAGGGTTTTGAAATTGGAGAGAACGTTTTGGGAGCTACCAAATAAAATTATGGTTCGGATAACCTGTTGCGCTGAGTACGGCAAATATATACGACTCTGTTTTAATTATTAATTTAAACCGCCTGATCGTTATCGGGTTGCTCCTTTTTGTATCTGGACCGTTGAAACTCACGTGGGACCAAATAGTATACACCAAACGTGCGGATGAAGATATTTTTCAGTATAACTGGTACACAGGGTTGTACATCACGTGTCACTATACAAATTGTGAGATATATGTGCTAAAAAATTAATAACTTAAAAAATAAAATTTCCCACCATTCCTATTAAAACACGTGGTGTACCACTTATGTTTTCATCACAACTAAAAATTTCTCGTGCGGATGTAGTTTAAGCATTCTCAATACCAACAAGAACTTGTCTTTGTACTTTGTAGTATGTACTTCAAAAGTTTTATGGTCCTATACTCCGGTGAATAGTTCTTAAAAAAAAAGAATATTCCGGTGAATATACCACTTAGATTTTAATTTTTTTAATTTTAACCAAAAAAATCTCAAAGCACCATACTCTAAAGCATTATAAAAAATCTCTAGTTTATTTGGTTAAAAATTCTTCAAAACGAACCATGACGTTGCAGGTTTGTGCTTAAGGACAAGTGTGGGATTGTTGTAGTTTAAGAAAAAAATATAATCAATTGTGAAATAAAAAAGTTAAATGTTTGATAAATTGTATATTAAAAAGTTTGTGAGTATGAAAAGAAATGTAAAAATATTTGGTAACTTTAATATAAAAGTGATATAATTGAGTAAATTACTTAGGAGATGCGCTTTGAACTATGAGAGACTTAGGAGCTGCGCTTTGAACTATGAGAGTTTGCTACAAAATTGGACATGGCAGTAAAGGTGGTGGCGATGGCAGCGGTTACGAGTGCGGTGATGGTGATGGTGGCAGCAGTGGCAAATGTGGGGTGTGGTGGTTGGGGCGTAGAGGTAATAATGGTGGTAGGAGCGGTGGCAGCAACAATGGCAGCAGTTGTGGCGGCAACAATGGTGGTAATAATGACAGTGGCTGTGTAAGGTTAGTGTTTGTAGGGGTAAATGAGGTAATCAATAGAAGTAAAAGGTTAAACAATGTCAATTTTGATAACTAAAGAGAGTATTATAAGAATTGAAAATATTTATTAAAGACTCAAATCCCTTTTTTTATTAAAGCAACTTTTAAAAACAACATACGAACTGTATTTAAAAATTGCTATCTGGCTTCCATTGTTTTTAAAATACGCAAAATATTCTAAATTTACCTCAAACTTTTTCAGAATCTAAAGAATTTAAGTGTAGTTAACAAAGCACCAGAGAATTCAAACGAACAAATCCATTTCAGCCCGTAACAACAATTTCCCGGAATATAGAAGAAAAAAATGAAGAGTTTAAAAAGGAATCGGGTTTATATTCCACATACTGCAAGCAAAACCTTATTTGCATAAACCAATGAGGCACACATTCATAAACAAGTAAAAGGACAAGTTTGGACAAAATTACGACATCCGTTCTCCACGTACTTATTACTTCTTCAGTTTGAAGGATAAGATCGATTTCTGCTACGGATGGTGATGCTTATCAACCTCCCCACCCTCCTTGGCCCGTGCAGCTGCCCTGATTTTACGTTGCTCCTCCTTGTAAATACGATTCCTTCGTTGAAACTGCAGTAATAGACATGCAGATAAACCATGGCATGAATCAGTATTAACAATTGAATCCAAGACAAAAAGAATCTGTATTCATGTAGATACGCATCAAGTTATATTATTTGATTACATAAAACACCTGGGGAATTTGACCAAAACCTCCTCTCTGTAAAGACCATGTGTGATATCGTGTTATGTCTTTCTAAGCTGAACTACATTCCTAAATTGCAAACTCGCATACTTGTTCAGCGCCATCGACGAATGACACATGGATGCAATAAAACAAAACCATTGAATAAGACTGTTACCTTGACTGGGAGAGTTAATAGTGTGAGAGATGATAATGCAAACTTGAATAAAAAGTTACAAATGTCACTGAAATCAGGGAATACGCTATGTAGCTTCTCGTCTCGCTATGCAACATACCTAGGTATGATGTTCTCCTCACCCTACTCATTAATTACCACATATTGAAAGAAAAAAAGAAGCTAAGATGATAATATGAATTCACTCAGTTATTTTTTTGACATTTTCCCTTCTCCGATGAACCTCTGGTGATAGAGCATAACTCTGTAGAAGATACTTTTGTTCGAATTATACTCTTTATGCTTTCTGTGTTGTCATTTTGCTATTACGTTTAACCTCCTATTCTTAGGATGCAACTGAAAGGTGTAGAGAGTCATTGAACTCAACATATGACATAAAATTGAATTATTGTAGAGGCGGAAATCTAAAATATAATGTGATTTACAATAACGAAAAAAAGCACAGCAGACTTATCACTTGGAGTCAGCCATACACAACATAAAAAGTAAACACAAGCAACTCCTAGGTTTCTATCACCCAAAGAGTTGATATGTGGACCTTTATCTTCATACTTTTGCTCTAACTTTGATAGGAGAGACATAGCATTTTATCGTGCACTTAGACTCAATACTATCCCCAACCAATTCTACAGTTTAAATGCTTACTAAAAGGTGAAGAATATAAAAACCGAAAAAGAAGCTGAAAACAATGTAAGTCCCCATCCAAATAATTGGAGAAATAGACAAGAAAAGAGGACTGACTAGTGACTATTGCAATGTAAGACCACTGCTACTTGATTCATCCTCAAGTTAATTCATGGCTTACGACACTCCTCAAAGCTGATTTCAATGATGTAAGGCTCATATTTCCTTGATAACCCTTACTGATATAAGGTTTGATAACCATTTTGCTTTTTGTTTTTAGTTCTAAGTTTTACATTCCATCCGCCTTTCTTCGTTTCTCCTCTCTCCCACATACCTTGCCTCTATCTATATCACAAAAAATGAAAAATAGAAAACTAAAAATCAAAATGGTTATCAAACAGGCCGTAAGTTGTTTCTCTAGTCAATACAAAAGGATCCAAATGAAGATGAGCCATTCATTCTATTAAACAAAACACCCATGAAAATAACTGGTCAACCTCCTAAATAAAAGAAAAACTCATTTAACCTTTGCAATTAACTCCTTAAAGTTAAATGCCTAACGAAAACAATGTCGTATGAAATGTTTTCAAAAGCTATTATGCACAATGCATAAGCAACGCCGTTCTTCTGCATACTTACTTCTCGTTTTCCAGGAACAATTCTACTTGTCTCCCTCCCCTTCGAACCAGAAAAAAGGTATAGTTCTCCTTAATCTTCACAACAGCCAACCCATTCAGGACACTAACACTTAAATCCCCAAATGCAACTTGGAAAATGAACAAGATGTAATAAGCGAAACCCTAATCATAAAATCAATCTTTAGAAAACCCTAAATTAGCTCGTGCAATGAAGACTTGGAATTCAGCTGGCAATTGATTTCTAGGGTTTAAACACCACATTATCTACAGCAAGCTCGAAACACGCATCGGAGGAACAGTAAATCAATTGAGGAAAACCAGAGCTCAAATTAAACACACCTGAGCTAGATTAACGAATAATTAATCAACAATAATACAAACGATCAGAGTGATATTAGAAATGAGATAAACAAAAGTTAATTAATAGGAAGAGAAATTGACCGACCTCTTTGGAGTGGTGGAGGCACTCGAGGTAGTCTTCGCGGAGGAGGACACAGTCCTTGGGCTCACGGCAGCGAGACATGCACTCGCTGAAGTCGACCCAGAAATCGTAGCACCGCCCCTTGTTGCCGGTGATTCCCCACCCCGATGCCATTTCTTCTCTCGCGCGGCGGCGGATCGAAAATCGAAAATCGGTTGTATCGACGGTTGATGGAGGTCAAGAGTGATCAGCGGTTGTGGAGGTTGGTTCGCTTTTCGCCTGTAAAAAATAGTCCTTCAAAAATAAAGAAAAAAATTAGTTACTCAGTTGATCACGTCCGTCGATCTCGTATTGTTTGTGTAAATGGGCGGTCGAAAATGAATCTTTTTTTTTTTTTTTTTTTGCTACTGAAATTGAATTGTTTTGTAATTGACTCTTGATCATGTGGTTTAAATTTGTATTTAGCGAGAATCGAATTTAAGATCTCTCATTTACAAGTAAAAAGAAATACCATTAGACCGTTATACTAAATGACCCTTGATTAATATTATTACTATACTCAAATAGAGCATGTAATAGAAAATTTAGAGGTTCGTCGAATCAATGTGTCTTCGTGTTAAGAGACATCCCTAATTAAGTTAATGGGGTAAAAAATTGATTAGCAAAGAAATAAGAATGAAAATTGTAACAAATTAATTGAATAAATTAAATCTGTAAGAGAATGAAAATGGTATCTTTTATTTTAGTTAAGGAATAAGAATGAAAATGGTAACAAGTTAATTGGAGAAATTAAATTGGTAAAAGAATGAAAATGGTATTATTATTTTAGTTAAGGAATAAGAATGAAAATGGTAACAAATTAACAGGAGAAATTATTTAACTTTTATAAGTAATTACTCATAATATATGTGGGCAAGTCCGAATCCTACAAAATTAACAAACACATTAATGTCGAATTATTTGATAAAGCAATTAGATAAGTATAAGTTATAAAGCACAATTAATCGAGACAACATGAAATACAATCACGATTAACATAATTTATCATGTTAGGTATAACATCAACATTAACTCGAGAAGATAGGAAAAAAAAAATGGCATCAATGATTTATTGTTAAATTTAACGATATTTGTGAAAATGAAGTTCACACAATTTACAAAATGAGTCATCAATAATAAAATATCGAATTCATCCTTAATAAAGGGTTACAATCCTAAAAAATAACATTTAAGAGAAAATTTAGATTTTTCTCGAAACAAATACCTGGTTTGGTACTGAGGTGATTCTGAAAAAAGCTGCTATCAAAAAAAGCTGGGAGCTGTTTTTGTGTTTGGTAAACACTCAGCTTCAGCTTTTTTTCACAGTTTTGGATGAAAAAAAGCCAAAAACAAGAAGCTGCAAAACCTAGCTTTGAAAAACCAGCTTTTTTTCACATCTGTTTTACATAAAAGTTTACCAAACACTCTAATACTGCTTTTTTTTTTCAAAAGCACTTTTACAAAAAAGTTTACCAAACACTCTGCTGCTTTATTTCACAGCTGCTTATTCTCACAGCACAGCAGAAGCAGTTTTTTTTCAAAGCACAGTAAT
The DNA here is from genome assembly GCF_963583255.1 of Pyrus communis. Classification (NCBI taxonomy): domain Eukaryota; kingdom Viridiplantae; phylum Streptophyta; class Magnoliopsida; order Rosales; family Rosaceae; genus Pyrus; species Pyrus communis. The sequence continues at coordinate 24,685,688 of NC_084816.1, forward strand.
ACCAAACCAGCCCAAAGTCTTCTCGTGTTAAGAGACATCCCTAACTGAGCCAAAAATGCTTGACTTCAAACGCAGTAAAATCATGTAATAATATAAGAAATATTTTACTATGTCAAAAAAAACGACTCGGTCTACCGAATGTCATCATTCAATATATTATACTAAATGAAATGAGCAGTTTCCACATACTGAAAAATCTCTCCTAGTAGTATGACGAGTGCATTACAGATTCCGCAAACGCAATACCGGGACCCATACTCCTCAATGGACTTGTCAAGCAAGTATTCCAGCATTTTCCACCTACCTCCCTCACAGCGTAAACACCCCAAACGCAGCAACCCTATTGGTCCAAAGTGGGAAACAAGTCAATGCTAAATAGGAAATACATTGACTCGTTTGTCTTTATCAAGACCTCAGTTGTCAACAGTCTCGAGCTCATGTAAAGCTTATCGCCTCCGATCCTCTCTCCGGAAAAAGAACCAAAGGTCGCGCGGGAGACTATATCGCCTGCTCGTTGACTCATTTGCTCAGTCCTTTCCCTTTCTGTTTTTTTATTTTAGTTAAGGAATAAGAATGAAAATGGTAACGAGTTAATTGGAGAAATTAAATTGGTAAAAGAATGAAAAGGGTATATTATTTTAGGAGTTCATTTTTGCTTACCGTCATTTAGTACGGTGTATGTTCATCACTCTATTTATAACTGTTAGATGAGTTTGAATTTTGAGATTTGTGCTTATCCATTACATGAATCTCGAAATTCAAACTCATCTAACGGTGATAAATAGGGTAGTGAACATATATCACACTAAATGATGGTGACAAATAATGCTCCCATTATTTTAGTTAAGAATTAAGAATAAAAATGGCAACAAATTAACCACAAAAAATTAAATTAATAAAAAGTAATTACTCATAGTATATGTAGGCAAATCCAGATCCGACAAAGTTAACAAGCGATTTAATGTCGAAGGATTTCACAAAGTAATTAGATAAGTATAGTTATAAAGCACAATTAATAGAGACACCATGAAATGCCGTCACAATTAACATAATTGATCACTACGTAAAATCAACATTAACTCGAGAAATTACAAAAAATTGGTATCAACGATTTTTTTTTGTTAAATTCAACGATATTTACAAAAGTGAAGTTCACGCTAACTTTCAAATTGAGTAAGCAATAATTAAGTATCGAGTCTATCATAGTTAAGTATGGCAACTTGAGGTCTCCTATTTAACTTTCACCAGCTATTGGGAACTCAAATAAACTTTCACTTTTTTCATTTTTAATAAAAAAATGAAAAATTGATTGCCATAGATTTAAAAAAAAATTAATCATATGGACTTTTTCTTAATAGAGGGCTACGAACATAAAAATAACATTAAAGAGAAAATCTAGATTTTTCTCGAAACAAAGTTTTTCTCATGTTAAAAGAAACCCCTAACTGAGCCAAAATGATAAACTATGTTAGCTTGACTTCGAATATAGCGAAACTTTGTAAATAACGTGAATTGAGAAAACCATAATGTAATCTTAGAAGATATTTAGTACGTCGGAAATACGTTTTGGTATATTAAGTGTTTTCAACTAATTATATTGTTACAATTAGTATACCGACTGAATAGTATGACGATAGGGGTCCCTTCCAGGTGCGGCAACCCAATAACCGGGGTCCCACACTCCCCAATGGACTTGTCAAGCAAGTATTCCAGCATTTTCCGCCTACATCGATCACAGCGTAAACACCGCAAACGCAGCAACCCTATTGGTCCACAGTTGGAAAGAAGTCAATGCTAAATTGGAAATACATTGACTCGTTTGTCTTTATCAAGACCTCAGTCGTCGGAGTCTCGAGCTCACGTAAAGCTTACCGCCTCCGATCCTCTCTCCGGAAAGAGGACAAAAGGTCGCGCGGGAGACTTAATCGCCTGCTCGTCGACTCATTTGCTCAGTCCTTTCCCTTTCTTTTCGCTAACCAGAGAGAAAACGACATCGTTCTGAACTTCGTACAATGGCGTCACCTCCGTCCCCGACGTCGTCGGTCGGCAGCTCCTCGTCGTCGTCGTTTGCCAACTCCAAATTCTCGTCTCTACCCGTAATGGCGCTCCGGGAGAAGATCGTCGAGAAAATCCTTGATAATCGCGTCACTCTCATCGTTGGCGAGACCGGTTGCGGTACGTACATTCTCTACTTGCTCTCTTTATTCTACGGCTCTACGCTTTTGGTGTTATCGCTAAACTGTTTGTATATCGTCGTGTAATTTTCTTTTACTTTCTGTTTGGTCCCCGAGAAAGCTGAGACAAGAAAAAAAATTAGTGAAAATGTTCGGAAATCGCATCATTTCTTTAATTTTTTGTTTTCTAGTATTATTATTGTTTATTTTTTGGACGCGATCACTGTCACGGCGTTATTTTGGTAATTTTCTTGTTAATTTGTATTGTTTTGCTGCTGGTTTATTTGGTTTAATCAAAGGGAAAAGCTCGCAAGTTCCTCAGTTTCTTCTGGAAGCGAATTTGAAGCCAATTATATGCACACAGCCCAGGAGATTTGCAGTCGTTGCTGTTGCGAAAATGGTTGCGAAAGCTCGGAATTGCGAGCTTGGTGGAGAGGTTGGATATCACATTGGCCATTCAAAGCACTTATCGCCAAGGTACCGTGTGATATGGTTATTGTTCTAATTTTCCTTTCAGAGTTTGTGTTGCAGCAGCATAACGTTTGTGCTCATGTATTTGTTTGGCTCGAATGTTTTCGCAGGTCTTCGATTGTTTTTAAAACTGCTGGAGTTTTATTGGATGAAATGCGAGATAAGGGGATGCATGCACTTGATTACAAGGTCATTGTTCTTGATGAAGTGCATGAAAGATCTGTTGAATCCGATCTTGTTCTTGTTTGTGTTAAGCAGTTTCTGACGAGGAACAACAACTTGAGGTTGACATCTACCTGCCCTTTTATTTTTGTCTTAATTTTTCGATATATGGATGTTTGGACTGTTCCTATTTATAGGCTATTATGCTTGGCTGTTTCTGACATTATCTATGAACTGCACAACTACATATTGCACATATAAGCAGGGTTTGTCGGGATTCTGTTACACAAGGATCTAATCGATTGATGAATTTTCAGGGTTGTGTTGATGTCTGCAACTGCTGATATTGCGAGATACAGGGATTACTTTAAGGATCTTGGCAGGGGTGAGCGAGTGGAAGTGCTTGCAATCCCTTCCACCGGCCAAAATACCATTTTTCAGAAAAGGGTTTCTTATCTTGAAGAGGCATGTACTTGCATCTTTATTGGAAATTTATTATGTTCAATTGAAGGCACCTTGGTTAATTGATGCGTGTGTTTGCTTGCCTTGATCATCTGAGGTAACTAACGGATGCGCGTTTCAAGAAAATAACAAATGTGAATAGCCTTTATATGGTACAATGTTGTCTGCCAACTAATAAATGATGGTGTTGGTATATAAAAGTTCCTAGAAAAGATTCCGTATAATTTTTCATTTTTCTGAAGAGATTTAGTAGGTAAGTACATAAGATAAGAGTTTTGAATAGATTTAATAGGTAAGTATATTAGGGTTAATAAAACAGAGATATCAAAGATGGAAGCTAAAACTTTTCGGTGCCACCATCCTATTGATCTAATGCGCTTTGGAATATATGGTAGTTTTTATATTTAATTTATGTCAACTTCCAAAAATATCAAGTTTAAGCCATGAAAATGTGGCCTTGGACTAATTGAAAGTCAGAGAGCCAGTTAGCACATGACTTCAGATATGCAATCCCATTTCTTTTATATATGTGATGGTTCTGTGATTCTTTCCTGAACAGGTCACCGATCTTCTCAACATCGACTCAGAGTTGATTCCTTCAAAATATTGTCCAGGTGCAAGTCCTAAAATGGCTCAAGCTGATATTAAGCCTGAAGTGCACCAACTTATCCATCGTTTGGTGTTGCATATTCACGACCACGAGCCAGACATTGAGAAGAGCATTTTGATTTTTCTTCCTACATACTATGCACTGGAGCAGCAATGGTTCCTTCTGAAGCCGTTTAGTTCATCTTTTAAAGTTCATATTTTACATAGCAGCATTGACACTGAACAAGCTCTCATGAGTATGAAGATATGGAAAACCCATCGTAAAGTATGTTTGATATCATAACTTCGCCAGTATATTTTGTTTATGTGGTTGTTTGTTCTATACTTCTGTTGTTGATTATAATGATATATAAGGGTAGTTTAATCAAAATACTTTCCTTTGTGAGACACAATTGTACTTGTAGCTGCAACCCCCACCCCTGTAAAGATTTTTAGGATTTGATTTTTCCTCTGTTATGCTTTAGTTTTCATCACACTTGTTGCTGTTTCTGAAAAGAATAATTTGCACAGGTGATACTGGCTACCAATATTGCAGAATCATCAGTAACAATACCCAAGGTGGCCTATGTTATTGATTCATGCCGATCTTTACAAGTCTTCTGGAACAGTTTTCAGAAGAAGGAAGCTGCAAAGCTTGTTTGGGTTTCTCGTTCTCAGGTATTGGATGAATCTAACTGGATGATATTCTTTCTGGTCTCTTGATTCCTTACTTTGATTTATGCTGCAGGCTGAGCAGCGTAAAGGAAGAACTGGCCGAACTTGTGATGGCCAGATTTATCGGTTGGTTACTAGACCATTTTTCAACCTGATTGATGATTACGAGGGTCCGTCTATACTGAGGTTATCATTGAGGCTGCAAGTGCTTCAGATATGCTGTGCTGAATCTAAAGCCATTAATGATCCCAAAGGTATACATTCTTACTTCTTTGTCAATTTACTCATCCTTTCTTTTAGGTTTTTATAATTTGCTTTACAGTCATTGGAGTGGTCTTTAACTGAGGTTGTGATACTTTTGTCTCTTGATGGTAATTGTGTTTAGCAAGTCACAATTTTGTTTTTGTTTTATTTAAAAGAAAGGATACAATCTGGTTCAGTATCACGCTAGGTCTAATTTTGCGATGCTTTTGTCTCTTGATGGTAATTGTGTTTGGCAAGTCACAATTTTGTTTTTGTTTTCATTTAAAAGAAACGATACAATCTGGTTCAGTATCACGCTAGGTCTGATTTAAACTTGAAATCGTGATTTAAGGTGATTTTCTGCATGTAGTGCTACATTTAGTATTTTCTTTTATCATGAATTTATGGTGTGTTTCTAACGTTTGGGGGCTTTGGTGCCAGGCTTATTGCTGAAGGCTCTAGATCCACCATATCCTGAAGTTGTTGAAGATGCATTGGAATTGCTTGTTCAAATGAAAGCATTGGAGAAAACATTTCAAAGGGGCCGGTATGAGCCTACATTTTATGGGCGCTTGCTTGCCAGTTTCTCCTTGTCTTTTGATGCTTCTCTGCTTGTACTCAAGTTTGGAGATATTGGAATGCTGCGCGAAGGAATTATTCTGGGAATATTAATGGATACGCAGCCTTTACCTATTGTTCGTCCTTTTGGAGATGAAATTTTGGTATGAAATCTGTAGTTTGTGGATGTGCTTGATTGCTTGAGAAGTGACCATTGATTTAGTTTATTCTACAATTTTAGTGTTCAGAATATGCTGACAGCTACTTTTGTGGAGCTGAGAACAATACTGCCCTAAGGGGTAGGAAGGAGACTATATTCATGGCAAATTTGTGTGCATTTCAATTTTGGCAACGCGTTTTCAAGGTAATGATGTGCATGCACTTTTGCAATGCCTGTTGATATACACACATTCAGCCCACTGCCAGTAGGTTTTTAGTGTACGATTTAAACATTTTTTTCCCTAAAGGATAAGCAACGTGTGGAGCGATTGAAGCAACTAATGTTTGATGAGACAACAGCAACTACGGTACTGCTTCCAAAGGTTGAAGAAGATTGGTGCTCTTTGCATAATCTTGTGCAGTCGTCACTAAAACATGTATCTGAAATATGTATGTTGTACATTGCTATCATGATTCCTATCAACATTCTTTAGTCTTAACGATAATCTTCTGCAGACAATACTCATTACTCCATCATTCTGGAATCTTTGTGGCATTAGTAATGTGGCATTAATTATTTCAAGTTTCCTTCTTTGCAGATGAAGATATACTAGATTCAGTGCACCGGTTTCGGCCCAAATTTTTGTCTACATCTAATGGACTTCCATCCTACTATGACCCTTATGAATTTGAGCATACATGCCTCCTTGCATATCAAGAACCAAAAGAAGCTACAGATGCCCTTTCTTCAGCTGATCAGCACCTTGAGCCATCTGGTGAAACAAAGAAATGTATTTCTGTACCTTTTGTTTCTCCAGATACCTTCCGAAACAATGATGTGGCTGAAAAGTTGGCAACAATAATCAAACAGGTACTTTCATCTGCATACCTTGTGTGCATTTTCCTTCACATGAACATTCCCTTACTTACCTGTTTAACAGATACGAGTTCAGTATACAGAAGATGTATCTGCTAATCAGGTTCTGGATGCTGATGAGCCTCCTATTTGTATATATTTTATCAATGGGAGCTGCAGAAATGGCAGTCAATGCCAGTTTTCTCATTCACTTGGAGCAAGGAGACCCCCATGCAAATTTTTCTCTTCGCCACAGGTATCGCGCATGCACATTTTTTTCTTGAACTCTGTATGGCCTTTTAAGGTTTTGTGTAGCTCTGGCACTTTTATGGTACGGTGATGCAGTAGTTTTGACATAAAAATCTTGGTATGAAATTTTCTAAGCACTCTCTGTTCCAAGATAATGCATAAAAAACTAAAAGTGCAATATGGAAAATTTTTCAGAAAACAGAAGTTCCTGGAGGTCAAGTGCTGCTTCGATGCACTACAACCTTATGGTTTGCACACAATCTTATAATTTTAATGGAATAAGTAATATCTTCCGTTTTATGACACTGGGAGTTTCTGTAGAAGTAATAAAACTCTATAAACCGCATGAGTTTCTGTAGACAACAACTTTAAACCACATGATGTTTGCTTTCTCGTATCAGTTTCTCACACAACTTTTCTGTTAGAAACTTAGAATTTAAAATAATAACTTAGGCCATGTTCTCAGGCAGTGGACTTTTTATTTAATTGAATGTATTCTGTATCTATTTTATATTGAATGGGTTTATTGATACTCTCGCTGTGATATATATTAGCTTTTCTGGAAAGTATAGTATGTTAAACTGTACCAAATGGTTTTAGTTGAAGCCTATCTTTCTTCACGTGTTACTTTGCTTGTTGCATTATATCTACTTTCATATAATTACAGGGTTGTCGATATGGAGACAATTGCTTATTTTCTCATGATGAGGGTCCACCAATTCCATCACCTAGGTCAACTTTATGCATACCAGAAGGTGGTGAAGCCGAAGCTACATCACTTTTACAGTTGTTTCCGACTTCAGATGGATGCATTCTCGTATTGGATGACACCAATCTAGAATTTTCCTCAAATTTAGCTAAATTTTGTGATCCATCGAAAGTAGTATCCACCACCAGTTTGTCGGATACAACCATATTTGACCCATCACTGACCGGTGTCAAAATTTTGTGGGGGCTGCAGCACCCATATGAGACAATTGTGTCCAAAGAAGGAGGAGAGAACCAGATTCCATGGAACGAAGTTAAGTGCGTGCTATGGTTTCCTGATTTTGATAGATACAGTGAGAATCTGGACGGACAGAAGATTCTCTTGCAGAATTTCTTCGAGTATCTTGCCATCCGAATGTTAGCTGATGCCTTGTACAAAGTTCGAGTTGTACTCACTATGAACAACATCAGGTTTTCTCAGCTACAGGTAACCAATTATTTTGCAAACTTTTCACATCCTGCATTTTTCTTTTCCCGCTAAATTTCATAGTTTCAGAATTTAAAGAGATAAAGATGTTAATAAAGCGACCATGGTTGTGACAATGAGATGATAGGTTGAAACATTTGGTTATGATCGTTTCGTTTCAGGTTGAAAAGTTTGGCAGGGAAAGCTTCTTCTTCATGTCAGAGTCATTTCCATTCGATCACCACAGCTTCGGGGAGTTGCCAGACAAAATCACGACAAAGAAGCCGATGGTGGTTTCGAGGCCAATTTCATATGTTTTCGACTTTCACAAGCCTTCGAACTTTCAGTTTGGCAACAATGCAACCGGAGTTCGCAGTTATGCTCATTACACCCAGGAAAATTACTGAAAGTTGTTCACTAGTTGCTAAGGTTTTGAAATCGGATTGCGAATTTTACCCTTTCTAGACTCATCGAATGTTCTGTCTTTTTCTTCCTGTCAGAGTCGTTTCCATTGAAATATTGGCTGAAGTGAATTTGTTGTTTTTGTAGTATATACTGGTTTGAATCATTCTTCATAATTTTGATAAGGTAAAAGGAGATTATCATCCGTTTAGAGAACAAGAAGCTCAATTTTCTTTAGTTTGACAAATTCCTAATCCGAACTAGAAAATGAGATTAAAGTTCACAAATGTAAGCTTTCATGTTTGGAGTGAGCAGTGACTCTTCAACATGGCGCCTGATTAGGGCAGCTCTCATAAGTTGTGACGGTTTTGGGCATGTGCAATAGGTGCTCTTGTTTAGGGCTGTCAATCCTAAAGGACACCTAAAATATCATATCTTCTACATATATACACTTGATTAGGGAATTTTTCTTAGGTTCTGCATGTGAATAAGAGAAATATGACCTCCATATGCATTGGAGAAATCGCTTTTATGTTTTTAGTTTGGTTATGTCGGGTTTGCTCAAAATTTTCTTTTTATTTATTTTCATAATTTTGTTGATTTGCATATAAATTAGCTTTGTAGCAAGAGTTTTTATGCAATGACCTATAACTATCTTCTCTCAAAGCCGACCCTGCTCTTAGGTAAAAACAAACGAGATTATGATAAAAGGAATATTTTGTGTGGAGTGACATACAAATGACATGGTTGAACAACTCTAGCCGTTTTCGAATGAATTTTAATGTGAAACAAGAACAAGGAATTTACAACCAATAATGTATCTCTCTCCAATGAAGGAAAAAAAAAAAAGAAAAAGAAGAAAATACACAATAATGTATCAAGGCTGGGCGACACGTGTCAACTTCATACATTCCCGCGCGTGGGAACTGCATCCTTCACCAGAAAAATAAATTAAAAAACATAAAATATTCAGAAATTCATATTTTCCAGAAAAACAGTCAGTCTTCTCCGAAACTCCAAATTCTCTGATAAATCCTGAAAGTCCTCCAAGTAAGCTGAAGAACCCGATCCTCCATCTCCTACATAAACCCTAAACCCTAAAAACTGAAATCCTCATCCCAATGTCCCACAAATCCCTGGATTCACGGCACTCCGTCGATTCCTGTGCGTTCCAGCTCCATGGCTGGAGACCTTTCCAGCTGCAGCAGCAGCAGACCTCCACGCCCACCTCCAAAACCCTAGACTCCTCCGATCCCAAATCCAGTGGCCTCCTCGTCCACACCAAGCGCCCCTGCCTCTCCAACAGGACGACTTCTTTTTCTATCGATGCCATCGACATGTCCCGGCTTACCTTGGTCGACGACGACAGGACGATCTCCGGCGGACACCATACTAGGAACGGGAGCTTCCGGTTCATCGCGAAGAAGCGGCGGCGTCGTGGGTCGAGGTCGGTTTCCGGGAGGAGTAGTGAGCGGAGTGGGACCCGGAGGTGCTGCTCGGTTGGCGCTTCGGCGGCGTATGGGACGTGTTCGGATTTTCCGGTGGCGGTGGGGACGGACTCGAGTGGGGAGCTGTTTGGGAATGGGGATGCGAATTGGGCGTCGGATGTGAGTGAGGCGAGGAATTCGAGGAAGGAGAGAGATGGAGGTGGGGGGAGTGGAGAGAAGGAGAATGTGGGTGTTGCGTTTGGTCCCATTGGGGGTTTTGATGCTCAGGGGAATGAGTCCGGGTACGGCAGTGAACCAGGTTATCGCGGGGACGCAGAGTTCGGCTATGGCGATGAGTTTGATGAGGAGGAGGAGGATACTCGGGTATTGTTTTGGGGCGATCAATTTGGAGGTACATTTAGTCCAAACAATTTAATTTGAAGCACAACGAAGCATTTCGGATTTTCCTATATGGATTTGAGTACATCTTTTTCACTTGTGCAATGATATAGTTTCATTCTAATGTTTCGGGAACGAGATTGGTGATTTTTGTTAGCTATAGTTCTCTGCATTGTGCTCTAGTTTTGATATTCAAGTTTGCTTGTTGATAGAATCTGAACATGGAAGATTTTGGCAGAAATGAAAGGTTAGGATGAGGGGGTAAGCCACTAAATTGAAGGCTTTGCCGCTTGCTCTAACGCTCGGTTAGTAAACTAGCAGGATCTTGGTTTGAACTTTGAACATATATATAGTGGCATCATTAGTGATGCATTTCAGTATTTGAATATGGTAGGCAGTAATCAGAACGGGCACACGATGAAGTTGTTTCTGCATTACTAGTTTATAGATTGAGATAATCTGGACAAGCAAGGACATAGCTTTATGGTCAGGATTGAGTGATAAGACCGACTTTCGTTTTTGGAGTATGATGATCTATCAGGGTGTTTGCTTGCACTGTTTTAGTCTCTTTATGCCGGTGTTATAAAGAACAATATTATGATCTAAAATGAAAACCCACGGGTAGATGCTCGTGTTCCAGTCTTGATTTATCAGCTTATCAACGTAGGCAATTAGGGCCTAAGTGTGGGCAAATATATGGATACGAGAAAATAGTAAAATGATCAGCAGAAGAAGAAGAAGAAGAAGAATGTCAAGTAGTTTGGGAAATCACAGAGTCTTGTAATTTGTTTAGGTCTTTTGCTTGTGTTTGTATTCCTGAGAATCGTAACCTTAGGCTTTCCAAATTGTTTGATTCAACTGGATATATATATATTGATGCGTCCCTTGTTGCTTCAGATGCTGATTCTATGATGGAGACAGTGGGGGAGAATACATTCGCGGATCAAAAGTCCCATCACAGATGTCGGCGTAAGAAACACGATTGCAGAATGGTTGATGCACTGAGGTAGCCGAATTGATTGGAGCATACAAACGGCTTCTATATATCCTTTTTCTCGGTAAGCAAAGGTTCCTTTGTATCATATAGGCATCGGCTTTCTATTCAGAAGGAAGGATGTTGGCAACCTGATGGAATCTGTGTATGCTCTAATCACTGCTGTCACACTTATCGGGTCCATTTGGCGAGTGAGAGGTTTTGGTGTATAATTTTGCATTCTAAAATCGTGTGCAAAGGATTATGAATGTGCCATTAGACTTTTAGCGTCTGAATGCACGATGAATTCATATGTATGTTTCTAGTGAGTTTGTAGGGTCCGGGCTGAACTTACATTACCATTATATTAATAATGCCACAACTGTTCTTTAAACATATCAAACTAGTTAGAACTTAGATTCCTGTACTAAGGCCATCTCCAACTGAGGAGGGCCAAAGGGTTCCCTTTAGCCCTACAGCTCAGCAATAAATTATATTTTAATGAACAGTGTCAGATCATATTTTATAACATCTCTAACCGAGGGGGCTAAAAGGTCATATGCCAAACATAACCCTTTGACGAAAAACCATCTCCAACCAAGGAGGCCAAAGGATCATAGGCGAAACATAATTTATTATTTTAATTGAATTAATATGGTTAATTAAATTAAACTATCTTATTAAAATAAGGTTTTTGGACATATTGTGAGTGCCATTTGTCGCCTAATGAATAAGCCTTCAGATTTCTTATCTTTATGTAATCTCAATAATTTTTTGGATATGATTTCGAGTGACACGTGTCGCTAACGTGAGTAACACTACAGATTTCTTATCTTTATGTAATCTCAATAATTTTTTGATAAGATTTCGAGTGACACATGTTGCTAAAGTGAGTAACGTTAAAGTGAAGAGTATGTGAAAAATGGTGTAGGAATGATCTAGGTATTTATAGGAAAAAAAAAAATTAGAATTTTTTTTTTTAATTCGTCCAACAAAAAAAAAATTCAAATTTCAACGATAACCTGATGGTAACATGACGTCAGGTAGCCATTGGCATTTAAATGGGTTGAGCTAGAGGGCTGGCAAAATGTCAAGCTTGACATTATAGCGTTGGAGGGCTAGAAATGGCCAGTCCGCTGACTTGATTTGGGGGTTTTGGCCCGTTGGGGCTCATAAGCCCTTTGGCCTAGCCCTTGGTTGAAAACGGTTTTCGTGTCATTCTGAGTTATTTTTAGTCTTATGACCCTTTGTCCAAGTCGATTGAAGATGACCTAACCCCTCTAAAAAATAAAGAAATGACTTTGCAAGAGGTAGGTTTAATGCAAGCCACTAATAGCGTTTACTAACCCGTAATCGGAATCGGATTACGGATTATATCTGTGTTTATTAAAATTGGGAGGAATCAAAAGTGCGTGGAGCCCACACAAAAAATGGAATCCAATTCCTGAAATTGGAGGATTTGGATTCCCAACATATACAAGGTATTTGGATTCCGGATTGCCCAAGCAATCAGAATGATAATTTTTTTTCCTTTATGCCCTCACTTACTTTCATTATTTGCAATTCAATTAAGAGAAACAAATAAAAAAAAACAACCAAAATATTAATTTCGAGCTACTTCCTAATAGCATTGATCCTACAACAACCAAAATGGCTACATATTCTAAACCTTCCCTGCATATAGCACAATTCAAATGCAACTACACTCTATATTCTTTACAGATAATTTGTAAAAGCGCTTTCAGTCATTTAAAAGCAGTTCCTAAACGAGCCCTATTTCAAATATGGCTATACAACTTCAAATAACTAGTAATACCAATACTGCAAAAATGTTTACCTGCTTTCTTCGCCTCCAATCTTCAACGGCTTCCTTAGCCATAGTATCTCCGATCACCACTATCAATGGCACATCTACACTAACAGCTCTAAAGGGGGCCAACGGACTGAACGAAGTTACGAAACACAAGCTACAACGAGAGAGTATATATTTGCAACCCTCCTAAACTGCTCAAACAATGACTTTGGAATGAAGTTCACCGCCGTGTACTTGGTAGTCGAAACATAATTTCCCCTGTATCTCAACTCAAGTGCCTCCAGATATCACCTATGAAAGCGAAATTTTGCACCAATTTCTACGCCAATGGAGTGTCAGACAATTAACACAAATCTACCCGAAATCGACAAAACCCCATTGGAGGAGGAGCTCAAAGATCAAAACTTGAGCAACACATCAGAACATTGATTGAGTGCCTTGCTTACCCAGAGCAACAAAGTGGGTGCACAAAGTTCACATCTTTAAGATCCATATTTATCTCACTGATTATTTGTTTCATAAACCTAGCCTCTTGAATGTGGCAATTGGCTTTTTTCACTGTTTTACTGTTATTTTTTGTTTTTTTTTAAAGTTTATTTATTTCAAATATTATTGCTTTTATTAAAATATATATTGAATCTTGTCTTTATATATATATATATATATATATATATATAATAAAAGTGAAAATAAAACAAGAAAAAGGTTGATATAAATTGGAGCAAAGATGGTAAACTTTGTACACGGCTAAGAGTTTATTTGTTTCAAATATTATTGCTTTTATTAAAATATATATTGAATTTTGCCTTTATATATATATATAAATAATAAAAGTGAAAATAAAACAAGAAAAAGGTTGATATAAATTGGAGCAAAGATGGCAAACTTTGTACACGGCTAAGAAAACCAGGTGGGTGGAATTTCAGGAAACCCTAGAAGTTGTGTTTCAGAGAATTCCTTACTTCCATTGCAGGCTCTGCGAAGATCTCTTGCTTGTGGCTGCTTGTTTGGTTTTCATCTTAAAATCTAGAGAGAGAAAGAGAGTGAAGAGAGAGAGAGAGAGAGAGAGATAAATAATCTATTGTAGTAGATAAAATGGGACGCGAACCATGGGATCACCCCCTACAATTTGATAAATCGTCACGTGATGTTATCATTTAATGTTTTACAAATTGATTATGTCTCAAATTTAAAATTCATTAGTAAATTGTAAAATATATAACTGTGTCAAAAATTGAAATAGAACTGTAACGAAACGTGCCTGTATTTGTGGTCTTTGTGAATTTGGTAGAAGGAATTTGAAGAAGATCCCTTTTAATTCGGATAAACTAGAATAATGGTGTACCAATACGATATAAATTGATGTCATTAATGGGTTTGCTTTCGATGTGGTCTGAGCCTGTAGGGAATGAAGGCAACATAAGGTTACATGAAGATCGGTCACAATCTTTGCCCGCACACGTGGTTGATTGTGATTTTGCTTTCTTGAGTCCTTTCTTCCTTTGGTCAAACAAAAGTTAGAAAGTTAGAACCGTGCATAGTCATCACCTTTGTCTTCATCACCTTGGTCTTCTAGCTTCTGGATAACTTTGAGGAAATATTTCGTTGGAGTATTATGGTCGTTGATAAAAACCAAAAAGTTATATCTATGTTTGGAAGAAAAAAACTACCAAAAAAAAAAAAAAAAACTAAAAAGAGAAGCTATTGTATAGCATTCTCAAAAAGAGAAAAATTCCGAAAAGATAAGGCATTCTCATGTGGATGGGGTGGTTTCCCACTTGAAATCAATGGTGGGCCGACTCTTTGAGTCTATACATACAGTCCTTGCATTTGAGGATTTCTTTGAGGTATCTGTCAAGTTCATATATTGAGATACTTTGAAGATTTCTATTCTGACCCATTGGTAGCCTTTTGTCTCTAAATGTAAGGACTATACTATTGTAGGAACTCCATTTAGGGTTCCCATTGGAGATGCTTTTATATTTTTGCCAATGCTGTTAAAACGGTTTTTGATAACATTACTCTTCGACGTTAGAATATGAGCAACTATACCGGGTATACCCTAAAAACTAATTGGCAATATTCCATAACTTACTCAATCCAGATACAAGTGTTATAACAATGCTAAAAAATTACCAGTTAAAAATTTGGTCAGTTTAAGTATGCGACGAGCTGTAAACTCTTGTCTTTTTGTAATGATGAAATATAAAACGCATTTGATGGTTAATTAAAATTCAACTATTTGTCTAACTCACTAATGTTACATATGTAATAAATAAATTCTAAACTTAAATCTCAAGTTCCTTGAAGCAATAATGGGCAGTTCAGGAGTCACATTGGTGCAGTCGACCCTAGTGAGTCCTCGTCTGGCCAACAAAAAGAGTCACATGCTTAGGTGTTAGGACGCACAAATTCTAAAGGTAAAAATGGAACACACGAATTGTGCCAGGTGCAATTACGATAGGCCTCCATTCTGGATATGGATCTCATCCGGATTCAAATAGTAAGAATCATCACATCTTAGTCATTTATTGTACATCGTTCGGTCAATAATCATTTGAATTTTTTTATTTTAAATTAAACATGAATAGTACCTGACAAAAATTGGCAACATGATGTATGATGAACGGTTAGGATGTGAGGATCCGTAGAATCTCCATAAAGAGGATCCGAAGAGGATCTTCTTCCCTCCATTCCATGTCGATGTTGTACATCTTTTTTCCTTATATGTCTCCTTTCTATTTATTTGACACGTGTCATCCACTTTAACAGAAGTTACTTCTGTTAAGTTGTACTAGCATTTGCCTACACACTTTATGTGTATGAATACATTTTTTTAGAAAATGAGAATGAGAGAGGGAGAGAGAGAACGTGGGGGAATGAGAGGTTTTTGTTTTTGTTTTTGTTTTTTTTTTAATATTGAAGGTATTTTAATATCACCTGTAGGTGAGGCTTCAATAAAAAGCAATAAAATTTGAACTTGTGAAATTACATTATTACCCATCATTTTTTTGTGCATAGAAGACTAAGTAGTCTTTTCATCCCCTTTTAGTTGATAAAAAGGATTTCATTAATTAATTAATAAATATTATTGTGAGTTCAGACGAAAGGAAATTCCCCAAAATACATGAGGAGTGTCAGATTCCCAAGCAACCGGTGCCATCAGCCAACCACCTCAACCACCCCACCTCATCGACAACAACACCCTCGGCCTCGATTTGTATCTCTCCCTCCCTCTAAACTCCCGCTTCAGAGTCTAATTGATCCCCACGATATCGTTATCTCCCAATTCATCAAAAATTTAATTCAAATCACCGGCTCTGATTTAGTTCGATTCAAATCAAATCGACGGATCCAGTTCTATTCAATTTAAATCGCCGGCCCTAGTTCGACTCAAATCAAATCTCCAACTTCAGTTCAATTAGATTCTAAACGACAATTCCAATTCAATTCAATTCCAATCTTTATCGATATATTTTTCATGGGACATCGTTTCCAGTTTTTCCTAGAACATGATCAGTTTTAGAGTGGACACCATCAATGAGAATTATGGAAACTTTTGGGATGGTTGGGGTGTTCGGCGAGTATTTTTGTTTTTGTTGGGGGGGGAGGGAGGGCAACAGTCTTGGCCGCTTCGGCTTGACTTTTGGTATTTTGGAGGTTTTTTTTTATTATTTCTCAATAGAAAATAATAAATCTTAACAGAAGTTAACCACTATTAAAGTGAAAGACACATGTCAGACAAATAGACAAATGGAGACACCATTTTAGGGACAGCAGATCCTTGGCCGGTCACAAATGGGGATCAAGTAATTCCTAGACCATCCGGAAGCTAAAAAATATGTATGTGAATGTCTTTCGAAGACTCTTTGAATGTTTGATATGAATTTCTTTTGTGCCCACCAAATGTTTCATGTAATGTCTGCTAGGCATATCTCGCAAGCACTTGGTAAGTTATGTTGAGGTTACTTAACAAATTCTCTCGATAACATTCATCAAATTGTTTCGTCATATGTCGATATTTGTTTGTTAGATGCACAACCTGGTTCGGCTTACGATAACAAGCCCATTAAGGGTTTGACAAATGATCGAATGAATATACTAAAATTTTTTGCATGCTTCATGCTCTGTTTTTATTCAAAACTTAGAATGACTCAAATTTCGGCTTACAACTAATTTTGTAAAAGTTCTCAAAATCAATTGAAAACGTGGGTTACTCATAGTTTTTGTAAAAAAAAAATGAAATTTTAGTATGGGAATTAATAAAAATGTTGCAAGACCTTTGGATGTGATTTTATGACACACCCCGACCCGGAATGTCCACTAGGACTCCGAATCAAGTTGTGCTGGCCGACACCTGGAAGGTGACGAAGCCATAAAGTGTAGTGATGTGGAAAATGTGAATAAATTTAAACCTAAAAGTGCCTAGTTATAAGAGTGCAATGTGAGCAGGAATGAACCCATTTCACACGTGATTATAGAGTATAAGTAAAGTACAGTAAGGTAAGATAAGGATTATACCATCATAGGTAGCCACCTATACTAGGATATGCCAAGAATCCTCGTCGATACGGAAGCTTAGCTACTAAAACCTGGAAGGGCGAAAAACAGAAGGGTGAGTGGGCAAAAACAAAACTTTAGAAAACACATTTCTCTTTTCCCAAAAGTACTAACCCTTCTCCCTAAAACCAGTATAGTTTCAAGAAAATAATACTACGTAAGTATGAAAATCAGTGCACAATAAAAGCATGCCATGCCATGGTATCTCAGCAATAATAAATGTAAGTCAAGTGTGAATCAATCTAAACAATCATGCCAGTCGGAGTCACCTAATGTGACTTGTTCGACTGGACCTATTGTTCATCAGTCTATGCTAGCACACAAGTTGGAGTCACCTAATGTGACCTGTACGACAGGTTATGTGTAATATTATACACTTTAGTGCTACGATCACGTAAAGCTAACGCTATGCGCGGGTCACCTACGAGTCGGAGTCGCCTAATGCGACCTGTACGATAGGCTAGCACCTACTTGGATCCAAGGTGAGCGTACGGTGCAAGAGGTGAACATCACATGAAGGCTAGCCCCGGCCCGGAATGGGAGCACTGACACTGGGGTGTAGCAATGATAAGTTCTAAATGAACATATGCATGCTAATATAATGCAACCATTTCAATCACACATAACTCACTTGAACTTACCTGCGCCTCTCGTAGGATCATGTGGCATAATCACAATTCATAATAATGCATATTTAGATATAACTCAATCAAACCATGGCCTACTATGCATAAATCAATTTTAAAAATGTTTCTGGCAACCACAAAGTTTATACATACATATATATATATATATATATATATAAACAAATGCCCACTCACAAATCATGTGGCCAGTCGAACCCGCCTCGTAGCATCGAGAATCCTTGCAATGCATTTCGCGTAGAAACGAAACCATTTAGGTAAATATGCAACGTACTAATATATAAACGCGTTTTCATACAAAGTAGGCTAATAAAGAAACTATTTTGAAACAGTCAAATTTTGGAAAATGGAGGGCGGATTTAGTCTGGCACGTCGAAAAACCTAAGCAATGACCTCAGGTTTTTTCCCCCACGCGCCGTCGCGCGTGGCGGTCGGCAGCCCCGACTCCCCCAAAAATCCAACAACTCCAAAAATTCCTAAATTTTACAGGAATAAAGATCTTAATGAGAGGAACAACTTTCATACCTGTGACTAAGGCCAATTTGGTCGGGAAAAGTCTAAATTTCACTAAAACCCGTCAGAACCCTAGAAATGGGTGGTTCTTGATTCGACTCCAAACAAGCTCCGACACCTCAACCAATGCATGGACTTTGTTCCTGCGGTTGAGGGGAGTCCATTCGTGGTGGTGTCGACGGTAATCGTTGTCGGAATCACTTTAAAAGGGAGAAAATCGTCAGGACAACGGTGGGTTTTGTGACTTCGATCTGTAAATTTTAGTTAGAAATTTAAAAATCCAACACCAGTGGGACGTTGGATTTGCCTAGAGCTTTCCATAGACACCGAAATCACCTCAAACAGACGTCGGACGGAGGAGATATGACTGGGTCAAGGAATCAGGTTGGTTGGTTGGAAACGGATCAAGGTGATCCGGTGCACCTCTTCCCTCTCCTTTCCCCTCATTTCTCTCTTCTCACATTGGTCTCCCTTTCTTCTCCTCTCTCCTGACTGGGTAGCACCCACCCTCCTTTATCTTCTTTCCTTTGCATCTCCACCATCCATTTCCCACTTTCCATTAATCCGGGCCACACATGTGGCATTCCAGATTTTGCTCCAAAAATCTGGAGCATTCCAAAAAATAATCAATTGACAATTTTGTCCTCGACGTCGTTCGTTAATAACTCCTTCATTATAGCTCTAAATTACGTTCTGCTCACGTCCATGCGTTCGTAGCGACGAGTACTATCTAAATACAGCAAGAAAATGATTCTTACGTGACAAGACAAGGCGGTCAACAAAAGTCAATGTCTTTGCCTCGAAGGGCATTTTTCTTAATTTCACATTTTAAAATTATAAAAACCATAATTTTTTGGGACGGGTCGTTACATTTTATTACCATAACCCGGCCCGGGGGGGACCACTTCCCAGGCCCGCTCCACCACCGTAGCACGATATTGTCCGCTTTAGGCCCCGACCACGCCCTCACGATTTTATTTTTGGGAACTCACACGAGAACTACCCGATGGGTCACCCATCCTGGGAATGCTCTCGCGCGCTACTCGCTTAACTTCGGAGTTCCTACGGAACCCGAAGCCAGTGAGCTCGCAAAAGGCCTCGTGCTAGGTAGGGATGAGAATATATATTTAAGGATCATTCCCCTGGGTGATGTGGGATGTCACAATAACATTGTGACACAGGCCTCGTGCTAGGTAGGGATGGGAATATACATTTAAGGATCACTCCCCTGGGTGATGTGGGATGTCACAATAACATTGGGAGTGATCCTTAAATGTATATTCCCATCCCTACCTAGCACGAGGCCTTTTGGGAGCTCATTGGCTTCGGGTTCTGTAGGAACTCCGAAGTTAAGTGAGTAGCGCGCGAGAGCATTCCCAGGATGGGTGACCCATCAGGAAGTTCTCGTGTGAGTTCACAAAAACAAAACCGTGAGGGCGTGGTCGGGGCCCAAAGCGGACAATATCGTGCTACGGTGGTGGAGTGGGCCCGGGAAGCGGTCCCTCCCGGGCCGGGTTGTGACAATTGGTATCAGAGTCTAACCCTGGCCACGTGTGTGCCGACGAGGACATCAGGCCCCTAAGGGGGTGGATTGTGACATCCCACATCACCTAGGGGAGTGATCCTTAAATGTATATTCTCATCCCTACCTAGCACGAGCCCTTTTGGGAGCTCACCGGCTTCGGGTTCTGTAGGAACTCTGAAGTTAAGCGAGTAGCGCGCAAGAGCATTCCCAGGATGGGTGACCTATCGGGAAGTTCTCATGTGAGTTCCCAAAAACAAAGCCGTAAGGGCGTGGTCGGGGCCCAAAGCGGAAAATATCGTGCTACGGTGGTGGAGCGGGCCGGGGAAGTGGTCCCCCCGGGCCGGGTTGTGACATTATCCTTTATTAGGTCCCAAAATTATTTTTTATTAATTTTTAAAGTTCAAAATAGAAAAAAATAATAATAATGAAAACTAATAGTGGGACCCCCAAAAGAGATTTGTAGGTGTCTGAAATCTTGGGAATGTCCTAAATTAATTTTAGGAAATATGTGATGCGAGTAGATAACTCTAACCTTGGATTACAACGAATGTTGTAAAATTTCTTAAAATCGATTGGAAAATTGTTACGGAAAAAATTGAAATTTTTAGCTTTAAAAAATATTTTGTCTCGGAGTTAAGGAAAATGTTGCAAGATGTTTAGACGTGATCCTACCGTTTATTAGGTCTCAAAACTATTTTTTATTGATTCTTAAAGTTAAAAATTACAAAAAATATCTTTAAATATAGGTTTTAAATCGTTGATTTCAAGTGTTTAAATATGAATTATAATAGGTTTTGTACAGAAAAATATATTTTGAAGAACATGAAAATTATAGTTTGTTGTTATGGTAAGAGAAATAAAAGAAAAAAAAACTGAAAAAGAAAAAAAATGAAAATGGGTGGATCGGTATGTAACTAGCGACTTAGTTCATGTATTGTCGTTACATACTAGCAATACTGTCGCTAACATACTAGCAACTACTAGTGAAAAGGATCAGTACCAAAGTACCGATCGTATCCTTTTCTATTTTTTTCACCTTTTTTCTTTTTCCATTGAATATTTTTTTCTTCCTACATTACTTTATTTAGATTGAAATTCCTTTAGATTAAGATTTATATCCTTGTTTTCAGATTTTTTGACATGGATTATAAGAAAATTTTCATCAAAAACACATTTTCTAGAACATGAAGATGATAGTTTGGTGTTGTGGTATGGGAAAAAACAAAAACTAAAAAATAAAATAAAATTAATGGTTTAGGCGCAGGGAGACGCATCCCAAACTCGAACCTTGGATTACAACGAATGTTGTAAAATTTCTTAAAATCGATTGGAAAATTGTTACGGAAAAAATTGAAATTTTTAGCTTTAAAAAATATTTTGTCTCGGAGTTAAGGAAAATGTTGCAAGATGTTTAGACGTGATCCTACCGTTTATTAGGTCTCAAAACTATTTTTTATTGATTCTTAAAGTTGAAAATTACAAAAAATATCTTTAAATATAGGTTTTAAATCGTTGATTTCAAGTGTTTAAATATGAATTATAATAGGTTTTGTACAGAAAAATATATTTTGAAGAACATGAAAATTATAGTTTGTTGTTATGGTAAGAGAAATAAAAGAAAAAAAAACTGAAAAAGAAAAAAAATGAAAATGGGTGGATCGGTATGTAACTAGCGACTTAGTTCATGTATTGTCGTTACATACTAGCAATACTGTCGCTAACGTACTAGCAACTACTAGTGAAAAGGATCAGTACCAAAGTACCGATCGTATCCTTTTCTATTTTTTTCACCTTTTTTCTTTTTCCATTGAATATTTTTTTCTTCCTACATTACTTTATTTAGATTGAAATTCCTTTAGATTAAGATTTATATCCTTGTTTTCAGATTTTTTGACATGGATTATAAGAAAATTTTCATCAAAAACACATTTTCTAGAACATGAAGATGATAGTTTGGTGTTGTGGTATGGGAAAAAACAAAAACTAAAAAATAAAATAAAATTAATGGTTTAGGCGCAGGGAGACGCATCCCAAACTCGAACCTTGGATTACAACGAATGTTGTAAAATTTCTTAAAATCGATTGGAAAATTGTTACGGAAAAAATTGAAATTTTTAGCTTTAAAAAATATTTTGTCTCGGAGTTAAGGAAAATGTTGCAAGATGTTTAGACGTGATCCTACCGTTTATTAGGTCTCAAAACTATTTTTTATTGATTCTTAAAGTTGAAAATTACAAAAAATATCTTTAAATATAGGTTTTAAATCGTTGATTTCAAGTGTTTAAATATGAATTATAGTAGGTTTTGTACAGAAAAATATATTTTGAAGAACATGAAAATTATAGTTTGTTGTTATGGTAAGAGAAATAAAAGAAAAAAAAACTGAAAAAGAAAAAAAATGAAAATGGGTGGATCGGTATGTAACTAGCGACTTAGTTCATGTATTGTCGTTACATACTAGCAATACTGTCGCTAACATACTAGCAACTACTAGTGAAAAGGATCAGTACCAAAGTACCGATCGTATCCTTTTCTATTTTTTTCACCTTTTTTCTTTTTCCATTGAATATTTTTTTCTTCCTACATTACTTTATTTAGATTGAAATTCCTTTAGATGAAGATTTATATCCTTGTTTTCAGATTTTTTGACATGGATTATAAGAAAATTTTCATCAAAAACACATTTTCTAGAACATGAAGATGATAGTTTGGTGTTGTGGTATGGGAAAAAACAAAAAGTAAAAAATAAAATAAAATTAATGGTTTAGGCGCAGGGAGACGCATCCCAAACTCGAACCTTGGATTACAACGAATGTTGTAAAATTTCTTAAAATCGATTGGAAAATTGTTACGGAAAAAATTGAAATTTTTAGCTTTAAAAAATATTTTGTCTCGGAGTTAAGGAAAATGTTGCAAGATGTTTAGACGTGATCCTACCGTTTATTAGGTCTCAAAACTATTTTTTATTGATTCTTAAAGTTGAAAATTACAAAAAATATCTTTAAATATAAGTTTTAAATCGTTGATTTCAAGTGTTTAAATATGAATTATAATAGGTTTTGTACAGAAAAATATATTTTGAAGAACATGAAAATTATAGTTTGTTGTTATGGTAAGAGAAATAAAAGAAAAAAAAACTGAAAAAGAAAAAAAATGAAAATGGGTGGATCGGTATGTAACTAGCGACTTAGTTCATGTATTGTCGTTACATACTAGCAATACTGTCGCTAACATACTAGCAACTACTAGTGAAAAGGATCAGTACCAAAGTACGGATCGTATCCTTTTCTATTTTTTTCACCTTTTTTCTTTTCCATTGAATATTTTTTTCTTCCTACATTACTTTATTTAGATTGAAATTCCTTTAGATTAAGATTTATATCCTTGTTTTCAGATTTTTTGACATGGATTATAAGAAAATTTTCATCAAAAACACATTTTCTAGAACATGAAGATGATAGTTTGGTGTTGTGGTATGGGAAAAAACAAAAACTAAAAAATAAAATAAAATTAATGGTTTAGGCGCAGGGAGACGCATCCCAAACTCGAACCTTGGATTACAACGAATGTTGTAAAATTTCTTAAAATTGATTGGAAAATTGTTACGGAAAAAATTGAAATTTTTAGCTTTAAAAAATATTTTGTCTCGGAGTTAAGGAAAATGTTGCAAGATGTTTAGACGTGATCCTACCGTTTATTAGGTCTCAAAACTATTTTTTATTGATTCTTAAAGTTGAAAATTACAAAAAATATCTTTAAATATAGGTTTTAAATCGTTGATTTCAAGTGTTTAAATATGAATTATAATAGGTTTTGTACAGAAAAATATATTTTGAAGAACATGAAAATTATAGTTTGTTGTTATGGTAAGAGAAATAAAAGAAAAAAAAACTGAAAAAGAAAAAAAATGAAAATGGGTGGATCGGTATGTAACTAGCGACTTAGTTCATGTATTGTCGTTACATACTAGCAATACTGTCGCTAACGTACTAGCAACTACTAGTGAAAAGGATCAGTACCAAAGTACCGATCGTATCCTTTTCTATTTTTTTCACCTTTTTTCTTTTTCCATTGAATATTTTTTTCTTCCTACATTACTTTATTTAGATTGAAATTCCTTTAGATTAAGATTTATATCCTTGTTTTCAGATTTTTTGACATGGATTATAAGAAAATTTTCATCAAAAACACATTTTCTAGAACATGAAGATGATAGTTTGGTGTTGTGGTATGGGAAAAAACAAAAACTAAAAAATAAAATAAAATTAATGGTTTAGGCGCAGGGAGACGCATCCCAAACTCGAACCTTGGATTACAACGAATGTTGTAAAATTTCTTAAAATCGATTGGAAAATTGTTACGGAAAAAATTGAAATTTTTAGCTTTAAAAAATATTTTGTCTCGGAGTTAAGGAAAATGTTGCAAGATGTTTAGACGTGATCCTACCGTTTATTAGGTCTCAAAACTATTTTTTATTGATTCTTAAAGTTGAAAATTACAAAAAATATCTTTAAATATAGGTTTTAAATCGTTGATTTCAAGTGTTTAAATATGAATTATAATAGGTTGTGTACAGAAAAATATATTTTGAAGAACATGAAAATTATAGTTTGTTGTTATGGTAAGAGAAATAAAAGAAAAAAAAACTGAAAAAGAAAAAAAATGAAAATGGGTGGATCGGTATGTAACTAGCGACTTAGTTCATGTATTGTCGTTACATACTAGCAATACTGTCGCTAACATACTAGCAACTACTAGTGAAAAGGATCAGTACCAAAGTACCGATCGTATCCTTTTCTATTTTTTTCACCTTTTTTCTTTTCCATTGAATATTTTTTTCTTCCTACATTACTTTATTTAGATTGAAATTCCTTTAGATTAAGATTTATATCCTTGTTTTCAGATTTTTTGACATGGATTATAAGAAAATTTTCATCAAAAACACATTTTCTAGAACATGAAGATGATAGTTTGGTGTTGTGGTATGGGAAAAAACAAAAACTAAAAAATAAAATAAAATTAATGGTTTAGGCGCAGGGAGACGCATCCCAAACTCATGCCCAAGCCCACAAACATTTTCTAGAACATGAATATAATATATATATATATATATATATATATGTATTGTATATATTATATATCTCGCTTTCAGAAGTGCGATAATTCCGAGTTTGTATCTTGAAATTCGTAAAAACCTCGTAATCGTCCGATCATTACAAAGAGAAAATAAAGTTAGCAGCATCCCTTCAACACCACTAATGCCAACTCTAATATCAGCTTCTTGAAGCATGCCAACGTCATTTGCACCGTCACCAACAAAAATTGAAATACAACTGTAACGAAACGTGACAATATTCGGATAGGAAAGGGAACCTCTCTGGATCCCTTCCACCAAGTCCACCAAGGCCATAAATCCGGAGCTTTGAAATTTGATCCAACGGTTAAAGTTATTATAACTTTTAAAGTGAACCCCTGTTTGTTGCCGTTTGATCAAATTTCAAAGACCCGGATTTGTGGTCTTTGTGGATTTGGTGGAAAGGATCAGGAAAGGATCCTTCTGTAATGAAACGTGACGATATTCAGATAGGAAAGGGATCATCTCCGGATCCCTTCCACCAAGGCCACAAATCCGAGCCTTTGAAAGTTGATCCAACGGCTAAAGTTACTATAATTTTTAAAGTGAACTCCTGTTTGTAGCCGTTTGATCAAATTTCAAAGGTCCAGATTTATGATCTTTGTGGATTTGATAGAAGGAATCCGGAAATGATCCCTTTCAATTTGGATAAACTAGAATAACGGTGTACCAATACGATATAAATTGATGTCATTATTGGGACTCCTATTGGCGTTTGTTTTCGATGTGGTCTGAGCTTGTAGGGAATGAAGGCAACGTAAGGTTACATGAAGATCGGTCACAATCTTTGCCCGCACACGTGGCTGACTGTTCTGCTTTCTTGAGTCCCTTCTTCCTTTTGGTCAAACAAAAGTTAGAAAGTTAGAACCGTGCATAGTCATCACCTATGTCTTCTAGCTTTTGGATAACTTTGAGGGAATATTTCGTTGGAGTATTGTGGTCGTTGATAAAAACCAAAAAGTTATTTCTATGTTTGGAAGAGAAAAACTACAGAAAAATATAAAACACTAAAAAGAAAAGCTATTGTATAGCATTCTCAAAAAGACAAAAATTCCGAAAATATAAGGCATTCTCATGTGGGTGGGGTTGTTTCCCACTTGAAATCAACAATGGGCCTACTCTTTGAGTCTATACATACAGTCCTCGCATTTGAGGATTTCTTTAAGGTATCCGTCAAGTTCATATATTGAGATACTTTGAAGACTTCTATTCTGACTCATTGGTAGCCTTTTGTCTCTAAATGTGAGGACTATGCTGTTGTAGGAACTCCATTTAGGGTTCCCATTGGAGATGCTTTTATATTTTTGCCAACGTTGTTATAAGCGGTTTTGATAACATTACTCTTCAACGTTAGAATGTGAGCCACTATACCGGGTATACCCTAAAAACTAATTGGCAATGTTCCATAACATACTCAATCCAGATACGAGTGTTATAACAATGCTAAAAAATTACCAGTTAAAAATTTGGTCAGTTTGAGTATACGACGAGCTGTAAACTCTTGTCTTTTTATAATGAAGAAATATAAAACGTATTTGATGGTTAATTAAAATTTAACTATTTGTCTAACTCACTAATGTTACAGAAGGTAAATGTAAGATACGTCTGCCAACAATAGGTGGTGCGATCCCTCTCATATTAATAAAAAAATTAAATGGACCGTACATACTAACACTTGCCGGCCGGCCCAAAAGGAAAGCAGCTTCACTGAAATAGCCCATCACATTAACTAAATTTGAAAGAAAAGAAAAGTAAAAGTTGACAAAAACGACATCGTGCTTGGAGAAAGTACGAGTAGAGCAAAAGACGGCCCGACGGCAGGGAGAGAGGACTGAGAGGGGCGGAGCTGAGAGTCTGAGATGGCGAGAGCACAAGTACTGAACGCGTACAAAGCTTTGCTACGAGCGACGCGGAAGTCGTTCGCCGGAGACGTGACGATGCTGAACGGCGCGGCGGCGGAGGTCCGCAAGAAGTTCGAAGAGAGCAGGCACGTGACGTCAGACGCGGAGATCAAGAGTCTCCTGGAACAGGCAGGCGAGGCCTGCCGTTTCATCAGCGAAATGATCGTCCAGGCCAAGCTCAATTCCCGCGGCGGTTACGGTAAATCTTCACTTCCAATTCATCTCTCTCGTAAATCCGTTCCGTTGTTGAAGTTGTGGGAAGTACGTGTTGGAGAAGAATCGATGGCGTTTGAGTGCCTTGAATGTGTTTGTTAAAATGCTTGTGTGGGCTGCTTTTGTGTGCATTTTCTGTTAAATTTCAGTGATTGGTTTTTGTTGTGGTGCCGAAATCTGATTTGCTTTTTGCTTCACTGAAGCTCCAATAAAATGGCATTAGTAAGTTAGTGTAAGGAATGATTGAGGAGAGAAATGTCGCTACACCCGATGTCATTACAGCGGTATCTCAAGTCATTCACGCTACCTTTCTCGCATACTAGTTTTTCACATGCCAGATCGCGTGCTTGACTTGGGATACCGCGACAGAGACCGGGATGTTGAGATTGGTGAGTTGTACATAATGCGTCTGCTTCTGTCATCAACAGCATTCCAAAGAGATTTGTTTGACGTTCAAACTCTGATTGAATTTTGCAGAAGTGAAGCCGGATAAAGATCATGCGGGAGCAACACTTGAGGTTCCTTCCGAAGAGCTTCTTCGCACCAAGTCTTGACTCGAGCAATGGTTTCTGCAAGTTTATGGCGGCGTGCTTACTGGTTTTTTGAGGGTTCAGGTGCTTTTGGGGGTTTTGTTCCATTTGATTGCTACCAAGTTTTCAAGAATTAAGTTAAGTTGAACCATTCTTGTTGAAAAAATTTTGGTCGTTTTCGATTAAATTTGTAACCGGTATTCTTTGTGCGCAGTTTTGGATTTTCATCCTTGCCAATCCATCAAATGAGTTGAACCAATCAAAAAGACTAAATTGCAGAAAGCAAACAATGCACTTGCAAATGAAAGAAGAAATGTGAAGTGATTGGATCCTCAAAACATATGTATTGATGGGTGCATCAAAATTTCAGTCTTTTAATAGACTGCAAACACTCAAATTGTTGACGATTACAAACGGAATATCAACGTATAGCAGGAAAGACAGCTTCTGAAATTGTTAGTCTTCGTCGATATCTTCACCATCTTCTTCATCATTTTCCTCATCTTCATCATCAATTTCTTCATCTTCATCATCGTTTTCCTCATCTTCATGTTTGTCTTCCTTTTTCTTCCCATCGCCATTTCCTAATCAAAGAAAAGGATAAGCATATAATTGTCACTCGTCTTCTCTTAATCATAATGTCATAGTGCAGACTCTGTCAAAATCACAAGAAATGTACGACAGGATAAGATTAACGTACCATATTCACTGAAGATGACTCCACCGGTGCACAAACCTTCCTCAATCTTCATGAGTTGAAGAGTCATTCTGGGTCCTATCTCTTGAAGCTTGACGGCACTTTTAGAGGAAGCCCGATTAACCCTACCTAGATCATTAGCCAAAGTCACGGTCGCTGCCTCATCATCTGCTTCACTCTCTGATCCGTAACCAGCCCTTCGGAATAAGATAAAAGATCAAGTTTAATCCACTTTCAAAATGCAAACCCAATAATAGAAAACTAAATAACTAAAAAATTAGAGAGAGCAGGGGAAAGGAAATTGGGGGGGAGGCTTACTTTGTGACAAAGTCACTCACGTCTTGAAGATTTCTTAGATCAGGGACTTGATGGTTCTGAACAAATCTTCTTAATCTCTGGGAGACACCCACAGGCTGTAATCTTATGGAGTAATGCCGGAAATCAATCAGTTTTGTGTCCTTGTTGTAATTAAGCAACACTATTCTTTGGCATGAAGAAAGTTTCACCTGAAACATTCACAGCAAGACCACACTCAGCGGGGAACATAAATCTGACAACTGGTTGGTATCATTTCGTGAACTTACAGTGTTAACATCAATGGCTGGAAAGATGTTCTGAAACAGTATCGTTGTGAGCTTCAAATGTTGCTCTCCAGTCCCAAAACCAGAAAGAACAATCTATGAAATAAAAACCACTGTTTGTTAGAACCCATTTTATGATATCCTTTTCGTGAAACCTTAAACAAGATGAATTTGCCTAAGCAGCCGTTCGAGAATGAAAGAGATAAAGGGGCATTTCAGTCTACTTTTCTTTCTTGCATATTGTGATAGACATGTAAGATTACCAAGGGGGCATTCTTAAAAAGATCTGCCGGGCATCTAGGACGCTTTTGAGACCGCGCAATATCAACCGCCAAAGAGTACTCCTGTATCTTAAATGTAAGCGTTGGGCCTTGAGGTGTCCTCGCAACCCTAAGGTATGGTGCAGTTGGAGTTTTCGACAACATGAGGAAATGTGTAACCCCCATAGGCCCGGCCACATTCAAAAAGTCTCTAAGATTGTTCCGCCTCTTCTCCTGCAAAAACATTGCGGAAAAAGCTCAGCTCTTTACTTCATTCTTACTTCTCATTTTCATCAGCTCTTCAAATCAATTGAAATTTAAACAAATCAAATATCATAAAGCATTGCGAAATATATATAAAGACGGAACAAATATTTGCATACCTTAAGCTTAAGGGCAGTGTAGGGAAGCATGAGCTTCCTCAAATCAGCTTGAAGCTGCCTCAGAGGACCAGGCAACTTGCATCTGGAAAACACAAAGCTCCTTGGGATTTTATCCCCTGTGATATGGTCCACATTAGCCTGCTTCTTCGTCGAAACCGGCTTCACAAACACCTTCTTCTTCTGTTTTCAAATTTTCAAAAACACAACAATCAACTACGTTTCCGAGAAAATTAACAAAAAAAACCCTATTTCATTCAATTTTCTCGACATCCAAACAGAACCTCAAAATTTCAAGCTTACATTTTTGAAGCGAGCCATGGATTTCAAGAATATTGAGTTTCAGCGTTTGCAATTTCAGCTTCGTATCTTTGTGATTAATACTGCAAAAAATTAAAACAAAAATAATTATACGCATTTAGAGCACAGAGAGAGTGAATTTATGCTAGGGATTCGTCAGATAATTAGAACTAATTGAAAAATTAAACAAAATTACCTTTGGACGTTTAGGGTTTTGGGGGAGCTCGGTCTCCGTGTGAGGTTTTAGACGAAGGAAGGTGATGACTGAGGAGAAACAGCGACGAGGACGCGCGAGGCAAATTAGGTTGTTTATTAGGCGCATCCGAACCGTTGAATCATACTAAGGAAATCAAGATGCAACGACGTCGTTGGGTACCTTAGGAGCGTTGGGTTTGGTTGGGCTGCTTCGGCCTATAATGTCAGCAACCCCAAGTTTGGTCCCACAAAAAGTGATGTGGCTTGCCTTTTAATTTAAGAGAACTTTAACGAAAAGTTTCAGGTACTGTTCTTTTTAATGAAAAATTACATTACATTTTTACACTAAAAAATCAATCTTGATACTATTTACTTTACCCTTTATTTTGTCATTATCGTTAAAACTCAAAGTTTTCATATCATTTTCATTAGTTTCCCTTTAATTCAATCCTAGGTCTTAAATCCCTTGGAGTGGCCTGAGAGGAATTAGAATTTTGTGCTTAATTTTTAGAGTAAATTGTAGCAATGGTCTTTTAATTTTGATCCAATTGGAGAAATGATCCCTCAACATAAAATTCATTACTATTGGTTCCTCAACTCATCAAAACGTGCAGCTATGGTCTCTCAATTTTAATCCAATTGGAGAAATGGTCCTCAATTTTAATCCAATTGGAGTAATGGTCTGTCAACTTTAACCCAATTGTAGCAATGGTCATTCCAATATAAGTCATTTTGACAAAATTCTGACAAATTTAATGAAAAAAACCATAGCTACATGTTTTAATGAGTTGAGGGACCCCAATTGTAGTAATGGTTTTTCCAACATAACTCATTTTGACAAAATTTCGACGAAGTTGACGAAAAAGACCATAGCTATACATTTTGATAAGTTAAGGGACCAATGGTAATGGATTTTTAGTTGATGGATCATTGCTCCAATTTGATTAAAGTTGAGGGACAATTACTACAATTTAATCTAACTTTTATATTGTGGTTTTTAGACAAAATAGTATGTGAGATTGGCGTAACTATTTGCTTTGGTCTCTAACAATGAAAACTGATAGAAGTGATCCCTGAGTTTGTCCATTGTAAATCATTTTGGTTATTCCATAAAAAATATGTCAATATCCTCATTAAATAGAGAGATTGGTTTGACAAAAAATTCGCTTAAAAATGTGGTTACGTGCTTGTTCACTTGACAATCTAACGAGAATATTAGCAGATATTTACGGAATGACCAAAATGGTTTTTGGTAGACAAACTCAATGATCACTTCTATAAATTTTATTGTCAGAGACCAAAATAAAGAGTTATATCAATCTCATGGACCATTTTAATTAAATGGGTCTTCATATTGTCACTAATAATGAAATCGACATGGTACATTTATTTGAGAAATTTTAAATCCGGTGATAACATGTTTTATAACATGAGTACATTAATACAATGTAACGTTTATTACATGAGCACATTAATAACGCAGTGTATCGTTGCAACAATCCAACCAAAAAAGTACTCATCTGCATGTGATATGAAAAGATAATCGATACCAAGTGCCAAAGGAAACTAAATAGACGAGGGAAGTTGATGGAAGAAAAGGGTTTGGCTCAAGCTTTAGCTATCATGAGGAAAAAGAGAAAAATGTAATGATAGGGAGTGTGATAATGATACGTAGAACAAAACATTTTTTATGAAAGATCTAAATTAATTTATCCACGTGAAATAAGACTAATTGTTCTGATTCATTTGAACTAAACCAATCAGATATTTAGAGAGACGGATCAATAATATACTCCTAACTACATAGATATTGTCCCAACTTAACCATATACTATTAGAACTTTATATTCAACATAATCTCCGTAACCTCACTTTATGTGGCTGCTAAAATTTAAATCCCTTTGAATATTTACCTTTATTTGTTTTCATATTAATCAATCTAACTTCTTGTAGTCTAAATTAATCTACGAACATTCTGTTATGCTCTCAAGTACTATTCTAATTCTTTGTTCTGAAGTTTTTCTTTCTTTAATTTTGATCATAGATACGATGAATTTAACAGTTAAAATACTAGAAAAAAACCGAAATATAAGATCCTATTAATCATAATAATATTCCCTGCAGCCCCTTCACATGATTTTCACCATTTCAACCTAAGATTTCTGCTCATCAATCATATCCCCTCTCTTTCCAGTTGGCATTTTTATTGCAATCATCAGCCTCTCGCCTATGAAAAAGGTTCCCACACTCTGGGACCCTGTATAATAAGCTAGCTCAACCCTCTCAGATTTCACCATCTTCTCCGATTTAACGCTCTTCAGTTCTTCGTCATACTTTATCTGTGGTGACGTAGGAATCGTACCATTCAAGCCTTTTCTTACAAGCTTTGCCTAGATATACAGAGAAAATTAAACAGGTTAAAATATTTTTTCCTTCAGCAATGAAAATGGCATCTTGTACGAATTACGTCTTCGTGTCACTCATTTTTCCTGTTATGTGGCTGAGTTTTTCCACTCAATTGGTATCTGGAAAAGGGAACAAAAGCTATGTTGAAGAGGCCTGCAGTGTGACCAGGTATCGAGACCTTTGCATCCACTCACTGGCATCGTTTTCGACATCGGCCAAGAACAGCCCTAGCAGGTGGGCACGAGCCGGGGTTTCAGTTTCATTGAGCGAGACCAAGAGTGCTGCTCATTACTTGGTAATGTCAAAATTTCAAAGAGAAATGAGTGGGCCTACTACTAATTAACACCGATGGTTGTTCTCAACTGATATTTAACCACTTGCTAATACATGCATAAGTGTGGGGTTTTATCAAAAAATAATAATAATAATTGGTGCTATTATTAGTAGTAGAACAGTTCACTTATATATTTGTATTTTGCTTTGTCAAGTTTCTGACGTGTAGATTTGTTACATTCTTCAACAGGTAACTCTGAAAAAGCACAGGCGTGGTATGCAAGGGAGAAACAAAGTTGCTTTGTCCGACTGCATTGAATGCTTTGGGAACGCGATCGACGAGCTTCACAAATCACTCGGTGTTCTCAGGACGCTTACTAAAACGACATTCGACTCCGAAATGGCGGACCTGAAAACCTGGCTCAGTGCTGCCCTAACTGATGGATACACTTGCTTGGATGGCTTTGAGGGCCAGAAAGGAAAACAAGTCAAATTGCTACAAAAGACGGTTTCGAAAGTTACTCATATCACCAGTAATGCACTGGCTCTTGTTAACAAACTTGCGACTACTGGCTTGGGAAGCCTTCCTAATTTGTAGGAAGAGATTATAACTATATATGTTGTTATGTTGTGTTTAATTAAAGGTTTTTAAAAGATGCTACGTACTAGTCGGACTGCGGAATGTGGCTTAGTGTCTACAACCATAAGCGGACTAGGCGAATTTAAATAAATTATTATTATATCATATAAATAAATGTCTATCTACACTTATATCATATAAATAAGTGTCTATCTATCTACACTTAAAATAAGGGAAAATTAGAATGCCCTACATCTTTTATATAGTTGTTAGATTAAACATTCATCCCTTTTAAATATTTGATTAAGGTGTTTTGATCAATTGCCACCTCAATAATTTTCTATTTATATAATTTTCATGTCATTAATTTAAATGCATTTATATAAAGGTATAAGGTAGCTTAGCAACTAATTGCCTATAATATAAGAATTTAATTTCATCAATCCCCTTCTACACATCAAATGACATTTTTTTTAATAAAATAAAATAAAAAATTAATTAACAAATTCCTCATTACCTTATTATCAGTATTTAAAAAAAAAAATCTCTTTCTATTAAAAATGTCTCAATAAGAAGTTTTCAATACATATTTTCCCACGTATAGATATATAAAAAGATATACTTAAAACTTATGGTACATTTGAGAACAAAAGTATCGACTTTTGGTACATTTAGATTTCAAATGTACCGAGAACCTAAATGTACCAAAAAAACCAAATGTACCCATGGTTATGTAATGTAACCCTTTTGGTACGTTTAGATTTCAAATGTATAGAGAAACCAAATGTACCAAAATTTCAAATGTACCATAAAACCAAATGTGCCCATTGTCAAGGAACCATTTTGGTACATTTAGATTCCAAATGTATCAAAAGACCAAATAAACAAAAAATCAAAAATGTACCACAAACCCAAATGTGTCTATCAGATAACCTTTTTGGTACATTTACATTCCAAATGTACCGAGAAATACAAAAAATCAAACCCACTATAAAACTAAATGTGTCCATATTATAGGTAAATAGACGTAGCTATATAATTAAACAAATATTTATTATGTGTTGGGTCTTCTAAATAATAAAATCTGACAATTTTTTTTTATAAATATTCTATTCTATTCACAAAAAAAAAAAAAAAAAAAAAGTAAAATTATAACAAACAATAAAAAAATGCATAGAGATGGATAATAAATGCATAAAAACAGGGATAAAAGGAAAAGAAAAAAAAAACGAAATGTACAGGAAAAGTCGTGCAAAACTAAAATTCTAAATAAAATTGAACTTACGTGAAAAATTGAAATTAATAACCAAAATTTTAGGAAAATGTTTGATCAAATTTTCAAAAGAATTGTGTCACATCCTGGTCCGGGCCGGAACTGACACACCCTGACTCGGAAAGTCCACTAGGATTCCGAGTCGAGCTGTGCTGGTCAACACCTGGAAGGTGACGAAGCCATAAAAGGTGATAATGTGTAAAATGTGAATAAATTTAAACTTAAAAGTGCCTATATACACAAATACGCAGTGAGTGGGTATGGACCCATTTCACGCGTGATACAGAGCATAAGTAAGCACAGTAAGGTAAGATAATGATTATACTATCATAAGGAGCCACCTGAACTGAGAGTGCCACAAGTCCTTGTCGATACGGAACTTTGCTACTAGAACCTGGAGAGGTGCAAAAATAGAAAACGTGAGTGGTCAAAACAAAGAGTTTCAAAATCATTTCTGTTATCAAAGTTAGTAACCCCTTGCCGTAAAACATGTATAGTTTCTAACAAATCATACTATGTAAAAGTATGAAATCAAAAGTATACTAATAGTAAACCCGGAAGTATACCACTATCCAACATCTCATTAGCAATATAAATAATCACGTGCTTAATAAACGATACTAACATGCAAGTCAGAATCACCTATGGTGATCTGTACAACTGTACACATATATCACATCAATCAATACTAGCACATAAGTTGGAGTCACCTGTACAATTTATCTGTATCTTATCACATATCTCATATACCAATTCCTGCACACGAGTCGAAACCACCTAAAGTGGTCTGTACGACAGGCTGGGTGTAAATAAATATGCTCAAGTACTATGATCACGTGAAGGTTGTGCGAAGTATCGCAAGTCACCTACGAGTCGGAACCACCTAAAGTGGTTTGTACGACAGGCTGGCACCTACCTTGGATCCAAGGGGAATGTGTGGTGCAGAAGCTGAACGATCACGTGAAGACTAGGCCTTGGCCACAGACAGAGCACTAACACCGAGGTGCAGGTTTATGAGCTCTAACATATCTCAACACAATCATACTCACTACTATCACTATCATCAACATGTACTCACCTAAAACTTACCTAGACGTCCGCATCATCATTTGACACTTCAAAGCATTCACAATAATTAGGTTCAGGTAATATAGACATGAATATGCCATGATGTAAATCTGAAATTCAACCATATCATAATACTTCGAGATATATAAACATATATACAAATGGCATGAAATGCATAAACTGTAACACCTCACTCCCGAACTATTTACTTTCGAGAGTAATCATCAATGATAAGTCCAATTAGACACTAGTTAGATTAACTATCATTACTTACCTTTCCTTACTTCAATTTCTTGATTCTTTACATCTTAATTTATGACCAACATTTAACTACCAAAACCTAAGGTTAGAACTTGCATTTTCTACCAATCTCCTTCACACTATTCAATTCCTCAAACAAGGCTATTGTTTCAATTATTTAGTCTCGTTTATTGTATGGTTGCATCTAACGTCTCGTTAGACTGCCTACGTACCCTAAATAGGGATCAAGTCATTCGTAGTTCACATCCATTATTTGTAGGTGACATGCATAAATCAATTTAAAAGCGTTTGTGGAACTATTAATTATATGCCTATGATATAAGGAAAAGACCCACTCACCTGGAGTCCACGCTATGATTCTCTAGCACACGCATCGAGGCGTCCCGAATGATTGGCGCCTGTGGCCAAGTCTAATTTTGCCGAGAAACATCTCAATTTTACATAATTCCGCCGAAAACCATTAAGAGGGTGTGATTCGATTCGACCTCTATGCTCACTCTGACGCCTCCACAAGTGTTTGGGCTTTGTTCCTGAGGTTAAGGGGAGTCTATTTATGGTGGTAATTGGAAGATGTAGCTTCAAATTATGGTGGAATGAAACCCAAACCATGCGCCCCCTTTTTGCACGGTTTTACCCAAAATTCACCAATTTCCACCCAATTTTCACATGAAAATGGAAGAGGGATCAGTTGGCATTGTGGTAAGGGTCATTTTTACACTAACCTTGTCGTCCAAGCTGGCCGGAGATGGGAGAATCCACCAGGTCGGGTCACGGGTTGAGGGAAACCTGGTTTCCCCCTTTTTCTTTTCTCCCTCCTTTCTCCTCCTTGCTCTCTTCCCTGGTTGGTCCCTCACTTCTCTTTTCTTCCTGATTGGGCAGCAGCCCTTCCCTTCTCCTCCTTTCTTCTTCTCCCCCCATTCTTTTTCTTTTTCTTCCCCCTTTCCGTCACATGCAACCACACACACACACTCACACACACACACACCCACCCATTGTCCTCCTTTTTAGGATATATTAAAATAATATAAATAGAATAGTATTTCTTCAAAATGCTTTGGGTTCTTAATTCCAAGTTCACTTCCGCTTGCGCTTACTCGGTCATATCGTCGAGTACTTCAGGAATATACTAAAAGAATATTTAGTACGTCTCACAACACGTTGGTCAATGAAAGTCAAAACTTTCGCCTCTAGGGCATTTTTGTAAATTCACATTTTAAAATTTATAAAATAATAAAATTTGAAACGGGTTGTCACAAGTGTGTGTTTAGTCTAAAAAATTAAAAAACGAGGCGCCTATATCAAAACTATATAGGAAGAGATTATGACTATATATGTTGTGTTTAATTAAAGGTTTCTATAAGATGCTATGTACTAGTTGGACTGCGGAATGTGGCTTAGTGTCTACAAACATAAGCGGACTGGGCGAATTTAAATAAATTTATTATTATATCATATAAATAAGTGTCTATCGACACTTAAAATAAAGATAAAATGCTATACAAGCCAATAAACTCAGTAAGTAAATATACAATTTAAAAGCTAAACAAGTCAATAAGCTCAGTAAGCAAATTAACAAATTACAAATATAAGAACAATTTTCACAACTGAAATTAATTTAACAAATTCTTTTGGGTAGGTTACGTTTTACCACTTTAACTTAAATAACCATTTAGTGTGCTGACTACACTGCCTAGTCCCTCCTCGATTTTAGTGACCATTTTATTCAAAATTGCGACGGAACTCCAATGTCTACCACTTAAGTGCCGACTAGGCTGATTTTTAAAATACTAGTTTAATTAACATATGATTGGGTGGTGGTAGGTTTAGGGTTTTGCAGAATATGACTAATATTATGAAATAAATAAAAGCAAAGCGACATAATTGCATAAAGTGTGCAATGGAACAGTTTGGGGTCTACAACAAAATTTGATCTTGATTTTGTCTGCAATGTGTAAGAATACATTGATGCTAGTAGTGATTCCCAATGCCTTGTACCCACTATTCAACCACACAAACCTCAACCAAATTGCATATTGTTGTGTAACGAACAACATGCACCACAAGAAAAGTGAGCACCAACTACCTTAATTTGTAATTATTTTAGTAGCTATTATTGGAGTAATAATAATATTGTTAATGAGAAAATAGTGGCAAAAATTCAAAAAAAAAAAAAAATTATATATATATATATATATAAATGCATTAGTCACCATTATGGTTTGACTATTACTTATTTTTTACTTTTGGCACAATTTTCTCATTTGCAAAATCATTGCTACCAAAGCAACAACTACTATTTAAACAGTTACAAATTAGAGTAATTGAGGCCCATAAATTCGGCCCATAAATCTCGGTTCGCAAATGAGGCCCATAAATTCGGCCAACATTTGTTGTTGCAGATCTTATTTTCTTCTTCATGTGGAAAGTTAATATTACCAAACAACGTGAAACTACAAACATACAAAATATATGTGCACGTTTTTATACTGTTTTTTTTTTTTTTTTTAGTTAACGAGCAATTATTGAAGTTGTTGGCAAGGCTTTGTTAATACGTAACATGAAGGCGACAAATGAAGACTGTATTTGGTAATAACACACAGATTTCTCAGCTTCAATCGCTTCTCAAATTTGGTCTTTCCATTATTACGCATGTAATTGTGCTAAAAGTCCAAGATGGAGTGGGAGATCCGCCAAGTGCAAGAAAGAAAAGGAAAAGTGTAACTTTCCTCCTTGCCGACAATGAGAATTCCTCATCCAAGTCCTAATTGGATTGGTTAACTCCTTACTCTTAAAAGTTTGTAATCATATAAATATATACATTCGCGGCAATAGATTTGCCGTGACGAAATCACCGACTAATCCTTTTAAAATTCTAATATAAAAAAAACACTCACACGCACACATTGAGAACAGACCGTCCTGAGAGAGAGCTATTCAAACTTCCACCGGAATTACGACGAGGATTGTGCAGCCTTGGAGCCAAGTTTTCCAATATTCTTTCATGTCATCAAATTCAACCATGTCTTTCCTTAGATCAATCATGAACCAAGTCTTTATTTTATATTAATCTCAATTAACTTTTATGTTGAGTAATTGTTATTATGCTTTATTGTTATTAAATAACTAGCTATTATTTGTGTGAATAACTAAATTGTGATTTTTTTTAAAGGGGATCAACTGGTGGCAAGCCACGGTTATCCATTCCTTTCGGGGATCGGGAAGACTCACGGAGGTATTTCAGCTTTCCCCTGATCACATGTCTGGTTTCCACACCAGCAACGGATTTCGAATCGGAGACATGTTGAGTTTAGGAAAAAGTTTCTCATAAAAATTTCCAAGAATTACATAATCGAGTAGATATGTTGATTATGATTTGTACAATTTCCTACAATTATTCATTCTGCGTAAAGGGCTTTCAATTATCTAAATATGTGGCTAGACCTAACTGTGAGACTTGTTAATTTTGGATTGATATCATACAACTTCAACTTTTATAAACTTGTTCCGCATCTTGAAATTAAGGACATTAAATTTGAAAGTCTATGCCTTTTCAAGAAATCAACAACGTTAGTTTTGGAAAGAAAATAGTCGAGTATTTTTTTATTGCTAATAAAACAACTTGTTTGTGAGGTTAAGAGTTTGAGTTAGGCAGACTTCAACTTCGATCTTTTTACTTGATAATATTGGAAGTCGTTTTCCAGGAAGAAAATTGACAGCAAGTTAATCGACCTTAGTGCTTGGAGTGCATGGACGGCCCCCATGTCCGTTCATCTTTTGTGTTTTGTGTAGCCTTGATAGGTCAATTTATTTGCAGAAATCTATATGTCAAACAAATAGAACGGTCAATTTTTATGCATTGGACAGTTTTACTTTTAACAAAAAAACTATTTCTACCGGCCGAAAATAAGTGGTAAGTGATGACATAACCAATGTGAAGTGATGGCATCGCCATCGTTAAGTGATTATGTGAACAAATTTATGAAAGGCGTGTTTGTGGTTTTACTAACACGTCATCAATGAACTTTAAATTTCCGAATGGATCCTATTAGTCAAGTGAATTTAGAATTTAGAATTTAACTTAAAAGAAATGACTAAATTTAGAGATTATTCAAAATTCCATAAACGACATATCAGTAGATTGAACACGCCAGACCTTTGGTATTTTTCCATGTCATAAATAGTTAGTAACATAACATATATACAATTTTTAAAACGCTATATAGTTATTTCGAATGTTATCTATATTCATAAGAAAATAAAAATGGAAAAAACCTAAATATGTAATTTTGAATCTCGTGGGGACTACACCCCAATAAGAATTGGAAAAGCTTAAGGCTTTCTTGGAAAGTTAATGTGAAGAATATCGTACCATTGAGGCTGTTTGGTTGCCAAGAAAAAGTAAGCAACTTTTGTCGAAATTTTCCTCCACAGTCCATGCATCCTCTTCCTTTGTTCTCTTTTTGTTTTGTTCAAAACCTCACGTTTGTAATATTTGGCTTCATATTAATATACTTGTTAGACAAAGTTGATGATGATATATAAACTAAAACAAGAATAAACAATAAATAATATAATTAAAAGGTACCTAATTGTATTTATTTGCTAAACTTTCACTAATAAACTTGGCACCGAGTGAATCAATTGATCTTATTTTACGTTAATTCAAGTTTGATGTGCCTGATAACCCCAGAATTTTCATGTATGAGAAAGGTTGCACATCGCAGTCATATGTGACAATTCCATATATATATATATATATATGTTTGTATGTATGTATGCATGCTAACAAATTTATAAAAAATAGAGGAAGAATTGTTAGGGTTAGGGTTTGTCCACTACAAGTTGCCTAATTCTGGTGGGTGGGAGGACTAGTTTAATTAAAAGGCTTGGGTCGTTGGTCATAGAATAGGCAAAGAAAACAACCCTAATGCGGAGAAATGATTATTTTGGTAACTCTGTTATGATTTCCGTCTCTTGTTTGCTCCTTGATATCCTTTGTTTTAAAAGTTCTAACACTAGTGTTTTTTTTTTTTTTTTTTTTTTTTCTTTTCAAAATGATCTTTGCTCTACATTGTAACGAGTTTATAAATTGGTATTCATGAATTTTTAATTTAAAGACCAAAACTCCTATGGAGCAAACTCTAAACCTATGAATTTTCTCAAAGAAAAAAACATTCATAAATGATATTATTCTCTTCGAAAACTAATTATATTCTTCTTTGGTAAATGAAAATATGATGGTCTTCTTTTTGCTAGGGCTCAATGGTTGAGCATTAAAACCACTCTCATCCTCCATTATAGGACAAAATCCTAACCAATAAAAGGAAGCTTCATATGAGGTAAGATTTTATATTTTCATTGTTGTAGTTATTTCAACGATATCGGCATGCCTATAGCTGCATTGTGAATGATATTTCTTGAAATCTATCGAATAAGCTAAACATAGTCCCCTCAATAATTTATTAGTTTTAAGTTTATACTTTAAATCTATTGGTTAATTAAATAAATCACCGTTGGATGTTTTCAAATCTAACTATTGAATTTGAATCAAGTATTGCATATGAGGAGTTTGGCCTAAAAAAGGGGCTAAGAGGGGGATACATTTGGTCAGCGTAATGTCTCTTTGGCTAAATAATAGCCATGTAAACTCTATAAAATTATAGTTCAACTATCGGTTGAAGACGAATTTATAGACAACTCAGATAATTTTTTTTACTTTTAAACCTCTACTCTTCTCCAATAAAGATGAATTTAGTGGCTCCGCCAGAGTCTAATGTGTGAATAGTCAATTTAGTACTATTTTGGGCTCAATCATGGCAGTTGGTGGCCAATTTTGGCGGGGACGTGGGAAGTCATGCCAAGTGTATGACGCAGGTCATCAGCGTTACTTGTATATGAATGCTCCTTCTCCTCCGACGTGCAAACCGAGTCCTGTATTTGTGGGTCTCATTAACATGCATCATGTCCATGCATGATTGCACCTAAAACCCTACTACTACCACACAACCCACCCCAAATAAACATATAACCAAAACGACATGTAGACCACACAAACGACAAGAATATCAAATGAAATCTGCATAAGTAAATTGAGCTATGAAGGTTAAGGTGATCGAAACTCAACTGGTAAAGAACATTTGCTTATACATGCAATATTCAAATTTAACACCATCCAATAAAAGCAAGCCACCCGTGGTACTAAAAAAACCCACACGGACACTTAAATATTTTTATCCTTTTTAAAAAAAAAAAAAAAAAAAAGGAAAAGAAAAGGGAACAACTGGTGGCAAG
Organism: Pyrus communis; assembly: GCF_963583255.1. Taxonomy (NCBI): domain Eukaryota; kingdom Viridiplantae; phylum Streptophyta; class Magnoliopsida; order Rosales; family Rosaceae; genus Pyrus; species Pyrus communis. The sequence goes on from NC_084816.1 coordinate 24,728,058, forward strand.
TCACAGTTATTCACCCCTTCCAGTTGCGGGGAAGACTCACAGAGGCATTTCAGCCTCTCTTGGCCACAAGTCTAGTTTCCACACCAGCAACAGGTTTCAAACCCAAGACCTCTAATTTTTAATTTGAAGAAAGTTTGGCAATTCGTCATTTATTACTAGGCCACTAGCTCGTGGTTATTTTTATCCTTTTTCTATAAAAGGAAAATTAAAACAGAAAAATTAAAATAAATAAAAAATAAAGAAAACAAAAAAGACCACCACCCAGTAAACCGGAAATTCACCGTGAATCCTCCTTATTAAAAGTGGTGATATTTTTATTTCAAGGACCCCCTACCCTAGGGAGGTACCCCCATTTTGGTTTGTTCTTAGTACCAAATAGAATGAGTCAATCGAGGGGTGCATGGATAATAAAGTGGTAAAGGGAAAGGGAAAGTATCCCTTGACCAAAAGGAAAAAGAAAGGTAAAAAGTGTCCATATTGACCAAAAGAAAAAAAGAAAGGGAAAGTGTCCATATTCATCAAGGGCACCGTGACTAATTATTAGGTTACGTAAAGGGGGTAAATTAACTTAACAACGAAACCTAAAAAATGAAAAACGTAAACCAAAAATCAAAAGAATAGGGTACGAATCCATGGATAGATTCATATGATGAGAGTGAGAAACAGAAAAATATATCACACTGGTTATACTCAAGATTTTGTCAAGTACGTGATCATATTAGGTATAAATTAACTTAGACGGTGGAACCAAATATTAAGTATTATATGTATGGTGGATGTGAGGGTAAATGAAGCGTCCAAATGACTCCAAGTCTCAACAAATTGCCTTTAATTGTAGGGTTAGGTCATTTGTTGACCTTTTGAGGCGGCATCCTCTTTCTTTAGGGTCACATGTACTCAAGTAGTTCATTGTGACCTAATTCTTATTCTTTACAATTTATTTGCTAAAGCCTAAGGATGATATGCTCTTAATATTGCTTGAGAGATTCAAAAGTAAGACTTTTATCTACCTACTTTTGAAAGTTAAAATTGGTCACACAGTGCTAAAAGAACCCCGTTCAATAAGTGGACCACATTAGCTACTCGTTTTTAGGTTGGGCAGTAAGGGTCGGAGAAGGGCAATCATCCATTTAAAGGCCAACATTCTTAAGACCAAAAAGTTAGGTAGAAAAAAGCAACAACTTGGACTTTTATGTAAATTACCAAAAAATATTAAAGCAATTGAGTTATGTGGTCGATTTAAAATTCCAACTTGGTCAAAAGTATTCTATAAGTTTATTTTAGTTTGCCAAGATTTCATTTATGTAAAACACAAAAAAGGCACAACCAAAATCTCTAAATGTAGTGAATAAAAACAATTTATGTGCAACAATAGAGACATTTGTTTTCTATCTATATGTCTCTTTATGTCAACTCAACTAGTGGAAATTTGAAATCTACCATCAATTTTTTATAAATAAACATCTAGCAGGTGCTTCTCCTAACGTAGAATAGTTAGCGGATAAGTTTATGGAGCAGTTTGACAAGCATAGGCCGAGGAAGAAGCAGTTTGGACGAAATCTCAAAGTTCTTCCCTATGAGGCTCGAGCCTTATTTTTCTTTAGGAAGTAGGGTTTGATAGGAGTGTTTAAACAACTTTTGGAGTTGTAATCATACTTTTTAATTTTTATTATCAAATAAACTTGAGGTTGCCTTGTATCTTTGTTTAGGGTTTTATCGTTGAACAATCCCAACTTTTCCACTGCTTTCGTTGTGTTATCTTAGAAAACTAATTTTATAACCCAAAAGATATTTTAAAATTTTTCTAACCAACCCTTTTAGAACGTGATTAGATCCATTTTAATAGCAGTTTCAAACAGACCTTCAACTCAAATAATTATGTTGGCTTTTCACGTGTACCACAATATTTTCCTACAGACCGATAGTTTCGATTAATTTGAAGTAAACGATAGCTTGTACCAAATATTTTATATAGCAATGTAATCAGTTGCATCGATATGATAATAGGCACGTGGAATGTGTATCAGTTGCGTGTTTATATTCTATAATCCATGGATCTAAAAGTTGATGCGTGACATGTAGCCTGCAGATATAGAAAACTAGAAAAAGAAAAAAATAAAATGAAAAATACAAAGAAGTAGAAGAATGCATTTTCTGCGGCTTGTAAGTATGTACTAACAAGCGCATTCCCTTGTGATTTCTGAATCTCCAAGTACAAGATGAACATCTGTCCTCCAGACTGCACCAGTTTTATAAAAACTAATTAATCCGCACTGCTGAGGTCCTTAATCTTTTATACGTTTGGTTAATCTGCAGTTTGTTAATTTTTTAATCATGTTTCCAGTTTGTGCACACAACTCAAGTCGCCAGCAAGACTACACCACAAACTTATTTTTGGTTTAGTTTTGGAAGGGAGATTGAGATTCACTTCCCACTTTTGTGTCTGAAACCCATAAATCGAGTGTTCCAGACCACTTAATTTCTTGTTTAGGGCTCTTATTAGCTCATACCATTAGCTCACTTCACAAAAATTCAAAAACTTGAACTGCCCGAATCTCTTTCTCTCTTTGTTGAACCATTCGAGTCTCTGAGTCTGCCGCCTTCGGACATAGAGATCCGTTGCATTCCATGAAAAAGAATGGAAGTTGTGATTTCACATGTTTACTTTAATTTTTGGTCATTGGATTAGTTAGGTCAAACGAAAACAACAAACATGATTAAATATGAATGTGTAAGAGGTTAAAAAAGTGTGAAAATGATTTCCTTTTTGGAACTAGAGATTCTAAGGTGCTTGTCATAAGTTTGAACATCCATTTTTATCGCAAGAAATTTGTAGCTTAATTGTTTAAGAACATTTCTTTGCTTATAACGTTTTGACTTCGAATCTCCTTTCCTCAATGTAGTTTGTATATTAGCAAAATAAATAAACATTAACATTGGTTAAGACTCTGAATTGTGAATAATTAATTTATGAGAAAATTTCTTTATGGTGAATCCTGCTCCAAAACAATATCTAATCACTATTTAGTGGCACTAATTGTAGGAAAAGGATCCGGATCCTTTTCTTGGGGATCTTAGGGATCATGTGATCGTGATTGTTCATCGTACGTCGTGCGATCAGTTTTCGTTAGGTACTATTTATATTTAATTTTAAATTTTAAATTTTGAAATGATTTCTGACCGCACTATATACGATGAACAATCACAATCATAGGATCTCTAAGATGCCCAAAAAAAAAAGATCTGGCGAGAATCTTTTTCCCTAATTGTATATTTTTTGGTCATGATTCTGGGTAAAAATCTTGAATTAAAATCCATAACTTGATAAGTGTTGCCTTTATAATGCTGGTTTTTGCCACAAACAAACATACATGGATCTTATTGCCAATGTTCCCCGTAAGTAAATCATTGAAGTCTTGGTGTGAAATGTAATGTGTACTTTCTACTTTCCTTGAATAATTGAGACTACATTTGCCTCCCATCAACCGATCTAGGTGTTTTTTTATTTTTATTTTTATTATATATATATATATATATTTTTTTTTTTTGGGCAAGATGAAATCCGCGACTCCACTTTGACTAGTTTCTTTTAAGTTACTAGCTCTGCCTCAATAACTTTAAGATATTTTATTAAGCGTCTTGATCCAACAATAATTATGTGTAATTGGACGTCCGACTTGTGTATGGATCCACTAGTGCTCACTCCATTTTGTAACCTTAGTGAACTTGGATTTTAACTTCGTTGATTTAGAATGCTTAAGTATGTACATGTATAATTATACACTGAAATTTTTAGCAATTAAACTCTTAAATGTATATCTAACGCTTTCTTATTTGTTCGGTGCATGGCATAAAACAAATCAAAATTTCATGGTAAACACGGGTGTTGGGGAATGATACGGGGGTGCACCTTCAATCATGTCAAATGAACAGTGCCTACGAAGGACTTGATTTGACATTCATAATTATTTTGAAGAGCAAGTCAAAATATCTAACTGAAGAATTAATAATACCCCCCGAGTCTCCACCGCCTCCAGTTAAAGGGAAAATTTTTAATTATGACTGGAATATAAGTGGTATACTACGTGTTTTAGTATGAATAGTGAAAAAATTTATTTTTTAAGTTATTAACTTTTTAGCACACATAACTTATTATTTGTATAGTGACACATGATGTACCACTTCGTATACTGTTCACACTGAAAAATCTCTCTGGTTAAAGCGAGTGACCACCAATGTTAAATTGTTAAACCATTAATTACAATTAGTTCTCTTTTTTTTCTTTTTTTTTTAAATTAGCTTGTGACTTTGCTACGACACTCAAACTTTTTGAGAGTCAGAAATATTCATTAAGACATTTCAGCCTTCCCCATTTACCATCGTGCGATTTACTAGCGGCATGAATCGAATCCAGGACGTGTTGTGTGAAATACGAGTCTGAAATTTGTCTATAACCATTGAACTACTCCGTGATAGTTATTAATTAGTTAATTAATCAATGAAAAAATCGAAATACATTAACCAAATCCAAAGCCTACCAAATCACCCAACTATTAAAAATAAACATCTTTAATACAACAATATATTTGCATTAAGAGTGAAGAATTTGGATTAAAATACATAACGAAGTTTGATATTATAAATTAGTATTGAAATTTGTTATTTCGTAATTCAAATTTCAAAACTCTGTTAAAGTTAAAGAAAAATATCAATAAAATATTTTACTACATGACAAACATAAACGACGCTTTATCGCGTTAACAAAAAATTGTAATAAATATGCATCCTAATGCGGATTCAACATCCCTTGATATTTTTCACCGATCAATTACCAATTTAATACACTAACGTAATTATTTGACAAAAAACAAAAATAGGTGACAAACCAATGAAATCCATTCCCATAAAAATCACACCAAATGACAACCGTTTCCTTTTCAAACAGAAAAAGGAGCCAAGTGCCGTTTTGTAAATACCGCCAAAAGCCAGACCCTATTTCCCACCCCCTCACAGCTTAAATACCCTCGGCACACACACGAGTGAGACTGCATCACAAAAACCCGGCACAAAGCGAGTTGCCGGCGATTCCAACTCGTTTAACTCAGATTCTCAAAACTCACTCTTCCTCTTCCGACGCAGTTCCGACAAATGGGTTCGGGGCTGATTTTCCGAGGGCACGAAGCGGACCAACAGGTGGCGGACACCTATTCGCCCAAACCTCCGAAGCCGTGGGCCTCCGTGACCCGCCCGATTCAGTACTTGCTCCGAGAGCAGCGCCTCGTTTTCATCCTTGTGGGCATTGCTATCGCCACCGTAGTGTTCACCCTCCTCCCGTCTTCCGCCCCTATTTCTCCGTACGCCACCGGTAACGTCCCGATCTCGAACGAGTACGTCCGGTACGACTTCGATTCGTCGGCGACGGCCCATTACAAGCCGGCCTACGACCGACGGTTCGGGTTGAACAGCTGGAATTCTGGCGGCAAGGTGCCCCTGGGACTGAAACGAAAGGGGCTCCGGATCGTCGTGACTGGCGGGGCCGGGTTCGTCGGATCGCATCTTGTGGACCGTCTGATTGAGCGAGGCGACAGCGTGATCGTTGTGGACAATTTCTTCACCGGAAGGAAGGAGAATGTGATGCACCATTTCGGAAACCCGAGGTTTGAGCTCATCCGGCACGACGTCGTCGAGCCGCTTCTGCTCGAGGTCGACCAGATCTACCATCTCGCTTGCCCTGCCTCCCCTGTTCATTACAAATTCAACCCTGTCAAGACCATTATATCCTTTCCTACTACAATTTCTTGTCATTTTTTTTAAATTCATTTAACATTTAAGGAGTTGCAGAGTCCTGACCAATCAATTAGTCCAGCGGTCATGGCCGACTTGCTGTTGCGGCCAATTGACTATGGCGGTCGGATAATTGGTCAGGTGGTCAACACTCCTTGGTTAATTGGCCAGGGTACAGAACAGTCAGTTGGTCAGGCGGTTACATCATCTCGTCAGTTGATCATCTCGTCAGTTGAGCTTGACAAGAGTGACCCCGCCTGACCAATTGGCCAATGCGGTCATCGTGGCAGAATGACCGCCAGAGAATGACCGCCAGACAATTGCCCGATCGGCAACATTGTCAAGTCTAACTGACCTAACTCATGCATAACGTTTTAGTTCCAATTGTTGTTGTAAATTTTTTTGAAGCCTTAATTCTGAATCTTTGGAGATGCACAAAACCAATGTGGTGGGGACTCTAAACATGCTGGGTCTCGCAAAGAGGATCGGCGCGCGGTTCTTGCTGACGAGCACCAGCGAGGTGTACGGCGATCCTCTGCAGCATCCGCAGGTTGAAACCTACTGGGGCAACGTTAATCCAATCGGTGAGTTTCCGAACATCATCTCTTCTCTCTCGGTTTCTTTAGCCGTTTCTACCTGTCGTTACGGCGTATGTTAGCGGCAAGATGTGCGTTTAGTCTAAACTGCGCGGGACGGGCGCCGGGTGTCCGTGTCTTTGATTTGAAACAAGTTACGGAGTCTAGTGCACGTTGGACAAGGTGGGTTGGGCCCACGTGGCCAAACGTTCCTTAGATCCGGTCGGTTTCCACGGTGAACGAGAGATCCGTGATTTGCGGGTCCACTCATCGGACGGTGGGGATTAGTGTTCTCTCCACGTCTCCGCCATGACCAATGGTGATTGGCAGTAAAATAAGTAATTAGGGGAGGGCAGGAATGTAAAATCGACAGGCGTTATTAGGTTTAGAGTGGGTCTAGATCTGACAGGGTGTACAGAGTTTTTGGTCTGTTACCTGACAAGGTAGTTGGCTGTCTGAATGGCTGCCAGGTGTCCGAAGTTGTTACGACGAGGGAAAACGTACGGCCGAGACATTGACCATGGACTACCACAGAGGAGCTGGAGTTGAGGTATGGTAACATTTGCGTGTTTCACATTTACCCTTCACCTTTATGGAACCGATTCCCTTGGGACTCAAAAGAACTGAGCCAACTCATTAAATGATTCGCATTATTAAAATTTGATTCAACGTCTACAACGGATTCTTTAAAAGTTGTAATAATTATAGATGTTGGATCAAATTTCAATATTCCGAATCATTTGATCCTTGTGCTTGGTTTCTTTGGGTCCAGAGGGGATCCGGTTCCCACATTATAGATGCAAAGTTTGAATGTTTTACTAACGTCACATGGATCTAATGTTCATTTGTTCAACATATCAACCAAATTATTGATATTTTCGTTGAAAAATTAAGAATTAATATGGAAGGGGATGAAATGCAAGCTTCACCCCATATAGACGAGATATAGAAAAATCAATAAATATCAACGATATTTAATGATTCACTACAAAAATTTTGCCTAAACTCATTGCGAATTTTGAACTATTGAATTTTGAATGAGAAATTTTCGACTAAATTTGAATGAGTTGATACACCCACCTGTTGCAGATTTTCATAATTTCCATAAAAGGTAATTATATGGATATCAATATCCATTGGTATTTCCGCCTGTATCGATATTTTAAAAACTGCATGTATCAAAGTTAGTGATCACATTTTATAAAGGGGGTCTAGAAACATTCGAACTTGTTTTTATCCAAAATCTTAGATGTAATGATTTTTGTTTGCAATTTGGTATGTCATTGCAGGTTAGGATTGCTAGGATTTTTAACACTTACGGGCCAAGAATGTGCATAGATGACGGCCGTGTTGTTAGTAACTTTGTTGCTCAGGTAAATTGCTTGTATCTTTGATTATCTTTCGTTGAAACAGTGAGCTGTTTGTTTTAATGCTAAATGCGGGATGGTTGCAATAATGCAGGCGTTGAGGAAAGAACCGATGACGGTTTATGGTGACGGGAAGCAAACAAGGAGTTTCCAATATGTTTCTGATCTGGTGAGTGAGTCTACTTCAATACCATATATTAAGAAGTCGGTGTTGTTTATGTTTGCTTTGTTGCGTTGTGCTTAGCTTGGCAGTTTAATACTCCAAATTGCTTCTTTTTAGAGTTTATAGAATCGAGCCATGTGAAAATTTTATAATGCAAGATTAGAGACTAAGAAGGTGATTAAAAGTTATTAGTGAACATTATGTTGCCCATGTGCATCATACAAAGCATTTGAAATCGGTTTGTGAATTAAAATTTGTGCAGATTAGATAAATATAATTGATGCTTTTGTGCACATGCTGCGCACTTCAGCTCTGATCTAAGCAAAATTAGTCAATGTTTTGCATTTCGATCAGTTTTTTCGTATGAGAGTAATCATCAACATGCATTTGTTAATTGCATCTTATGTTGGTAAGTCTGGGTTGACTAGTTTGTGTTTTTGCACCATCGTTGTTTGCTCGGAGGAGTAATACGAATTTTTCAGAATCAAAACTAGTAAACCTCAGAAAAGCAGGATGTTCGTGTCTTTTGCGATGTTTCTTTTGAAATTTTTATAAATATATTGGAGGAAGTAAACAGTCCAATTTAGGGTATCTGGCGCCTGGTGGCGATCTGTTTTAGCAGGTATAGTAGTAGGACAATTTTTGGTAGATTTTCTTGCAAGTGAGATTTTCTTACGTGCAAGTGTGATTTGGGATAGAATACTTCGTAGTTGGGCGTTTGGGGTGTGCTTTTATATGTTATGCTGGGAAGCGGAGAGAAGTTACTTCCACTCATAAGTGATTTTCCGGTTTAGTACTGCTTGTTGCTGATGCTGAAAAGTAATATGACACTGCCGTTTTGTGTATCGCAACCCACAACAGGTGGAAGGTCTGATGCGTCTGATGGAAGGTGAACATGTGGGACCCTTCAATCTCGGAAACCCGGGTGAATTCACCATGCTCGAACTTGCAAAGGTAAAATTAAGATCAGATGACATCCCTAATCAAATGTTGCAGCTTAATAATTTTCTGGTTCATCACTTATTTTGTATTTTTTGCTTGTTTTTTGGTTGGTGCTTGCAGGTGGTGCAAGAAACAATCGACCCAGCAGCAAAGATCGAGTATAGGCCGAACACAGAGGATGACCCCCACAAGAGGAAACCTGATATCACAAAGGCTAAAGACTTACTCGGCTGGCAACCAAAGGTGTCCCTTCAAAAGGGTCTCCCTCTCATGGTCTCTGACTTCAGGAAACGCATCTTCGGTGACCACAAGGAAGGTGGCGCTACCACCGCCCTGTAATGTATCTCCCGATGTTAATGTCTTGGCATGGCAATTGGCTAATATACTTGAATTCTCACTTGCAAACCGGCAACGGGGAAAGACAATTCCTTTCTTTCGTTCTTTCTTTCCCGTCCAATTCCCAGACAAAATACAGCAGCAAAGATGTCGCAGCTGCACTAGTGGCAAAAACAGTAGAGTATAAGTTCCAGCACCCCTTTGTATGTCCTTTTGTTCGTTCTGTGTTGTTATCGTCTTAAAGCTTAATAGAACAGCGAGAGCTTCTCTTTTCCGTCTTCCTATTCTTTTCTGTGCCACCGGTCCCCATTAGAGGCGGCATTGATAAGATTACATAAATTTTCATGATATTTACTTCTTGTATTCTGAATTAGCTTCTCCAAATTATTGATCCATTTCATTAGATGCTTGTATGCACCAAAAGCCCCAGGTTCGGCGAGGTTAATGTATTAAAAGGGAGAATTTTTAGCAGATGGTGCTGCTACGTTTGGCAGCGAACTCGCTTTGGGTAAACCGTATCAGTTACAATTGTGAAGGACCTTTTTTTTCCCCTATGCACCTCTTTTGATTTTTGGACTTCACATCGAAGACATTAAAGATGGATCGAGCGAAATAAACAGAGATGTGTGAAAATCATTTTTCTAAAAGTACGATACTCATTAGTTAAGTGCATCTGATATTCGGAGATAAACTGTTATGGAGAGGTCCATGAAACATCTCTAATGGAAACACCGTAATTTTGAGACCGTGAATAAAAGGGGCAACATTTAAGAGCTAGGGCTACACTGGCGAGTGATGTAGCAATCTGCGCCCTCTCAACCCACAAAAATATGACGGCGTCCGCGGTCGCTGCTTTTTTTTTGGTGTCTGGGATGGTGGAGATGCCGTGCCGTTCATTTTCGGAATGCCATTCTTAAACGTGTGGATTGGTTGCACCACGACGGAGTTGTCATCAGTCGTGTGCTTCTCAAGCCAAGTTATGATGTCTGCAAAGACGACTTCCACGTTCCCATCGGGCTCTCCCGACGTTAGGCCGTGCCACATTCCAGGGTACAGTTTTATGGTCTTGTCTGTGCTGCTGGCTTTCTCATACAGTGATCTGCTCACCTCTGGGTCTGTAACTGTATCTGCCTCCCCATGCAACACGAAGAATGGTAGCCTCACCTGCCCAAATGAATCCCAAAAATCAACGCTAATCGGGTCAATTAGCAGTCTAAGCAGTCTAGCATTACTACTGAATCAACTAGGCAAACGAAAGCTAGACCAGTTGGCCAACATAGTGTGTCGGTCAAAATATATTGAATAAAATGGTAGCAAGAAAATACCTCATGCAAAGTGTCTTCAAGGGTCATGCTAGTTCTCAGCATTTCCAGTGCTGTTTTAAGCCTCGGCTTGTCTTGATATATCAGTTTGTTGCTCCTTATCTGAAGGGGACACCATCTAAACATTTAAACTCGATCCATTTCTATCTAACATTTCGAAAAAAAAGTTACAAGTTTGAGGCTATTTAGTTCCAGCAGCTTTCGCAAAAGATTCACTTTCGTTCCTGTATTTTTGATTGCATCAAAATTGGTATTGAGTTTTGCAAATTGTACAAATCCGAGAGAATCGTTCAACTTCTGTTAGGTAAATTAGACGGACTCGCAGAAGGAACGTCTTCGGATTGGTACAAAATTTAAAGTAGAGTTAATTGTCACCTTTTCGCGCTTTACAGGATCTTTGAAGGCGGAGTTAATGACGTCCTTGGTGGGTACTATCTTCCATTTGGGAATAATCCCCTCCGCTCTGGTTAATACATTGATCACCAGCTGGTGTGGCTTGACCTTTTCTGATATCTACCAAAATATTACTCGCAAATTGTGAGCAAAACTTCAGCCCGATGGTCGGATTAGGCGAGCAAAACTTACACGCGAAATAACCAAACGTAAATTGTAATGTGTGTTACTATTACCTTACACATGGGTGCAACAAGAACAGCACCATTCCAAAATGTAGGATCCTTCTTGTGAAGCAACAGGGAAACTGCCCCTCCCATGGATTCTCCATACAAAAATCTACACTTGTCCCGGTAATCCTCATCCGCTGCGATACCATTTTAAAATCGTTTTCATTAAAACTAAAATAACTTTATATTGTCACACTTAAAAACTTCGTAATTGAATTGGATACATACCACAAATTGATTTGAAGAATTCATTGCAATCGTTGACAATGTTTTCGAACTTCTTGATGTAACATCTAACCCCTCTCGAACGTCCATGGCCCTCGTAGTCGATTCCAAACACGGCATAGCCCGCGTTAGCTAGGCGAATCCCACACTCTATGTACATGATCATAGCACATCGAATTAATTTATCAATTAACGGTTAACCCCAAAATCAAAAAGTAATTAAGTCATATCAATATTTATAAACTAGAGACCCTACGGTCCAAAATTTGTTTGCCAACCAAATTCAAACCAAACCAAAACAAACCCGGTTGACCAAAAATTTCGTTTTCATTTGGTACCTCGTTCAGACGACATGGCAGTTGAAAATCCCGATGGAGGGTTGCTGTCAATGATGGCCCAAAATAATAAATTTGAAAGGAAAAAGCACACCTCACATTATAATTTTCAAATAGCAAATTAAATGCCGAAAATGTCTTGAGAAAAATTTGCGTTCACATGTACTCGTTGCAACTGTCTCTCTTGCGATATATATTTATGTGAGTGGTACATGTTCTAAATGCGATTGATATACAATATGCAAAGAATCATTTTCTTTGGGATTCTATGATCGTGATCATTTATTTTATATTATGCGATTAAAAATTACTTTAAAATTAAATATAAATAATACTTAACGAAAACTGATTGCACAATATACTATAAATAATCACTATTATAGGATTCCAGAAAAAACGAAAAAAAAAAAGGATTCGAAAAGAATTCTGCAAGGATCATTTATCTAAAAAAAGGTAGTCAAAGATTAGGGCAATTATTTAAGATAAAGTCTAAAGTAGATAGGACGTTTTCATTGCTTATTAATTAGCATTATAGACTGCACGCAAGGGTAACTGACCGGAAAAGAATCCACCGCGATGATGATCGTTCATCATACATCGTGGGGTTAGTTTTCTTTAGATATTATTTATATTTAATTTTAAATTTTATATTTTGAAATGATTTATGATCGCACAATATATGATGAACGGTAACGATCACGCGATCTTTAGGATTCTCAAGAAAATGATCAAGCGAGGATCCTTTTCCCAACTGACCTACTAAATGCCAATTATAAAGATTCGATGGGATACATGTAGCTTAGCTAGAAACTCGCTTCCCTGTTCATAAAAATCGAAGTAATATAGAGATTAGATTTCTTTCCCTTCCTCTTTCCATCTCCTTTCATATTCTCTATTTTGTTTTTCTCTTTCTATAAAAAATTAATAATGTTGACGTGACTTAACTGTGATCGTTCAAATAAAAGGAAAGGAAAGAAAAGAGAAAAAAAGAAATGAGAGAATTCTACTATGTAATATAGTGTCCTGGTACTCACTGTTTCGTGTCTACGTAGAAACTATTTAAAATTCAACATTTTATCAAAATAGATGAAACAGAATGGCAGCAGTCATTCAGTGCAGTAGGCATAGGGAATACGAAGAGTATGGGCAATAATAATCCCGCGTGGGTGGGATAGGACATAAAAGGACGGTGCAACACACATGTTTGGCAATGATTTGAGCTTATCCGCGCTTTGTTTCTTTTCTAATTCCTGTCTCTCCTTTGTGAATCGTAAAAAATGCAGAGCAGGAATAGCATATGAGAGAGCAATATCATCAGAATTCACATGCGCCTATTTCTCTATGAGAAATGGCAAGGAGAGACTCTTAAAGTGAAATTTTTTATGTACTCTCAGCTACCTTATAGTTTAACAATAATTTTCGTGTTAATATCATAAAATATTATGCTAAAAACATAAAATTACAAAAAAATCATAATGAGTTTTACTTTTGAGAGAATCTCTTTAATCTCTTTCCCTATTTCCCAAAAGATATTATCATCTTTTGATTCGATAACATAACCAACTAGACATATGCCCTTTTTGAGAGGCAAATTACTGCAAAAAGGTAGTGACTTTCACTCTCGTTTTCTCGTTTTGTACTTATACCTGTGTATTAATACTTTTTTATTTGCGTTTGATCTATTTAATTTAAAATCTAGAAAATAAGAGAGTACTTTGGGAGAAGAAAATTGCAAAAATCACTTTCCTAGAAGAAAAAAAACCCATCGGTTGAATTGAAAATTATTACCTCGTGAATTGATTTGCCTAATTTTAGGGTCTTTGCATCCACTAGACTTACCTTTCATGCAGAAAAAGGTGGAGATGAAGAAAGGTGAAAGTTACCTTAAAACTTTCTTTCCCGTTTTACCGTTGAAAGGGGAATTACTGTCTTAACAGTATAATTAAAAGTTAAATGCCAGATTAATTAAAGAAGTAATGGTAATGGAGATTAAGAAAGAAGAAAGAAGGAATGGAAAACGAGGAAGATGAGTTATTTAAGATGATATTTAATACCTCTCATGAAACCGCTGCACTCCATGCCGTACCCTGCAACTCCATAATGAGCACCGATTAATATCCACACATGCTCCCATCAAACAGGGATGCAGATTCGGACGTAGCCGAGTTAGTTAGAACAGTGTATTTGCTCGAGTTTGAAAGAACAAAAGAGAGGAGAGAGAGAGAGAGAGAGAGAGAGAGAGAGAGTGTGTACCATGGCAAAGAAAAACAAGGGCCTTTGGAGATGAAAAGGGCAACCATCTGCAAGTAAAAAGCTGCACTCCTCTTGAATTCCTTATGTATACCTTCTCTCATGGAACAAAATAAACACCATTAATTAGAGAAAACACAATCTAGACAAACATATTATATATATCAACATTGTCTAATTCAAGCAAACACATATATGTGTATAATATATGTGTATATACTTACTTCCTGATATTCTCCCTCCATGTTCACGCAAGAGAGCAAATTTAAAGAAAAGAAAACGACTCAGAATCCCATGTTTTTTATCCAACTGTGGATCTGTAGTGACGATGATAATTTGGAAAAAGAGAAGGTTGATGAGCGGCAATGTTATAAATTATAATATAATATTAGCCAAAAGAGGGAGAGATTCTGAAGGAAGATGGCGAAGAAAGTGGAGACTCTGAAACAGACGAGATGAGAGAAAGACAGAGGGACCGTGGGTACGTGTTTATCTGGAAATGTGATTTCTTTTCCAAAACCCAAATTGCGAAATATATGAAATGAAAGAAAATGTGGATTGGCGTGGTAAAGAGACCAATTAGTACATTTTGCCAAAAATGAAGAAAGGAAAAGGAAATACATAAGACTATCTCCTACTATTGGGTGGAAATCGACAAAATTTAGCCTCATATCTCTACTAATTAATGAAACATTATTTGTCAATCAAAAGAGGATGAAAAGACAAATTAGTCTTCTATTATACAAAAAAAATGATGGGCAATAATGTAATTTCACAAGTTCAAATTTTACTATTTTTTATTGAAACTTCACCTATAAGTGATGTTAAAATATCTCTAATATTTAAAATTTAAAAAAAAAAAAAAAAACCTCTCACTTCCTTCACGTTCTCTCTCTCTCTTTTTCTCTCTTCTTCTCATTTTCTAAAAAAATGTGCTCATACACACAAAGTGTGTAGGTAAATGCTAGTTTTTAATTAAGAACTATCATTAGCACTCTAAAAATTTAATTCTACGCTTCTCATAAACGTATTTTTCTTTCTAATTGTAGAAAGTTTGGAGTGCAAAATGAGATTTTTAGAATGTCAATAACAATTCCTTTTTAATTATTTGTTTTTATGTATGAAGTTAGTTACTTTTTTCCTCCAAGGGTTAATGACCTATAATTCTCACCCGAACTTTATATTTTGTTAAATTTTTGTATTTCTTTAATATTTTTTTGTATGCTAACAACCTTAGACTTAGTTTTTGTATAATCTATCTTCTTTTATTTTACGATTGTTTTGATGTAAAAAATTCAAATTCTAAAAATTTTCTGTGGAACATTTTATGGTTACATACAAATGGATGGGTATTCATAAATTTTTTACGTTGGATCTAATTTAGATTAATTAATAATATTATTTTAACTATTAAATTTAAATTTGAGTTGTTGGATTTTTTTATTATTGTTAATTGATTAAAATGTATTTTTGCCATTGGATTTTAAAAGTAACCCAAGAGGCAAGGCTCATTGAATCATAACCCAAGAGGAGCGACAACCGATGAGTGGCAATTGTTAAGAAATCACATCCACAAATTATTTTAGTCCTATTGTGTGCCGCGCCACACTGGATTAGCCTGCGTCAATGGAATTGATGCGTAGGCCCTGCTATCCCCCTTTTTTACCTGGATTCATTGCCATAACGGCCCCATTTTCCGGAAATAGATTATCTCCGGATCCCTTGCACCCAAAATCTTATCCACCCTAGGTGGACGCAAGACCCAAATACTCACCGCAATAACAAAATCTTGTTTATTCCACCCCCAGAATACACCTCTTTTGATATTCTTTTCCACCGATGGGTTGGAGATAGTTTAAAGGCTTTATAATACAGTAGCATACAATAAAGATGTTTTGTGCATTAATGTAATAATAATGCGTTTCTTAAAATGAAAGATTTCAAATTTTACTCATATAGAAGGAGTTTAATATCTAATTATACATAATGTACTGATAGTTAATCTAAAAGTCACTTTCTCCATTGTCGCTTCATTTGGACCCAAAAAGGACAATGTCTTTTCCTCCATTGTCGTTTGTACAAAAAAAAACTAAGCAATTAGTGTCGTAACAATTATGTGTTTCGACGTTTAGTGCATCACGAGCCGTGAAAAAGTTGATAGTAAAGTTCACGGAAAAAAGAAAGAAAAAATCCTTAAAAATGTATAATTTGTATAGTTGTATATACGGGAGCACCATCTTTTACTTTTAGGTGATATGCATTTTGCTTTGATACCTATTTATTTATTTGTGTCACCAACCAAGCACCAAACTTTTTAAAGTCATTTGATATAGTTGCTTGTGCCTAGTTAAATTTATAACATCATTTAATTTTTAGGGCACTATTTTCTACTTAGAGTAGGATTGTCTACCCTTCTATCTCCTCCTATTTAAACAGTTGCGATTATGCCACATCTACATCTTGTTTTGAATTTTTTATATGGAGAATAAGACAAAAAAAAGAGTGTGACATGAGAGGATGGAAGATGATGGTAATAGGAGGGGAGATAATCCTTCTCCCGCACCCTGTCCACTTAGGAAGAGGATTCTCTACCCTCCTATTCCCATCTCCTTTCATCCCATCCTCTCAAACATTGTTTTTTGTCTTATTATCTCTATAAAAAAAATCAATATAAGATGTTGACGTGGTTTAACCGTAACCGTTCAAATAGAAAAGCATAGAAGGGTAAAAAGATTAGGAGAGTAGAGGATCGTAGAGAATCCTGCTCCGTCTACTTTAGGGTACCAAGAGATTCTGATAAGACTTTAAAATGACTTTAGGGTACCATCTACCATTTCTACTTTAGGGTGCCCTGTTTAATTTTGAATGGCGACAAGTCCACCCACCACTCCTCTCTTTTTTACCCACCTTGTATTTTTAGTTACGCCCTCTTAAACTGCACTTTAATTTTATTTTGTCCTATCACTTAAAAGTTATTACTTTATTTTCTAAAGCTCAAAATGGGTTTCACTTTGACTTGTATACTTTCTCTTCTCCTTGAAACTTATAAATCGCGTCTTAAAACATATGTGGGATCCAACACCCAATAAGACTATGCCACATATGCAATAAATTTGATTATAAATCTCCATGAGTTAACATCCAACAATCAGAGAATATTAAGTTAAAAAAAAAAATTGAAGAGATAAAAAAAATTAATTAGCCTGCACACCCAACTTAAACGCACACAAGAAACTAACAGTAAGGCATTGTGGAGCTAATTTAAAGTTTTATTGAGACGATTTTGAAGTTTTAGGGAGCAAAATGAGATCAAAATCGAGTTCCAAGATGCAAAGTGGAGCGAACTATGAGTTTCAGAAAGTAAAGTGACGATTTTTTAGTTACATGGAGCAAAATGATATTAAAATCGAGTTTCAAGAGACATAGCTAAAAATAAACCTTATTTCTAATATCGGCCTAAAATATCTTTGTATAATATGAAAAGAGAAAAAATACTTGAAAATAAATTTGATAATCTTTCATAAATACTTTGATATTTCACCAACCGCATAACCCTCACACCCAAAATAGGAACCAAATTATTGAGTCGTCACCTAAACAATTGACCTCGTATTCATTCATTCAACCAGAGACTGACTTCTCATGCTTTCTTCACAAAATTAGGTTAACAGGTAGTCACTCATTATCTTTCACATAAATAGCCTAGGCCCTCATTGGTTCCTAATTACCAAATTACAACCTACATCATCTGCTTCTTGTTAATACTTACATATCAAGCAAGAATCGTATCGAAGCCAACTCAAACAGAATCAATGATGCACGAAAACGCAATGTTCAAGTGTAAATAGTTATTTTATGCACTTGGTTTTGAGATGGTATGAACCTACGCGGAGTAGAAACTCCGTCTTTTATGCAATCACAAATAAACTTACAGAAAAACGAAGATAAAAGCTCTATAATATTGCAGTAATGTCTAAGTTGACTAATTATAAACAGAGATTTGCCTATTCTTTCGTGTGTGTTTTTTGGTTTTTCAGGTATCAACATGTACAATGCTCACCTGGTTTAGTTTCACCCAGAATTCAAAGACTGAAGGGGTTTATCGGTTGAAGGGCATTCATTCTCAATTAAGTATGCATTAAAGGGAACATCTGCAACAACACTGAATCTTTATTATCCCCTCTACTGGTGTACAAAACAAACAAAAACTGAAAGGCATACAAAAGAATTGAATCGTCAATCAATAGTCACTTGGTTCATAGACGCTAAACCTATAGACATAACAGAAAGCATTTCTTTGCTTAGTCATAACTAATGCTAGTGACACAGACAAATGGATCTAAGCAGGGGATGGAAAAGGAAAGTACATGATGTAAGGAGAGGAGAACAACCTCCTCTAAGATGCGCTCCTCCGCAGTTTTCCACCAGGAGGTATTTCAAATTGCTCTAGCATAGTCAGAGGCAACTTTGAAAGCAGACACCAGACAAGCCATAGGAATCACCTGCGTCCAGCTTCGTGTCATAGCGGCAATGGCTCCCCCTGCTACTGCACCAGCAACCAAACCATTCACCTGCCAGAAGGGGAAAAGTACAATTCTTTTAGCAGGCCATCATGCTTCTGCACATCATAATATTCTTCAGGTTATTATTGTCCTACTCCTACATATGCAAGAATATCAACGAGCGTGTCTAGCGATAAACATATAATCACAATCATACAAAAATGTAAGCTGCCATTTCATGGGATGTCAGAGTTTTAAAGCTTGCTTGACATGTCCTTTAGCTTAAAGAATTAGCATTTCAAACTTTATTCTTTAGAGACTCAATGAAGATTCAAAATCCGGTTGCACCACCAATATAGACAAATTATCAAGTGCAACCTTTGCAAGTTTTACATAGAAATCCACTATCCAGCTGGCTAGCTGGTGAATCTAGTGTTGCCAGGAAATATGTTAATGCAGCAGCAATGGTGTGTCCTGGATACAATATAGAACTCGAGTGCAAGAGCTTATGAGCAATGCAAGTTGGATTACATTGCGCAAATTACTAACAATTGCTTCGTTTGAATTAGTAACCATAATCACGATTATCGTTATTTGGACTTTCCAAAAGCACATTTAGATCACAATGACTTTCTAAGAATTGGGTTTCTTCCTAAAACACAGATTACACACATTCGAAGGCAATGTCGATGGATATACTCACTAACCCAATCACTCTTTCCCCGATATCTTTGAAGCCCGCAATGAGTAACAGTACATATTCCAGCAACAAGTCCTGCAACCCAATGCCGCTCAGAACAATACAAACAGAAAACAAAAACAAGCAGCAGGATTTATACATCTGAGCTTTACCATATTGTACTCCACACGCTCCAGCCGACCTCGCCTGCTCACGGAACCAAAGAAAACGTATAACTCAAAGCTTTTACTGACAACACAAAAGACAACATATTTTTTCACGAAAGAATCTGTACCACAAAAGCCGCCTGAGCTGCTCCAGTCAAGCCTAAATCCGCGGCAAAAAGATACAGTGTAAAAAACCCAAAATTAATTTGCCATTTTTGAGCCAAGAACAGTTGAAAAGTTCGGTACTTTACCTTGTTTACGAGCATCGTGGGGACCGGAACATAGGCCCCAAATTGCACCGGCCTGAAATTAATGGTATTTTAGAAGGAAGGACTTGGGAGAAATAGAAATTAGAGTAGATTGTTTACCACTTGAGTTCGGAAGGGGTTGGGTTTACCGTTCCGATGCGGAGGATGGAATCGACGGCGACGGAGGAGCAGGGCACGACGTCGTACGGCTCTCCCTCCATCTATCAGTTCCGCTCCCGCCTTCACAAGCAATACTCCGTTACTCAGGTGCCGAAACGACGCCGTGGACCCTTGACTCATCGTAACCAATCCGAGACGAAACGAAACGTGGGAAGGGAATCCACTAATACGACAGCGTTAAACCCATCCGGGCTTATGAGATGATTGGGCCGGGGTAGACAGGCCCAGACGTGTTTGTAGTTAAGTCTTATACTCGGGCTTTGGGCCCGTACCCGAAAGATAAATTAAAAACCCGCGAATCCAAAACCCTAGCACCTTTTATTCTACTGAGGGCTAACCCTAACATACGCAGCTCCCACACGCAGAGAGAGAGAGAGAGAGAGAGAGAGAGAAGCAAAGATGAGTCGTGGGGCGGCAGCAGGGACGAAGGGAGGGAAGAAGAAGGGAGCCTCGTTCACGATAGACTGCGCGAAGCCGGTGGAGGATAAGATCATGGACATCGCCTCACTGGAGAAGTTCCTCCAGGAGCGCATCAAGGTCGGCGGTAAGGCCGGCGCTCTCGGCGACTCCGTCACCGTCTCCCGCGAGAAGAACAAGATCACCGTCACCTCCGACTCCAACTTTTCCAAAAGGTACCAACACACACTCTTACCTTATTTTATTTATTTGTTTGCAAATACCATTTTGCTTTATACCCATTTGCAGATCTGAATTTTGATTAAAACCCAATGATTTAAACCTCATTTGCTTGTAATTATTTGTGGAATATGTTTATTATTTGTATATTTTTGAGCAAATATTTGATAATGCGTTGGTTTGTTCTTCAATTTGAAGTTTTAATCTTTTGAATAGTCAAGGTTTTGGATTATTGCATTTTACATGAGTGTACATTGAGGCCGAACGTAAAATAATTAAATTTCTCGCACCTTGATTAGTATTAGTTGCAATTTGAAACTTGATAATTTGCATATGTTAGGCTAATTGATGCAGGTGCTCACTTGTTTGTAACTAATTTTTTTTTTTTTTTTTTTAACAATCGATATTATCTACACTAAGGGGAGAGAGTGGGCTTAGCCTCACAATGGGCTAGCAATAATGTGGTTCAAATTTGCATTTGGCGAGAATCGAACCTAAGATGTTTGTAACTAATTAACTCTTTGTAAAATGATATTGTTTCGGTGGTTGGAAATCTTTGATGCCGGGAGGAGAATTTGCAATGGCTTATTTTCTCCATATCTCGGAATTTTAGATTTCTTTTCAATTGTATTTTTTTGGTTTGTTGCATTTCTATGAATGTAAATTGAAGTTCAGCTTAAAGTGTGTGAAAGTCTTATATCTGGACTGGTAACGGTTTCAGTTAGAAAAATGGATACTCTTATGTTGATTGTTGAGCAGTAATTGTCTTCTCTGTTTTCTTTTGTGAGTAACCTTTGTATCGCTTGTTTATCAGGTATCTTAAATACTTGACAAAGAAGTACTTGAAGAAGCACAACGTGAGGGATTGGCTTCGCGTGATTGCATCCAACAAGGACCGCAATGTTTATGAATTGAGATACTTCAACATTGCTGAGAACGAGGGTGAGGAGGAAGACTAAATACTTTGCCTCCTGTTTTGTGGCATTTCCGGTTGAGCGTAGTTGTTCTATAGACCGTCTTTTGCTTTTTAACCTGTCTTATCTATCAACTTCTGTTTTAGCTTGTTTCATGATTGATACTTCCTATGAAATTAAGCTTCTTTGAAGACTTTGTTTTGAAATTTAGAATCTGGTTGTTACATTATCTATGTGCCTGGTGCAATACATATTTCCTCGAGGAATTTGGTTATGGCGGATTGAATTTATCAACGGTGTTTTATGTACAAGATCTGTGAAAATTTTCACCTTCATTGAACTTCAAGTCGTTAATTGTAGGGATTGAGTTGGACTTTTCTTATCTAGTTGTTAATTAAACTCATGTTTAGTTGAGACTGAAATTGGCGTTATTCAATCATGAATCCGAGACCCCCAAGTTTGATTATCTCATTCTCCAATATCTCTCTCTCTCTCTCTCTCTCTCTCTCTCTCTCTCTCTCTCCTCAAAGACCCGTTTTCCTCGTTGCTGTCGCTCCGTCAATGGTGAGCATGTTGTACTCTCCACCCCAGTACAAGGTCTGGGCTACGAAGGCGACGGAGGAGAAGCGGGTTTTGCTCTTGTTTTCCACTCTAAAGTTCACTCCTTTTTCTTCTTGAGAGATTATATTTACACGACTCAAATTACTTGTCCCACTCTTTTACTTTTTAAATATTCTACACACTACTAACACTTGATAAAAAAAATATTAAAAAATTAAAATGGTGGGAGGGAAGTAATTTGGGATGTGTGAATATAATCTTTATTCTTCTTTCCCTTCTATAGACCAGAAAATCACTCAAATCACACGCTTCTTCTGAACTTAGCAACCAAGATTCAAATATGCATAAGAAGTTTCAATCAAATGAGAAACCTTCAATCAATTGAACCACATTCGCTTCACCCAAGAACCCACATTTACAAAACTCCAACTCTTTCCTTCTATTTTTTGGACTAAATTTTGTGTTGAAAAACAAGAACAATCAGAATCAAGTGTGAAGGAAAACATTGAAGATCGGGAAGCGTGGAGCAGCAAAATCATTTGAGTTTTGAGAGTCTTTGGATTTGTTTTGTAAAAAGTTATAGTCATTAAGGGAATATTAGTACTTTCGTATCAACTTTTAGTTATAATTATCATAAATTTTAAAGGTTGGCTATAATTCTATATGAAGTTTAAATTTTGGTTATTTTTCTAAATTTCCCTATATAATCTTGATGTTGACCTAAACATAATCAATTAGATCGATTAGGATTGTGTGTCCACCGCATCATGTTAGTTTAAATTTTAGTTCGCCTGATTGCATTAAATTAGTAATCGCTTGAAAATATCAGATTAAAATAAGAGAGTTTTAACGAAACACTCTTTATATTGTTCACTTTTAACGAAATGAACATTTTTACTTTAAAAAGTCACTTCTGGTACCATTCACTTACAACACATTTTTATCATTTTGATTAAAACTCAAAGTTTTCAAGTTATTTTCATTAGTTTTCCTTTAAAATAACTACATTACCATGATTTCAGCTAATAATGAAACAAAAAAAAGAAGAAAAATACATCTTTGGTGCCGCAACACTTTGACCTGATTCTTGCCTGCCTTTTTCTACGTTGATGCATCTGAAAAATGCAAAACAACACAAATCACAAGTACAGGTTGAGGCCAGACGTCAACAGAATAAACCCAAGCAAATAACACCAAAATCATTTAAAGTGTTTCCTGAAAGAAGCACATACGTACATACTGGTGTTTCTTACAAAAATCACTTTAAGTGTTTTTTCAGGATTTACTTACATCTTTATTAAAAATTGGTTCTAAAAACATTTTCAATCATTTTAATAGTATATCAAAACGAGCTTGTCTTACCATGATTTCAGCTAATAATGAAACCAAAAACAGAAAGAATAAAAAGACATGTTTGGTGTCGCAACTCTTGACCTGATTCTTTCCTGCCTTTTTCCACACGATGCATCTGAAAAATGCAACACAAGATAAATCACAGTGGTATACTATGTGTTTTAATAAGAATCGTGAGAAATTTTATTTTTTAAGTTATTAACTTTTTTAGCATATATATTCCACCATTTACATAATAACACATAACGTACTATCCATATACCGATTTCCCTGAAAAATGTTGAGGCCGGACGTCGACAAAGTAAAGTGAATAACACCAATTGGGACAGTTATAAATTCTTCATCATTCGACTTAACAATTAATCTTGATTAATGGGGAAAGGTTGGGGAAAGGTTGGGCCCAAAACCATGCACGTTTTCGTTTTCCGACTCCGACCAAAACCTAAAATAACAAAAATGGTCAACAGTAAAAATATCTGTTCATTTCACGGATTCCCAAAGCTTTCCGCCGCTTTGGGAATTGAGACATTGATATCTCTCGTGACACCATTCATTTCCTATCGCAAATCTCCAACTTTTGATTTGGATTCGCACGCTGCCACTCGCCGCAGGAGCTTGGGCCGTCGGTTGCGGCGGCGCCGACAAGCCTCCTGCGATCCGATCTTACGTATGCTCCTCAGGTTCGTCCGTACATGTATTTATTCTTTTCCTTGTTAATTTAACTTTAATTTTGTTTTTGTATTCGAACCCGTTTTGTGAGATTCAGTTGTATGTTTGATTCCATAGCTAAAGTTTCTTACTTTTCGCCGTTCGATGATATCTCATGGATTTTAAATTCGTGGTAATGTTGGGTTTTCTGGGAAAATTGCATTGAGATTTATGTTGCGGAATTCAATTTAAAACTTGTTCTTCTGTTGTAACGGAGAAGGACTTAGGTGGTACGGGTACATGTAATCTTGAGTTTTTATCCACAATGGCATGATGTACCCGTGTCATGTAAGTTGTACTTGTTGATATGGTAAAGTGAAGCAATGTTGATTTTTGTGTATTAAGAGCTGAATTGCTCAGATGGCAGCTGCTTAACAGTATCTGATGTACACCAATTTTTCTTTTCTTTTCTTTTTCTGATGATTAGGTTTTCTTACTTCACTGCTCTGTAGTTTCTGAACTTGCAAGCAATTTGACCAAACAACACAAACCATGTCTGGAATTTCGAGTATAGTTGCGCGAGAAAATTGCGAAAGCTACTTGATTTTCCAGGGTGAAACAGGCCTCGGGGCTGGTTTTCGGACTTTCTTATACTTTCTTGGTCTTGCGTACTGTTTCCTTGGGCTTTCCGCTATAACTGCTCGCTTTTTCCGGTCTATGGAGAGTGTTGTGAGCCACTCGCGGAAGGTGGTAGACATCGATCCTTGCACTGGTGCTGAAGTTATTAGGTATGAGAAAGTGTGGAACTTCACAATTGCAGACATTAGCCTGCTGGCCTTTGGGACTAGCTTTCCTCAAATATCATTGGCCACGATTGATGCTATAAGAAACCTTGGGAACCTCTATGCCGGAGGTTTGTTTTCCAAAACTTGCTGAGTTATTAATCGCATTGCTGACTTTGAGATTTTCGCTTCATGGTTCATATTTTAACTTTTTTCCCCGATGGATTGTATACTCTTTTCGTTGTTGCATGATTTTTCATGCCACTGTTTATGTATTGCTAATCATGGTTACTTTGAACATGTTATATTGTCAGAACGTTGAGTTACACATATACGCGTATACACTGGACGAAGCATGAGTTTTCTGGTAGTAGGTAGGATACTAACTTATGAGTTGAGTAGAATAGAGTTCTGTTGAGGGAAGTTCATGGTTTGTTATTCTTGTTCAGTTTCATAGACGTAAGGAGAAAAAAGGGAAGCACATTTCATCCCTTTCTGATGAACATGATCTCCAAAATCTTCCTTGTGGTTAGAGTCAGTGAAGGATGCACTGAAATGGTCATAAGGACAATTACTGAACTATGTTTTTTGTTTCTATTGCGTGTTCCTGCAATGATTTCTCAAGTTTTCCTTTTCCTCCAACGTAAGGCTGGTTACAAACATTATCCTCTACCACAGTTTTTCATACTTGATTTATAGGTTTGGGTCCTGGAACACTAGTCGGTTCTGCTGCATTCGACCTTTTCCCCATCCATGCTGTATGTGTTGTCGTTCCTAAAGCTGGAGAGCTGAAAAAGATAGCTGATATAGGAGTCTGGCTAGTTGAGCTCTTTTGGTCTTTTTGGGCCTATATTTGGCTATACATAATTTTAGAGGTAATTTAAAGGAATCTTTGTATGTTAATCATGTTTTTTCTTTCATTTTGTCTATGAAAACATTTTGATTTATGACTGACATTTTTTCAGAACTCTGTATTGAAATGTTTTTACTTAACGCTGCAGGTGTGGACACCGAACGTGATTACACTATGGGAGGCCTTATTGACAGTACTGCAATATGCATTTCTGCTGATACATGCTTATGCTCAAGACAAGCGTTGGCCCTACTTTTCTCTTCCTTTGTATGTTTAAATCTTTAGCATTTGAGATCTTTGTTGTCTTTCTGATTTTTCTTGGCTGCTATCGAAAAAAAATAACTGGTTTAACGTTCTCTGTATTCTGCCTTCATTTCGTGTTGTATTTCCTAAGCCCAAGAAGTGAGAGACCAGAGGATTGGGTGCCAGCTGAGGTTGTTACGGGCAAGCATGATACTTATCCTTGCAACGAGTGCTCCAATATACTTGAAGTTGGTGAAGATGAAAACAAGAACGTTGTTGACATTTTTTCTATACATTCAGAAAGTGGTTTAGGTACTAAACTCAACATTTCAGCAACTCACAAGGCAACTTTAAACTCAACATTTCCAACATGAGGATCTCTCTTTTGCAGGTCCAAAGTATCAAAAAGTTCCTGGAATTGATGAAACTCCCGAACCCTCAAACAAGGATTTCCAAGAGAATATGATATCACAAGACCATCATGTGTTTGCAATTTGGAGACAACAGTTTGTGGACGCAGTCAAGGTGTTGTGTTCTACACTGCATATGTTTAATTATCTGTATCAACATAGGCGTAGTTTGTGGTAACTTCCTTTTTTCTTCAACAGTTAGAAAGTACGGAATCAAGAAAACTGAAGAACATCTATTTGCGACTAGCCAGAATTTTGTGGCAGTTAATTCTTGCTCCATGGAGACTACTATTCGCATTTGTGCCTCCTTATCATATTGCTCATGGCTGGGTCGCCTTTATCGGCTCCTTAATTTTCATCAGTGCGATAGCTTACGTTGTAACAAAACTCACAGATCTCATAAGCTGTGTCACAGGTTTCTAAGATTTCAAACGATAACTTTACAGTTGACGATCAATATGATTTTGTTCATGATCTAGCTAGTTCTCTAAAAATCTGTCTTTCCTTTACTTGCTTCTTTTTTCAGGAATAAACCCTTACGTCATAGCATTTACTGCATTAGCAAGTGGAACTTCGTGGCCGGATTTAGTTGCAAGTAAGATTGCTGCTGAACGTCAGATTACAGCTGACTCTGCCATTGCAAACATTACTTGCAGGTTCACTCTTGCTCATATCCATTCCATTTTATTTACTTCTTTTCGAGCAGTATAAAGTACATCATGAACTCAACTTGCCTTTGTGTTTCCTCATGTTATTTTGTAGCAATTCGGTGAATATATATGTTGGCATTGGTGTTCCGTGGCTGATTGACACTGCATACAATTTCTTCGTATATAAGGAACCGCTGCGGATTGAGAACGCAGCGGGTCTTAGCTTCTCGCTGCTTGTATTTTTCTCGACTTCGGTGGGCTGTATCGCGGTTCTGGTAATTAGGCGTCTAACGTTGGGTGCCGAGCTCGGAGGGCCAAGGCTTTGGGCGTGGATTACCTGTGCGTTTTTCATCTTGCTTTGGTTGATTTTTGTTGTGCTTTCTTCTCTCAAGGTTTCTGATATCATATGAAAGATTTTGGTTTTTGTTTTTCAATTATTTTTTGTAGAATGTATGTTACAATCTTATATTGTTTTTCTTTTCTTGATACAGTTGTATACCATTGTAACATTAATGAATCAAAATACAGAAATTCGCAAAATCGATGTTTTTGTTTTTCAGAAAACATTGACGGTAGGAGAGTTTTTGCAAAACCGATTCAAAACTGTGACATTTTCTCCTCACACCCCCTTTCAGCCTCTTACACACCCGTGTTTAACATTTGGTTTTCTTTTATTTTCATTCATTCTCTTTATATTCTTCCCCCATCCGCATCACCCTCTTTCGTCCCTCCATTTTCCGCATAAACTTTCCTTATTTCTCGAGCACAAGGTTAAAAAATTAAAAACTAAAAACGAGATGATTATCAAACGAGCCTTTGAGTTGTACAGTTTCCTTACATCGGTCGATGAGTACAAACCAAAGAATGTAGAAAGCAGAAGTAGAGATATGTGTTATTTATTCACAAGACAAGATATGAAGAATGGGGAAGGCAAATCTCCACTCTAAACCATCTTATTTGGAGATGAAAACAAAGTTCAACAAGGAAAAACTCTTTCACAGGAACCCTACTACAACATCTAACTGTTACATCTTGGAAAATTAAAAAGAGATGAAAATACGCCATATCTCACCATTTCCTCGTCCGATTTTAAGTTCTTCCTTAAGCAAGGGCACCCGTACATGCGGTGGCTGGAGCAGCGCTGAGCTGCTTCTTTGCACAACTGCAAGTGACAAATCTGCATTGGCCAGTCGTGCAAAAAATTCAGTACAGAATATGCGTAAGAGCCAATCCGGTGGGGTTAGAATTTGAAGATATGGAAGACAAGATGAAATAATAGTTTCATGTGATTTGAGCTTTCGTGGTCTGTCTATTTACCTGAAGAAATCCCTCCACAGTAACTCAAACATCAACCAGTTCATTCCACTGCCACCGTCATCATTTCGGTTTGATGAAGCAGAAATGGTTCTATCAATCATAAAATATCATGTAGTAGTGAGCAGAGTAAATATCGAATATAACTTTTAGAAACTATAACACCGTTCAAAAGAAAGGCATTTGCACACCTGCTAGCCGTTTTCTTTAGCTCATCAAACATACTGCGAGGAGAAAGGCATCCCAAGACCATCCATGGCGAGACTTTGCACGAAAAGTTGGCACCATAGATGCTATCATGGCTTCCATCTTTACCCACCTTCGGTGGCTGTGCTTGGCATTCAGCAGTATACTTTTTTAGCCTTTCTAGGGCTTCAGTTTCCCCTCCCACCGCGGAAGCAATGGCAGCAGGCCTTCCATCCTACAAGACAATAGAAGAAAACATTGTCACTTTCTTCAGGGACATGTCAAATAACTCTATTAGAACTAATGAAATCAGAAAGTAAAAGTTTCCAACAAATGGCGATATTTTTGTTCTTCGAATCTATTTTATGCTGACCAGCAATGGAGAAAGATCGAATTGCTATACAAATTTACAGAACAAGCTAGAGCCGAACAAGATGCATGAGTTTTTGACAAATTCGATCGACACTGCCCATTTCGTGCAACAATTGTTAGAAATAACTCAAGCTGCTGTGAAAGATTGCTCATTTCTAATTAATTTACAACCTCGACATCATACATTCCAAAACACAACAATCTCTAATCCATCCAAATCACATTACACGAAAAAGTACATGATCAACTTAAACATCAATTCATACAAAAGCTCCGAAACCGAAAACACATACCTGAGACGTAGTGGCAGAAGGATTAAGCCCCAAGTCCATCAATGTTGGAATATCACCAGGCTCCACGTCGCCGCGAGACGGCAGCCCCTTCATCTGATCCAAAGCCTCAATCGTCTTCCTTACCTCCAATCCCTTCACCTTCTCTCTGAAGTCGCCGTATTTCGTCGGCATATCCTCCAACTTAAACGGCAAATCCTCCGCGTGGTACAGAGTGCTTCCCCAAAAGTACTTGACCTCCACATTCTCCTCCTTCATCGCTGCCTCAATCTTCTCCTCCTCCTTAACCTCGTCGCGCGAAACCTCTCTGTGCGCATAAATGGCGTCAGCGCCGATCGCCTTCGCCAGCTCCACCAAAACCGTCTCGGGCTTCCCGATTCTGACCACCAGATCGGACCCTCTCGCCTGGAGATTCTTCCGGAGGTCCGCCACCGATTCGACCAAGAACGACGCCCGGTACGGGCCTGCCTTATCGAACCCAGAAGAGGATTTCCCGTAGTCCTTCGGATCGAAGCAGTAGACGGGCAAGACCGATACGGACTCGTTATTGGCCGAGTTGAGGCACTCGTTGTCGTGGACTCGTAAATCGTTTCGGAACCAGACGATGGAAGCTCGACGGATTGCGGCCCCATTGGAGGGGTCGAGGGGGCGGCGCGGACCCAGAGAGAGGGGGCTCTGCAGAGGGTTGGCGGAGATGGTGGACTTGAAGGAGAGCTTGGGCGGAGTTACATTAGCCGTGGAGAGAGAGAGATGGGTCAGGGACGATGCCTGCGTGGGGACCTTGACATTGGTCGGCTGGGAAGAAAACAATGTGGAAACTTTGGGTTGCTGGAAGAAGTGGGTGGGGAGAATCGTGGAGAGAGAAAGTGAGAGGGAGGCAGTGGCGAAGGGAGGAAGTGCGGCGGCGGAAGGCACAATGGCAAGTGGGTTTTGTTCCTCCTGCGATTTGGATTCTGGGTTTTCTGGGATTTGGGAGTTGGTGGCCATTTTGCTAGGCTTTTGGTGGAGAGACTGAGAGCTGCCTCTGGTTTGCTTCCTCCGTCTCTCAGTCACTCCTCTTTCTCTCTCTAGATTGTATGACTCTGTGTTTTTTTCGCGGTTGGTGGCATTGTGTGATTTTTGAAGGGGTTTATAAAGGATTTGGTCAAGAAATACATCCAATGCGTTGTCTAATGTGCACTTTCATATCTGCCTGCACACCTACCACTTCTACACTTTTCAACTCAAGCAGCCCCTCAGTCTAATTTGAATGGTTAGACGGGTGTTTACGATTTGGCTTCGATACTTACTACTAGGACCAGTATTATAATTATTTGGTCGTTAATTCTATTGGCGATCGTACTAATTACTTGTAAGTACTCTAGGTATTTTCGTGTATTTTATAATAACTTGTTCGTTAATTTTGTGTAATCTTATGTTTTTTTATTTAGGATTCAGCTACGACAAGAATGAAACTTATGTTTCGTTTATTGAAAAATGTAACGCAAGGGGTTCACACACTGTTTATTTGTTGAGCCATTTTATAATTAGTACTTGATATGTGTTTGTAGAGTAGAAAGATCAATAAATCAATTTGTAATACGTGTTTGTATCGTACTTAATATAGTACTTGTAAGTATTGTAAATAGTCTCGCATTTTTTTATAATAACTTATCCATTATTCTTGTGTAGTTTTATGCCTTCTTATTTTGAATTCAGGTACGATAAGAATGCATATATTTAGAAACTTATGTTTTGTCTATTGAAAGTGTAGCGCAAGGGGTTCATATACCATCTAGTTAGACTATTAGTACATTTGCCGGGTCATTTTTCGTATTTAATACGTATTTGTAAAACAGAAAGATCGATAAATTCGATAAATCAATCTATTTACATAAATTTGAGATTCAACTACGATACAAATACATACTCAATTGTAATATTTATAAACACTATTATCGTAGCTCGTTGATTTTTTTTTTCTTTTGAAAATTTTATCACCACTTCAAGGCCTATTATATAATCAAGTTAAATAATTCACTATCCGCTTAGTAGTTTGTAAATGCTAGAATTTAATGCATGCTTGTAGAGTGAAAAATAAATAAATTTGATCGATCCCCACGAGATTTGGGGTTGTGGATCAGGTATTTGTTCACTAGGCTAATTGGTTGCCAAGTCTCTCAAATTGTTAGGTGCATTATTTATTTATTTTTGGGTCGAAGTGTTAGGTGCATGTCAATTCATGAATAGACGTTTAAGGTATCCTAATAACTTCACTCACAACCAAACATCATTTTGGACACTCCAACCCTGAAAAATGGTTTGAGAAATCTTCTGAAAGTGAGAGTCTACGTAAATTTTAAAGAGTTTTAATGAAATTTTTTTGGTATTGTTTATTTTAATAAAAAATTACATTTTTATATTAAAAAGTTAATCCTGGTACAATTCACTTTACCTTATATCTTATCCTTATAGTTAAAACTCAAAGTTTTCAAGTCATTTTCATTAATTTTCCTTAAATTTTATGCAAGTTCTTAGTTTAACATTAATTTCTGCATTAATATTATAAAATATTATATAAAAAAAACATGAAGTGACGAATTATAGCCGCAATTTTAAAAGAGCCTTCTTAATATTTATCCACTAATACTATGTTTAAAAGAGAGAAATATAAATGAAATTTAATTACTAATCTATACTCTTGACAAAAAAATAAATAAATAAATAAAATAAAATTACTAATCGATACTCCTCTGATTATCCCAAAACCGTTTGATGGCAGTTAAACGCTGTGTCGTTTTGGGCTTTGTTGACCGGAGGTCGGGTCGGATGCGCGCATCGCGCTAAGGCGCTCCTTGCGCAGATTAAGAGGCTGATTACGACTGCAACTCAATACTGAGCTCATCGTGCGGACGATGATCGCTCCCATTCTTTCGTAGGCGGAGACTGAAGACTAATCTGAATTGTATGGACTGTTTAGCGGGTTTTTCACATGCTCCGGCTACTG
This sequence comes from Pyrus communis, assembly GCF_963583255.1. Lineage (NCBI taxonomy): Eukaryota > Viridiplantae > Streptophyta > Magnoliopsida > Rosales > Rosaceae > Pyrus > Pyrus communis. The sequence goes on from NC_084816.1 coordinate 24,759,954, forward strand.
CTATCTTGCGCCGACCGGTACTCTACGCCGCTTTAAGAAGAACAGGTAGAAATGGCGGGTTGAAATTGCGAGCCAAAATCGTCGAGGAAAACGACCCAATACTGAAATCCGCCATTGATTCAGCTTCTCTTCGTTTCCGAGAGACCCATCGACCAGGTAAACCCATATCCTAAAGGATTTCGTATTTATTACTTTGTTTTTTCATTGGGGAATTTATCAAACAGTTGGATGGTTCGTGTTGTGGGGTTTCGTTGAGACGCAGAGTTTCGAAAGATGAAATTTTTTTTATTTAAATTTGTGCAATTTATAAGTTTTTGATTAATAATTTCATGTGCAGAGCCTCTGTTTGTTGATCCGTATGCTGGTTGCTTTGTTCCTCCTAATGTTCAGATGGATATGAAGCAATGCTCACATCATTATTGCGTTGCTACCAAATTCATGGACGATAAGTTGCTTCGAACAGTAAACCATATTGATGGACTTAAGCAGGTAAATTCGTGGACGATAAGTTGCTCCTATCGCAGTTTGGCACGCGTGCAGAAATTTAGGGCATTTTTGGTATCCTATTTAAAAAAATTTATCATTTCACAAAATTTTAAGAACATTTCTTGAAAACAATTTTCTTTAAGACTCAAAAATTTGATTGGTTTGTAATTTTAAATTTTAAATCTTACGACTTAAATTAAAAAAAAAGATCTAAAAAGAGGGGGTCGTATGAGAGGGAGAAAGAGGAGAGAGGGGGAAAGAAAGTAAGCGATGATTGAAGGAAAGAGAAATAAGAGAGAGGATCAGACGAGATAGAGAGGAATAGGAGTGAGAGAAAGAATCGAGAGAATGAAGAGAATAGATTGGAGAAGAAACGAAAAAGGTATTAAAAAAAAAGGAGAAAGAAAGAAGAAAAGAGAGAGAGAAAAGAAATGAGTGAGTTAAAGTTTAAAAACTCTAAAAACTCAATTTTTATGTTTTTAGATAATAGACTATATTTTTAAGTTAGTCTTGAGTTCAGTTTTTTAAAATAGTTCTACCAAACAAGTTTTTAAGGCCTAAAACTTGAAAATTGTTTTTGACTTTAAAAGGTTGGATTCAAGTAAAGTATCAAACAAGCCCGTACCCTTTCGTGTTTTTGATGAGTTATTTCTGCATATGTGGCAAAATGCGTCTTTAGAAAGGAGGAAGGGCTCCTTGAGTATCCTTTTTGGTTGTTTATGTGGAGATAGGTGAAACTTCATGGACTTGTTCTTTATCACTCGTAGTGTTCTTGGTGATGCAGGTTGTTTTGCTAACCGATGGAATGGATACCCGTCCCTATAGGCTCAGTTGGCCAACTTCAACCATTATTTTTAATGTTTCTCCGGAACGGGTGTTCAAAACAGCAACTGAGAAGCTTCGAGGTGATTGCAAACTTACAATATTAACTATATGACAATTGGGAGAAGTTAAAGATTTTGCAGGCTGATTGAAAAAGGACATTGTGTTCTGGCATAGTCTTGAGTTCATTCGCTTTTGCACGTCTTGAAAAGTTACTCTAATATCATGGAAATCGATTATTTTGTTTATGCAGACCTTGTTGCATTCTAAATCATCGGATAATTTTTTTACTATGCATTATCCGCTTGTAAGTAGGCATTAAGCAGTGCTAAAAGTTCTTATCGCACTATCTTTAATCCCTCAGGTGTTGGGGCTAAGATTCCAAGAAGCTGCTTATCCCTTCATGTTCCTTTGGAATCCTCCAACATACAGGAAAGTCTGCGTGCTAAAGGGTTTAACGGCAACCGGCCTAGTATTTGGGCCATGCAGGTATCTTGATTTATCTGCAAATCATTCAATAGTTATATTCTTGTGTGTAGCTATAACTGTTTGTGTTTTCGCGAGTAGGAAAATCATGTCGCTGTGTTATTGTAGGGGCTGCCTTTGATGACATTAGCAAGTTTTGAAGACATTTTGCTTACTGTAAGTGGTTCAGCGATGAACGGATGTTTTTTTGTGGGAGAATTGCCGGCTTGGTTGGCAGAAACTGAAGTAGGGACCAAGGTCAGTTTGCTTATATTAAGTGTGACTCAATATCGTAATTGCTTCTCTGTCAATAAATAAATACATCGCCTGTTTCCTTCTATCTTCAACAGACTAGTGCAAGGACATGGTTGGAGAAACTATTCATGAACAATGGCTTTCGGGTGGACATGGTTTGCTATGAGGAAGTTGCAAGGAGTTTAGGCAAGGATTTAGCACCAGGAAGCTATAAGAATATACTATTTTCTGCAGAACAACTGCGGTTTTCTGATGATCAGGTAACAAGCTTCTCAATTCATCCTCTCTTCATATTCCGACTTTATATGTTTTCCCGCATTTCCTCAAAAGTTACTCATTCGAATCAGTACCGTTAGTCCATGAAATCGCTGTCCTTTTATCGTTGACAGATGGAAACTTGGAGGAAGGAATTCCGAAGAACCGAGGAAGAAGGGGATGAGGAAGGTTTCGAAGAGCTCTAATATAACTAGGTATTTTGGGCTACAAGCTTAAGATGACAGATTTTGCTTCTTAATTTATGGTCTTGCTTTTAATTTAGTCACGCTACGTTGTAAATTAATTTTTAATCAAATTTTGGTTGATCTTTCTCTTGCTTTCTTGTATAAGTTTTGATGTGAATAAAACTTGCTGGTACACTATTTGTTACACGTGTACAACAAAATCTTATATGTAACGTACACAACGGAAGTTGGAGTCGATTTCTTAATTGTGCTACGAAAGGAATTAGGAGAATATGCACAAACTGAACCAGTTACAAACCCGTTTACAACCCAGTAAAAGTCGTTCACGCATAAATACACAATGATTCTGAAGTGTATAACTGCAAAACTGGAAAACTGCATGCAGCAACGTTGGACTGTTAACCGCCCCACACCAATCAAAATCACCATCCTAATTGCCATTTTCCATAAAGTCGAGAAGCGAACGACACAAAGAAACTGAGTCTCGGAGCTTACCAGAACCGTTCACTCCCAAGTCAACCAGCATGGAGTTAACCAGAACACCCTATAACCCCACCCCCTAAAAAAATATTGAAACTGTAGAAACTAGCAGGAGGCACTTTTGAAGCAGTTGAGTAGAAACGATGCTACTGTTGATTCAAGACAGAAAGTGTAGGCCGCGGTCTGACAACATTCAGCACGCCTCTCGCTGTTGCCTGTGAGAAGGAGGAAGAATGAACGCTTAGGAAACTGCGGTGCGAAAATGGAAGAATCTAGGATGAGCGACGTGGTATGGGATTGATTACCTCAAAGAAGGAGTTGAAGTTGAGACGCATCAGAAACCGCCTCAGAAATGGGGCTCGCTGGCTCCCGACAAGCCTACTACTGCGCAAGATCGTGTATAGGGAGTTTGATTTCTTGTTAAATTCCTGAACAATGGATAAGAAAACGAATTGTATATGAGTCCACATATACATATAACGCTCAAAGCTATGTCCTTAGTACACTATGAGTCTGGTGAAAGCAGAACTTGTAACATAACCATCAATTTATGCAGGGTTAGTCAATTCCCAGGATAGTTACAGTAATATGTGAAAATTATTCTTCACCATAATTTCAAGAGAATATTTTCGCAAACCTCTATAATGTGTTCCAATTCAGATGTATTTGCACTACTTTCTTGGTTCTCGATGTTCCAGCAGAACTGAAGGCAAAGTTTCATTATGCTGTCCAGAATCCTTGATAAGGAGCCAATGTCCAAGAAAGATTGTGAAATTAAAGCTGATAAATACCTGTATGAAATATAAGAATTCCGTGAGCATATGCTTCAATATAAAATATGGACACAGTATGACTAAGGGAAATCATACCAGGAATGACGAAATCATTTATTCGACTTACTCCTGATGGATGGCCACAAGTCCAGTAAAGTCGTGAGAGTCTTGGATATGCTCTTGCAAAACATTCCATTGGGATTCTATGACATCCACCTGAAAAACAGAAAATACTTTAGGTTCTGCACTGATTCTGTTCTATACTGCTTCGTTTTCTACTTCAGTTAACATGTAAGGCGAGAATAACAAGAGTGAAGAAAGTACAAAGCACTTTTCCTCTGCATGGTTTGTGTGCAACCAAACAATTATGAGTATCCGGAAGTGAAAGTTATACGGAATAAACCATAACCTGTATATAAAATTGAAGATTTCTAATCAAGAAAGCCATGTGCTCTCTAATACGCCACATTGGTCTAGATCGCTGCCTTCGCTGCTGAGATACTGAGCACTTTTCATGATCATTCCGATGTTTGGCAAAATCTGTGTGATCTTGTTGCATCACAGAGGCCCATGATTTCTCCAATTCCATTTGTGTACGCTTGAGCCTCAGTAGATATTGGAAGACCCTGCAGTATCTGGGATACATTCGCTGTTAGCATGCATGCACATAAAAGAAGTTCAATAGTTCAGATAATAATCAAATATTTCAGCGCATAGAAAACTATTGTAAAGTTTTAAGGACTGTTCCCCAACGATATTGAAACTAAAAGAATACGGAAGAAATAATGGCATCCACAGGTAGCACTAGCAGTAGAGTCTTACTTAGAGAGCACATCCGGAGTAAAGAACAACTGTAAGGGCCAATCAACAGAGTATTCAAGAGCAATTCCATCCCAACAGTCAAGAGAGATTTCTGAGGAAGCACTTGGGCCTGAATTCCCGTCTGCCTTTGGTAAATCTCCTTGGGAGGATCTTACTGTCATTCCAAATGAAGGCATCCTAGCAGATACAGACAGTTAACTGACTAAACACCTTTTATGAAACCTCAAAGTGAAATGACTGGTAAAAAAAAAAAGGCAATGTGATCAAAATTTATTTAATTCAGACACTAGAACAATCAAATATGGAGTCTAACCTCAAGGATACTCTTGAGAAATACTTGTCTTCCTCACATATAGTCTTAATTGCAGCCTGCATTGGAAGTAGAGCCAAATAAGTTGATTCAAATGACTAGAATTCATTTGAAAATGAGCCATGTTGACGCAATTAATACCTCACAATTTCATAGTAATCTTACCAGCTGAAATGGGACCATAAGGTCAGCCTCCGCAGTTGACTGGCGAGGAGGTAAGCGCATCAACTGGCGACTCTCTTCAAGAAAGCACTGGCATAATGAATCAGGTCTAATTAGGAAACACTCTAGGTGTTCACAAGAATTATCAGAAATAGCAATTTCCACTTTTGTTTATATGTTCTGGGAAGGAATACACCATCACCCCTGCCAAAATAAAATTTGAACTTTGTACTTAAAACATAGAAGTCAGCAATCTTTATATATATTCCAACCTTACCTGAAAGAAATCTCCTTTTGCCAAAAGAAAATAGTCTTTCAGTGCCTTCAGATGGCCATTTAAGTCAGCGCGTACAACCACAAGCTGCAGAAATTGAAGGAATACATTAAATTTTTTGTTCTACAACATGGTAGGACCAAAATTTTCACATTCAGCACCTGCCAAAGATGACTGGCAGCAATAGCCCTAATTGAATCAACAGCACATTCAAAAGATCTTTTGTGAAACTCAGATGATTCCTGCACATAATGAACAAATAAATTTACCCATAATTGAAATTCGTATTAAGAGAGATATATCTTACATAAGGACACGAATATAAAGATTGTCAATTACATCTCACACACCTTATTTCACATAAGCGGTGACATGATAGAGTTAGCAAGCATACGAAATAAAGATACAAATGGAAAACCTTTAGTTCCAGAAGCATAGTTTCAATCTTATCAGCCTCAGACTGTGGAAGCAATTCTTCTCCAATCAATTCTTTATCCGCAAAAGGGTCCTTGAGGAAAGGAAATCGTCCTGAAAATCCTTGAACTTTCTGAGAGCCTTTAGCCACCTGTTGAGGATATACAATGTCCTGGAACCGAAAGGCATGGCTAGGATTGCGAAGAACCCTGATGGCCTTTCCAGAAAATAAAATTGATTCTGCAACACGCATATGGATATACTCGGGCAGCATATCCTACAAAGAGAAAAGGGAAGATTATGCAACGTGTAAGTAACACAGTTCCACACTTCGGTTTCTCTTTGAGGCAGTCATAACAAAAATTGAAGTCCTTGCTAAAGGGGGAATAGGAATAAAACATCAGTTCTGCCATGCATATGTATTGTATAAATGCAGTAAACCAGGTCAGCCATACCAAATAAATATGAAATCCCAAGTGCCAATCTGTTAAAGATGTATCATCCGTTGACATCCGTGCCAACTTTTCAGATATGTCTGGATGAGATGAGCCATGCCCTACATCCTTATCTTCCTGCCTGAAAAGTGATACAACCAGCCATATAGGCCATTTGAAGTTGTGTGTAACTCAAAAGTGGAAAGAAATATCAGAAGGGAAGAAAAAATGCATTAGACATATTGTGGAAGTTTCACAAATACGGATAATGCCAAGTTTCTAACAAAGGAGTATCTTCAGTCTCTACCTCCTAATGAAAAACTCTCCATGCTGATCTTGAAGAATCCCGTACACCACCCACGCTGCAAGCTGGTTGTACATGACCTGATGTGCATGCCAAAGAAGCCTACGATACCAACACAGAGAAATAAACGCATCGGTAACTGATCAGCTAACAATCCCTTTTCCACTAAAACATAAAAAACAGTTACTGACAGTTATTGTCAAGGAGGCATATACCTTTGAATGCACGTTTGCAACTCGGGAACTCCACAATGGCATCTTTTGTGCAAAAGGTTAAGAAGCTGACCACCGCGAATGTCATCCCGCTCAATCTCCAGAAAGAGCTCATATAACGGCGGCAAAAGCACAAAAAACTAACAAAACCCAATTGATCATAAGAAAACACAAACAATATTGCCATCAACAAACAATGTAGCAGCATACAAATTCAAAAATTCAACCTTGTTGAGTCCTTGAGTGACAGTTGCCAGTATGGGGACGGAGTCCGCCAACAGTTTCTGCTCAATGTGGAGCACGGCGGACCGATAGACAGACAGTATCTCCACAATGCCATTGGCAATGGCCCTCCTGTAAACGCTAGGCTTTTCGGTATCGGAGGCCGCAGGACTGGCATTTGCAGACCTAATCCAGCTCAAATTCCGGCACCTGACGGAGAAGCGGTCGAGCTCCCTGTAGTAAAACCCTAATGTGATGATCTTCTCTACGAGATCCCTGCAAAAAGTGAAGCAGAAAATGATGGGTGTGAAATTGGAATATGGGAAAGTTGGAGGGGTTTAGGTGAAATATATTTGGGGGTGTATGCACCTTTCGCTGGGTTGGATGAAAGAGATGTCGGAAGCGAGCTTGAAAGTCGGCGAGGAGGAAATCGGAGCGTCGATTCCGAGCGACTTGGAGTGCTCTCTGTCGTCGATTATCAGATCGCCGGTGTAGCCCAGCAGTGCGAGGAGCAACTCGTGCAGCATTGTTGCTTCTGCTTCCTCTGCGAATTCGAATTGAGCGATTGGTTGGACTCGGACACTGGGCAGCGGGAAGATGGAGACGTACGAAACAGCGCCGTTCGCCGGCTAGTTTGGCGGGTTTGTGGGAACTGGCCGTATTTTACTTGATTGAAAAGACGAGGGAGGGCTTTTGGATTTTCAATCATTTTGAGCGGGTTTATTAGGATTTTAATTTATACTTCTTTCGAAATTTGTTTTCTTTAAAACTAACTAGCAAAGGTCACAATTTTTTTTTTTTTTTTTAAATGATAAATTTTGTTAGATTAGTTATCGATAAAGTTTGAACTCACATCGTCATATAAAAGACTCAACACCTTTCTACTATTATGATAAAAAGTCATTTGTGCAAATTGCAAAGATCACACACTCTCACACTCTATGTGTCGAGAAATATATTTTTTATATTTTTAAATAGGGGTTGGCAATTAGAGAAGAGAGAGAATGAGTTGAAAGGGTACTGATAAAGTGACAAAAACTTGTTTGTACCAAAATTACTTTAACACTTTTTTTTTTTTTTTTTATCTTCTTTCATTTTTGTATTAAAGAGTATAGTAGTAACTTTATTAGTTTTTGGTTGACAAATTTTTTTTTTTTGAACAATTTATATTATCTACAAGAGAGGGAGTAGACTTAACCTTACAATGACCTAGCAATAATATAGTTCAAATTCATTTTTGACGAAAACGGAACCTAAAACCTCTCACTTAAAATGAAGCGGAATAACAGTAGATCGTATTACTAATAATATTTTATTAATATGTAGTTTAAATATTTTCTTCTAAATCGATTTACAAAAAAAGATTTGAACTTGATAACGAAAACACACTTCCCTAATCAACCGTTTACTTAAAATTTGAATTCAAGAAAAATAAATTAATGAAAACATGTAAGAATTAAGCGATTGGTCATACGAAGAAAGATACAAGTGATGGATTTATTTTATCCTCTTGTAGCGGCAATCGAGTCACAAGGGCACCCCAACCCAACCCACAGGGGTAGCAAGCTACAACGACTAACGTGTTATAACTTAAACAAGAACAATATACTGTTTGCATCACAGGAGAAATGAAAAGAATAAAAGATACAAAAATTATGGCAACTAAATTTCAACCGGCACGTATAGCTTAAGTTTCCCTGCTCAATCTGTCCTCTCTTCTCATTCTTTCATCTTCCACGACGTAGAAAATTGATGACGCTTACGCCATGGAAAGAATGGAACTGGAAAAAAAATGTACCCGAAAATAGTTTTGCATTATTCAACTCTTGAGCTTAGTCTTCACCTTTGTCACAATTTTGTCGCTGCTGCTTCTACTCTTATTACTCTGATTCCTCTTTTTCTGTTTCTTTCCAATCTGTTTGTGATCCTCTACTTTTCCTTGAGGATTCACCTCCTCAAACTCGACCGGTCTTATAATTACACCAGGTCTCTTCATCACCTGCACACAATTGCATTTAAGGTAAGGAATGAGAATCGTCATAGCATCCAACAATGGGCTTAAGGAAACAAAAGACAGATGAAATGTGGTATTGCATAACTTCATCGTTGGATGCAACCTCAAGGATATCCTTATGGCATAGTAAAAGATGTAAAAGAGTTACAATTCACTACAATACTTGTCGATCTCCAGAAGAATTGTAGCGAGGCACTTACTTCAGGCCGATTAAGAGCTCCAACTGCACTTGCAGGGTTGAATTCAGGACCCAGGGGCATGCGAATGCTCTGTTCAAAAACTTCTTTGGATGTGAAAGGGTAAGGTAATGTTTTTGTAAAAAGTTTCTCCGCCTGTCAAATTCAAATACAAACAACCAGTTCAGCACCAAAGCAGAATCGCAGACACTTGACCATTAACCATTGCTCTCTGTCTACTAATTCCTATCATTCAATGTTTCCTGTGAATTCAAACATTAATTTCTATGCGATATCACCAATATAATGAAAAGCGAATGCTGCTAGGAAAAATTCCGAACCTTTTTATCCAACTTTTCCGAGATAATAACACGTTTAAGATGTGCATCCTTCCTTTTTTTAAGGGTTTCTTCTCTCTTCTTCTTGGCATCTTCGTGTTCTTTTTGCATCCAAGAAGGTAAGCCTTTCTTTTTCTGTACATGAGTCCACTGACCCCAGCCAGGGAGTAAAGTAGGCTTTTCAGGTTCAGGGTTTTCTTCATTCAGAACTTCCTGTTTCTCCTTCTCAAATTCATCCTCCACATCATCCGCCGCAAAGGCTTGACGAATTAGCTCAGCTTGAGAAGGAAGGCGGTATTCATCTTTTGGATTTGAAGAAAGAATGCCATCTACCATCTGCCCCTCGCTACCTGCATCACTATCCTCATCCAAATCCTCCACAGGTTCCTGTAATAGGAACGTGTTTAAAGAGTTAAGCAGGGCAATCAACCATAAATGTAGGATATCTAAATTTTATAAATGCAAAGTCATACTTGCAAATTTTGATTGCGCTCAACTGATTCCACGCGACAAGTAGACTTTTTACCATTTGCATCCGCACTATTGCTACTTTTTATCTGCACACATCACACAAACACTGGTAATTACCAAAAAGCCCCCGGGGGGTGGTGGGGAAGTGCGCATATTCATCAATGAAAGACAAAACTAACCTTTTTCCATGAGCCTGAAGCAAAAATAGAAACCTCATGTGTTGTCTTTGGACCTGGGTCTTGAACAATATCACCGAAGTTCTGTTGTAAACAACACAACATAGCAGATTTCATGCTCATGGATGAAAAGAGGGGTGTTCAAGGATAGGAAATATTAAGAAGCCTCATTACCTTGAAAAGAGAATCTTTATGATTTTGAGAATCTTCATGAAGTAACGCAGTACTAATGTTGACATCCTTGTGAAAATCACTACTTCTGTCATTCTCGACATCAACATTTTCTTCGGGCTCCAAGTCATCTTCACTATCACTGTTAGCATAATAATTATCTGTTCTCATTTTATTGTCTGTTTTGGTCTTATTACTTGATTCTGGAGCATTCTTTTTAGATCCATTGAAGACCATTCTACCACTTGGAGGGCCCACATTCAGATTATCTGCCCCACTTGAATCCTCCAACGGGTTTGACCATGATTCGTACTCTTGAAGAGCAAGTTTAGCTTCTTCAGCAGCTGCCTCATTCCTTTTTTTCAATCCACGCACCTATGTCAAAACAAACCAGGAAGATATTTTAATTTACGCACATAAAAGCATCCGACTAACAGCCCTTCGTTCTGTGGTAGTTGTAAATTGCTACTAGATTTTTTAATATTCTGAAACTAGAAAGAAAATCCAAAGCTTTACCATGAAAGGTAATGAAAGCACTCCTGAGTTAGGCACTTCATTTTCATCATCATCTTTTAGCACATTACGTGTCTTCTCCTTGGCTTTTTCTAACAACTTCAGTGCCCTAGCATGGTCTGAACCAGGTGAATATACATCTATATCATCCTCATCACTACTGTCATCACTGCTGCTACTGCTACTACCATCATTCATAGAATTCATTTTTCTTGTCAGCTGAGCGTGCAGGTGCTGCTGTTCAGCTATAGCAGCCCGAGTACCTTCATCTTGGACATCCATACCACGCTCTTTGATGCGCTTTGTCCACTTGGAGGTACCTTTATGCCTCAGAGTCATTCTTTCCTGGATCAAGTTGAAAAGGGCCAAAAAGTTAACACATGCCTTGTTGCTTCAATAATCAAGAATGTTTCTTGAGGAAGTAATTCATTAAAGACACAATACAAATAATCTACCACCTATATATGGGGAAAAAGCAATCACCTTTGCTCGTTCATACTCTTGCTTCATTGCAAGTTCTTTAGCAGTGTCTGGATCCATTTGACTTTGTGCAGATGTTGCTTTCACTCTATCTTTCTTCAACAAACGATGATAAGTTTTGGATTTGATCTTTTTTATGTGCCTTGACTTCATTTCATGACGGAAGAGAAGGCTGCGCATTTTGGCCATTCGATTATGGCGGTCTCTTTCATCTTCAGCAGATACCTGCCAAGCAAACAAGAACAAGAAACGTTCAAGGAATTTATATTTAGGTTGGTGCAAGCATAGACTAGTTCATTTTCAATAGAGATCGTAAAAGACCAAAAAGTAAAAAATAGTCATATGAACATGAGAAATTATTGACAACCATACAGAGGATACAAAAAGCTGAAAAGTAAATTAATACAAATCGTAGTTAAAATCGAGGAAGAACAGGTGCCACTTTGTTACCGATCAAGTTAACATGAAGGTTTTATCAACTATCACAATCTCATTTAAATCATCTCATAGAGCTTTAGTGTCAAGTCAACAGTTGCCAGATGAATTAACAACTGTGAAAACAATAGGTGACACTTAAGTTTCCGAAAATTATCTTATAAAACAATAATTAAATCAAGTGTACTCGCCTGTGAGATACATACCTTATTTAATTCAAGAAGCCTTGAACCGTCTTTTAGGTGAGCATCTTTAACCTGGTCATCATAAACTAATGAAGCAATTTTCTTCTCAAATTCAGTTCTAGGTTTGAAATCAGATGCCCTTGAAGACCGTAAATCCATATCATCATCAAAATATATGGTAGGCGCCTCCCTGTTCCTCTTAATGATTGGTTCCCACTTTCGCAGTTCTTCCTTTGATTTTTCATGTGCTGCCATCCTCTCCAATTTCTCTTGATCTGCTTTTGGAAGTGGAGCTGGAGTAGGAACGGATTTCTTTTCAAGATGATGTATTCTCTTTCTCAGTTTGCTATAACCAGATTTTCCGTGTAGAGGATTCAAAAGGTCTTCAATATTAACGGGCCCTTCACCATCCAAAGTATCACGAGTAGGGTTATACTCAGACTCGGGATATGCCTCTGATACAACAACATTGGTATTCCTCTTCTTCTTCCCTGACAAAGACATTATATTCACAGGCAGTCAAGTCACTAACAAATATCCTCAAGTCATGAGTAGTTAACTCTGAATTCATAATCAAAGATTTTAAACAAATCCCGTCTTCGAAATTGCATCCATTTTGTTCTAAAGCATAAACACAAAGTAAATTTGGCTGTAAAGTGTAAGCATTGTCTTACCTTCAAAAGCCGGAATACGTGCGATTCCTTGCCTTCCATCATCATCATCATCATCATCCTCATCCTCATCCTCATCCTCATCCTCATCCCCACCCTCTCCAGCGTCCCCCATGTCATTGTCATCATCATCAGATGACACATTTTCATCCTACAATCAATACAGATGGTATCAAGGACAGAAATTCGAGAAAACCGAGCTCAAATTCTTGCTATTATACAACGCAAGAACAAGCTCTGCAAAGTAAGATACATCCTCGTCTTCAAAGAACATATTTTCCTCCTATCGTATAATTATAAATACAGATAGTATTGATAACAGAAATTCAAGAGAAAATAGCACAAATTCAAGGTACTATGCAAATCAAGAACAATCACTACAGGGCAAAATATTACAAAAAACACACAAATACACGAATGAGAAATTGTAAACCAAAAGTAGCGAACCTCAAATTCTTCAGGAAGCTGGTACTCGAGGTTCTCGACCGGGTCGAACCGGCGGTTCTTCCTTTTCTCCTCCTCCGGTAGCTCCTCTTCGTACTCGTAAAAGTCCCGGCCATAAACCTCCGCCTCATCGGAATCAATCTCTTCATCTTCGATAGGGTTTAAGCGTTCGACCTCCTTTCGGAGAACGTTGGGCAAACGAGGGCCTTTTCTCTCTCTTGCATCGGCGCCTTTCTGCTTCTTGCCGCCGGGCTTGCCTCTCTTTCCCTTTGCCTTGTCTCCGCCGCCACCGTCCCTGGATTTTCGCTTCGTCTGCGCCATGTCGTCAGTGTGAAGAAAGGAAGGCACGGTTTCGGGCGGCGTATTTGCAGCTTATTTGTGTAGTGACGGTGAGCAGTGAGGACTCGGCAAACCTATTACTTGGAAACAGAGTCAACAGGCCTCCAATAAATTTAAAAATTAATATTAAAAGTAGAAGAAATTTTCATTCAGATATTATATTCACATATTTTAAATTACTTGTTTCACACATTTTTAATTTTTTTTAATATTTATTTATTAGACCATCTCCAATGGTTGGCTAAAAGTCAAATATTTTAGCCCGATATTATTAAAGAATGAACTTAGGCTATTTTTTTTTGTTAAATTAAATTTAAAAAATAAATAAATATGTAGACTATCGTAAATTAATTTTATAAACATTTTAATCTAAAAAAATTTAAATTCTGATAAATATTGAGTAGAGTCCACTCTGATTTCTGGGCTAAATTTTGGGGGGAATTTGGCCTTAGTTTAGCATTTAGCATTTAGCCCCAATTTTCCCCTTGGGTTGGAGTGGGTTTGGGGGGAAATTTTGGGGGGTAATTTGGCTTTTAGCCCACCATTGAAGTTGGTCTTAAATGTTAATAGTGTGTAAAAAATATTAAAAAAAATTAAAAATATAAAAGAAATAATTTTGAATGCGTAAATATAATCTCTCAATAAAAATTTGACCCAACTTAAAGAAGTGGGCCTTCTCAGACTCATCTAGGCTCGTTTTTTAGGCTCACATCTCGGCCCATGTATTTTTCCCTTTCTAATAAGAACCCATGGAAGTTCTGTCTTGTTATTTACTTCTTCTTTTTTTTTCAATAGAACTACATCGTCGTCGCGTCAGTGATTTAATGGTAAAATATAACGGAATTCGGATCCCTTATTCTTAATCCACCAAATCAAAAGATCTGTGTTGTTGAAATTTGATCTAACGGCTACAAACATGGGCCCACTTTAAAAGTTATAATAACTTCAGCTATTGAATCAAATTTTAACAGCACGGATCCCTTAATTTAGTGGATAAGGAGAAAGGGATTCTCTCATCCCTTTCCATATATAACGGATAAGAATTTCCAGAGTGGTAGGCATGATTAAGTTTATTTTGTGAAGTTCACATTGTATAGTTAACAAAAAAAAAAAAAAAAAAGTAATATATTTTGGAAGCGGGAGGGGGTAATGGTCACCTTGGGTTAGGGAATGAGTGAATTACATATATTTCCATAGTAAAATAAAAAATTTAGTAGCAGATTAAATAAATAAACAGAATCAATAGGGCAACAACAACCATTAAACTTTATCTCACTAAGTGACGTCAGCTGTATAAATCCTAAAACGTCAGTATACTCGATTTTGCACTAAGTCCTCCGTTAACTATAATGTTTTGCGCAAAGTCTCCAGAATCAACAAAATAATTAAACAGCGTGTGTGTATAAAGTTGAAAGAGAATGTGTGTTTCATTTTCCATCACTTGAATTGCAATTCACTCTGTACAGCAAAAACAAACGTAGTATATGTTTTGGACCATCTTTGTGTATTGGGCCTTCATGGGCCTTAATCAACTGCAATTTAAACTGTCATGAGCATCAAAGCCTGGCCCATGACCCGAAAAGACTCAATGCCATCTTTATAAAATCCAAAAACCCTAGCACACCAGTCTTCCTCACTGCCGCGCGAGAGCGAGAAAGAAGAACATCCGGCGATTTCATCAGGTTCTCCCTCTATTTTCTCTTTCCCTATCTATCTTTCTGTAGAAATCTATGACTATTTCTGTCTCGATTCAGTGTTATTTTCATTTCGATGTGTTTTTTGGGTCTCCAAACGAAGATCCAGGTGTTTTAATTTGCAAATCTTTAGGGTTTATTGTTTCTGCAATCTTGTGTATTTTCCTTAATTTTGGTTTTGTATCGGTTAGGTCACTGAGCTCTTATCAATATATTGATTGAACTGGAGAATAATTTTATGTTGGAATCTGCTTCTGCTGGAAAATGTATTGCATTTTCTGAAATTTTTGTTTTGTTTTGTTTTTTAATATTCTGAGCTTTTTGCATGATTTGTGCATTTGGATTTCTTTGTGAAGTTGCAAAAATGAAAATTATGTATTTTGCTCCCATGGAGGTTGGTTCTGAATTATGAGATTCGATTGCGTTATAGGTAAGCCATGGTGAAGCACAACAACGTTATCCCGAGCTCTCACTTCAGGAAGCATTGGCAGAACTATGTCAAGACCTGGTTCAACCAACCTGCTAGGAAGACCCGCAGAAGAACTGGTGAGTGGCAGTATATTTTTGTCAAGTATAACACGAAAGTCAAGTCTGCTGAACTTTGTGAACTGTAATTTGTAGTACGACTGACTTTGAGTGTTCTGAAATTTCATCAGCCCGACAGAAGAAGGCTGTGAAGATCTTCCCCCGTCCAACCACTGGTCCGCTCCGTCCCATTGTTCATGGACAGACATTGAAGTATAACATGAAAGTGAGGGCTGGCAGGGGCTTTACTCTGGAGGAGTTGAAGGTCGGTTCATTTTATGACAATGCCATAACTTTATGGAACTAGTGTTATTTCTTTTGGGTTGCTAATATGTTGCTTACAATATGCATGTGTTATTTCTTATGGGTTGAAGATATGTTGATTTTGGTATGCATGTCTTAATGTGAACTGCTTCATTTCGTTCTTTGGTTTTTTTCCCATGTCAATTATGAAAATCAGAAGTTTAAACGTATCTGCCGTGTATTACGTTAGGGGAATGATTTTCTTTGGTTTATTCAATCTAATGGCTAGAAATTGATAGGCAAGTGTAGGAGGTGTGTGGAGATCACTTCCCTTACATTTCAGTTCCATTGGATTATTCAAGAATGCATGCTATAAATATGGTCTAAAAATTGGAATTCGCAATTCAACTTTACTTTGGTTTAATTTGCTTAAGATTTCAACGAATGCATTTTTATATGATGGTTTTAACAAGTTGTTTACCTTTCTTGCTTATCAGTCTGCTGGGATTCCAAAGAAACTTGCACCAACCATCGGAATTTCAGTTGATCATCGCAGGAAGAATCGTTCTCTTGAGGGACTTCAAGCTAATGTGCAGCGCCTGAAGACATACAAGGCCAAATTAGTGGTCTTCCCAAGACGCGCTAAGCAGTTCAAGGTGATGTTAAGTGGTTGATGTAGATTAATTGAAAGCTCTTTTTGTGTGTGCATGGTGTCTTATCTACATGTGTAATTTTTATTGTTACAGGCCGGCGATTCTCCTGCAGAGGAGCTTGCCAATGCCACCCAGCTCCACGCCCCCTACCTTCCAATTGCACGCGAGAAGCCTACAGTTGAGCTTGTGAAGGTTACTGATGAGTTAAAGTCATTCAAGGCATATGACAAACTCCGTGTGGAGAGGATGAACAAACGCCATGTTGGTGCCAGGCTTAAGAAGGCAGCTGAGGCCGAAAAGGAAGAAAAGAAATAGAGAACTTTTACCCTTCAACGAGCCACTAGAATCGTCATCTGTTCTCGAAGGAGTTTTGTTTTAGTTAATTACCTGTTTTCTGAACTTTTTACTTGGATCCATTAATGTTAGATTTTGTAATGTCACTTGAGTTGGTGGAATTTAAAGAGTTTATGCTTTATGTTTATGTGCTCGGTTCTTATCGTCAGATTTGGCCTTCTGATTGCACCTGTTTTGGATTTTGATATCTTGAATGCATTAGTCTGAATATGTACTGAATATGTATCGTTTTAAAGCATTTTATGTGACAACCCGTTCCAAATTTTACGTTTTTATTTTATTTTAAAAGCGTGAATTTACGAAATTGCCCTAGAGGTAAGGACTTTGACTTCCGTTGACCATCGTCTAGAGAGACGTATGATTTATTCTTTTAACATATTCTCGTAATACTTGTGGATGTGAACGCATAGGCGAAAGCCGTTTGCGAGTCCGGATTATAACGATACAGTTACGGACGTTCGAAATTGGTTATTTAAGGTGAAGCCCCATCAGAAATGGGGAAAGAGAAAGAAGAAAAAAAAAAAAAAAAAAAAAAAAAACAAGCTTTCCCGTGGGTTTTTCTAACCCGCGACCACCCATCTTCCAAGGCCGATTCCGGCCAACTCCGGTGGAGTTTTTCGATGCCACCACCACCATCTTGAAGCTCTCAATCCCCTCTACAAAACCCACCCAAGAACCACCTTGATTAACCATGGCATGAGGCGGTTTGAGGCCACGAAAGTTGACGAAAATCAATGGTGCTCCGGCCACCCTTTTCGATTTTCCGTCAAATCGGCAAAGCAATGGCCGATGCCACCACTTGGGCTTTGTAGCCCATCATCCCAGGAGCAAAACCCAACCAACCTTGACCCCGTTGGACCACCGTGGACGACGAATCGACGTCGGGAAGTTTTAGGCACCCGCCGGCTTCGTGGGCAAAATTGACCATCTTCCGTCCACTTTTGGACTTCGTGGCAGGTATGAAATTTGCTCCACTCACTGAGATCTTCATTTCTGTGAAGTTTGAGAATTTTTGGAAATAGTTGAATTTTCCGGCGAGTCGGGGCGGCCGACCGCCACCCGCGGCGGCGCGTGGCCAGTGGGCCGCCAATGCTATTTTTAGGCTATGTCAAATGTCTTGATTTCAGTTTTGTCATTTGAATGACGTAGGTTGATAGTTGGAACCTAAATTCATTATGATACGTTACTTGATAAAAATGTGAATCGATGATCCGACCGTTGGATCGTCACCAAAATGGGATACATTATAATACGTAATATTTAAAGATTATAGGAATTTACGGATCGGGAATCCGACTTACGGATCTTCCTGAATTGGATTTGTAAGTTAGTAAAATAAATGTTCACGGCCACTTGTTTTAGGCAATTGGCGGAGATCTGACCGTTGGATCGTAATGAAATTTTAGTATGTTATTCTAGAAACATATTGTGGATCGTTGGGAGTTGCGGATTGGAAATCTGATATGCGGATCTTCCGGGTCAAGTTATACAGGGTTGTAAACCCTACCGTCGATCTTTGATCGACGGTTGACTTGTGGTCAATGGGTATCAAACTATTTTAGAATGTCGTTGAGGTTGTGTTTTATGTGAATTACATATTCTACGGATAAGAGTTCTGAGATGTGATTTGATAATTGGTCACAGGGACCAATCATTCAGGATGCCTCGATGCGTGCGCTAGAGAATCATAGCGTGGGCTCCAGGTAAGTGGATCTTTTCCTTTTTATCGTACATATTATTGAGAGTTCTATCGACACTTTTAAATTGATTAGGTATATTACTTTCATATATAATTATTGTGAATGTTTGAAGTACCTATATGAACTACGAATGGCTTGATCCCTGTCTAGGGTACGTAGGCAGTCTAACGAGACGTTAGATGCAGCCATAAAATATTTGAGACAAAAGCCTTGCTTGGGAAATTGAATAAGGCGAAGGAAATTGGTAAAGGCAAGTTTTAGTTTTATGAATTAGTTAGCTAAATTAATGTTAATTGGGTCGTCATGGATAATTATCCTTGAAAATAAGTAGTTTGGGAGTAATGCGTTATTGATTGTACACTTCTCACTGTATTGTTTATAATTGAACATGCTACGACATGGTTGAGTATTAGATTGCATCATAGTATATCAATATGTATATTACTTGCATATAATTATTGGGAATGCTTTCAAGTGCAAAGGTGAACTCAGGACACCCAGGTAAGTTCAGGTGAGTTTATGGTACTAGTTGAATCGATTGCGTTATAGCATGACTACAGTTATGTGTTAGGCAACTTCGATACTGTCGTACTGGTTGCCATGAGTTGCACATGTTATATTGAGATGCATTGAGAGCTCATAACCTGCACCCCCGGTGTTAGTGCTCCCGCCCGTAGCCAGGGCACAGTCCTTCACGTGATGTTCACCTCCCGCACCTTATGCTCACCTTGGATTCAAGGTAGGTGCCCAGGCCTGTCGTACAGACCACTTTAGGTGGTTCCGACTCGTAGGTGACCCGCGATTATTCGCCCAGTCTTCACGTGATCGTAGCACTTGAGCGTATTTATTTACACCCAGTCCTGTCGTACAGACCACTTTAGGTGGTTCCGACTCGTGTGCAGGTATACTTATTGAGCTATATGCTAGCCAGGATTGATGAGATATGGATAAGTCGTACAGGTCACTAGAGGTGACTCCGACTTATATGCTAGCCAGGATTGATGAGATATGAATAAGTCGTACAGGTCACTATAGGTGACTCCGACTTATATGCTAGCCAAGATTGATGAGATATGGATAAGTCGTACAGGTCACTAGAGGTGACTCCGACTTATATGCTAGCCAGGATTGATGAGATATGGGTAAGTCGTACAGGTCACTATAGGTGACTCCGACTTATATGCTAGCCAGGATTGATGAGATATGGATAAGTCGTACAGGTCACTAGAGGTGACTCCGACTTATATGCTAGCCAGGATTGATGAGATATGGATAAGTCGTACAGGTCACTAGAGGTGACTCCGACTTATATGCTAGCCAGGATTGATGAGATATGGGTAAGTCGTACAGGTCACTATAGGTGACTCCGACTTATATGCTAGCCAGGATTGATGAGATATGGATAAGTCGTACAGGTCACTGGAGGTGACTCCGACTTATATGCTAGCCAGGATTGATGAGATATGGATAAGTCGTACAGGTCACTATAGGTGACTCCGACTTATATGCTAGCCATGATTGATGAGATACGGATAAGTTGTACATGTCATTTTAGATGACTCTGACTGATATATTACTTTGTATTGATTTAGTTCATTTGGCCTACTTATTAATGTATGGTGGAGTTAATGGCAAACCGTGGTTTTGGTCATTTCTGAGTATGGTTTGGATATATGTATATATGTCGTATTGTCTTATGGAAAACGATACGGGTTTTACATTTAGGGGCATTACTTTTAGAAAGGTAATAACTTTGGATAGCTTGGTTTTATTGCTTACTCACACCTTCTGTTTGGTGCCCTCCAGGTTTTAGCTGCTGAGTTTGTATCGACAAGAATCTATAGCTAATCTTAGTTTTGGTGGCTACTTTTAAGGGTATGATTCTTACCCACACTACTGTACCTTACTTATGCTCTGACATCGCGTGTGAAATGAGTTCGCTCCCACTCGTAGCGCACTCTGGTACTTAGACACTTTTAGATTCAAATTTATTCACTTTTTGTACACTATCACATTTTATGGTTTCGTCACCTTCTAGGTGTCGGCCAGCATAACTTGATTCAGGGTCCAAGTGGACTTTCTGGGTCGGGGTGTGTCATTTTAAGTGATTTTTGGATGGAGAATGACTTATACTGAACAAGTTTAGTTATTTTTCGCCTTCGGTTTGAATAAATGTCATGCGTAAAAATATTTAAATGTGACATTATATAACTCGCTCACGTTTTCAAAACGATTCTGGGTTATAGTCAATTGTAAAGTTATATTAAAATGTCTCGCAACATTTTCTTAGTTCCCACGCAAAGAACTTTCTAAAACTAAAAATTTTATTTTATTTTTTTCACAAAAATTATGAGTTATAAGTTATGACCCATGTTTTGATAACGATTCTGGTAATTTTTATAAAATTCATTATAACTTAAAATTGTAGTCATTCTTGTTCATGTTTCCTCAAATTAGTTTAGAATGTTCCAAAGATTTCGACACATAAAAATATATTTGGAGGGTCCTCTATTCGTTTATATTGTTTTTTTTTTATATTTTTCAACTTCAAAAATCAATAAAAAATGGTTTCAAGACCACTTAAATAGTAGGATCAAATCCAAAGTTCTTATAACAATTTCCTTAGTCCCTGTGTCCCACGCAAAATGTTTTCTTAAACTAAAAATTTCAATTTTTAAGTCAAAATTCAAGTCATTCTCTTCGCACCACACGTTGCCTATTATTTTAATTTAGAACTTTTTCTCATAAAATATATTTTGGGGTCCGTTGTTAGTTTATATAATTATTTCTACTTTTCAACTTAAAAAATTAATAAAAATAGTTGTGGGATCTAACAAATTGTAGAATCTCATCCAAAGATCTCGCAACATTTTCGTTAGTCCCCACGAAAAGCATTTCCTTAAAATAAAATTTTCTATTTTTCCCATAAACTATGAGTTATAACCCACATTTTAAAAGTGATTTTGGGAATTTTACAAGATTTATTATAAGCCAAAATTCGAGTCATTCTCGTTTCACCACATGTTTCATGAAATTACTCAAGAAATTTCAAAGATTTTAGAGAAATAAAAATTTATTTATTTGTTTATTTTATTTTTCTACTGTTCAAATTAAAAAATTAGTAGAAATTACATTTAGGATCTCATAAATTGAAGAATCACGTAAAAAAAAAAAAAAAATCTTGCAACATTTTCCTTAGCTCCATAAAAGTATTTTCTAAGACTAAAAATTTCAATATTTTTACAAAAAATCGTAAGTTATAACCCACGTTTTTAAAGTGATTTTGGAAATTTTTATAGCATTCATTATAAGCCAAAATTCCAATCATTGTTGTTGCACCCCATGTTTCTTGAAAGTAGTTTAGCACAATCCTAAGATTTTCGACACATAAAATATATTTGGTGGACCCTCTATTAGTTTATATTATGTTTTTTTATTTTCCAACTTTAAAAACCAATAAAATTAGTTTCCAGCCCACAACATTTTTCTTAGCTCCCAATCAAAAATTTCTTAAAATTACTAAAAAAAAAATTTCACAAAAATTGTGAGTTATAACTCACGTTTTCAAATAGATTTTTGTAATTTTTACAAGATTCATTATAAGACAATATTTTAGCCATTTTCGTCGCACCACATGTTTGCTAATATTAGTTTAGGACATTTCGGTTTCAACACCTTAAAGATTAAAAATATATTTGGGGAGCCCTTTATTATTTTATATGATTTTTAAAGTTTCAACTTTAAAAATCAATAAAAAATAGTTTTGGGACCACATAAATGGTAGGAATACATCTAAGGGTCTTGCAATATTTTATTTAGCTCCCATGCAAAATATTTTTTTTAAACTAAAAATTAATTTTTTTTTTTTTATTGCAAAAACTGTGAGTTAAAACCTGCGTTTTCAAGGCGAGTTTGGAAATTTTTACAAGATTTATTATAAGCCTCCATTTTTTACAGTGCTTATTACAAATCTTGACATGCAACGATCATGTCAATGGCAGTAGATCCTTTCTTCATATGGTAGCCTTTCTTCATGGAGACATTCATCACTAGCTAGGTTTCAAACAAAATGGTAGAAAGATCCCAAATTATTTATGATTCAATCCCATCCTAATGAGGTAAGGGAAAATCATCTCAAACAAGCAAAGTTTTAGTTTATGATCCGACGAAAGAGGAGAACACCAACCTCTCTTGTTTTCTTATTCCACAATACCTGGCCTATACAACCTGTATAAATTCTAATTAATAGTCAATCTTTTACATTAGTCCTTGTATAAGTACATAACTTTATAGTATAAATACATCAAAATAACATGAACTCGTCAAAAAAGTTGAATTATATCTACAATCATCACGCGGTGTTAATTTGTTTGAACAAATAGAATTTATTCCAATCGTAAAGATTACCACTTGAATTGCATTTCACATTGAAAATCACTTGAAATTTTAAAAAAACGTCTGGGACATCTTTCTTTGTTCTTTGAAGTGCTCCAGAATCTTACAATTTACTGGTCGGTTTACCAAGTCACAGTGCAGATTAATAAGCTAGGGTCCAGAAAGTTGTGTACCAGTAAACAAGTACATGAAAAATGTAAAGAAGAGAGGGAAAAAAAAGACAATTGAATTGCACTGGGCATACGCTTGCATGCATCCGATAGTAAAAAATGCATGCATGCACGATAAAGAAAAAGTAAAACCCATTAAGTACTTACACAAATTTTATAGACACCTGCGGAACTTGGGAGCAAATAAATTCCGGCATAAGAAAGAGTAGAATATATGTTACAATTGTTTGAGTGGTTCTGGATATTACCTGCACTGTAACAGCGGGAGATCAGGAACTTGCATGGATGTCTGAACTCTGAGAGAGAGATAAGCAATAGGTGAGGAACCCGTGTTGGAGAGGGGGAGCACGTGCAAAGAACTTATTCGCTCGCATTTGAAGCATAGCCAATGGGGTTTGCACGTGCCCTGCTTCTCCAACAAGGAGTCTCACCCGTTTCAAGCCCTAGCTACTACAATGGAACTCTACTCACTCACTGGAATTGGATGAAGGAAGGAAGGAAGAAGCATACGTATTTATAGCTGCAAATGGAGAGAGAGAGAGAGAGAGAGAG
This sequence comes from Pyrus communis, assembly GCF_963583255.1. Taxonomy (NCBI): domain Eukaryota; kingdom Viridiplantae; phylum Streptophyta; class Magnoliopsida; order Rosales; family Rosaceae; genus Pyrus; species Pyrus communis. Next base: position 24,783,549 of record NC_084816.1, read on the forward strand.
GGTTTAGATCGTGTCATCATGATAAGAGATGAAGGAAGGAGGTATGGCAGAGGAGTAATTAAGATGGAGGTACTGCAGTGCATGGCAGGGAGGAAAGCTCTGTCGAGCCACGCCATGCCATGATGTTAAGATAGTACGTGAAGATAATAATAAATTTTCAAAATAGAGATATCAAAGGAGAGACCAAAAGTGAGTCCTGTCTGCCTTTTTTCATAAAATTCATACATGCGATTATTTTGTGTGGTTCCTTGGAGTCTTGGAGGATTCAGTTTCAATGCCCTCACACAAAGAAGACAAACACAAACCTTTAAAAATTCAATCTCTTCCTTCCGAACCTACCAATATTTTTTAGAATATCCAAATATTGTTCAATCTTTTATTGCTAGCTAGCCTTGGAAATCAAGAACCTCAGGCCATGATGTTTTCCAAGGCCTCTTAGATCACGAGAATAACTTACAAGATATGTTATTTCGGTAATATTTTAAATAAATCACATATTGTCATGTGTTTTAACTTTTTCACATGTCACTGTGTAACAAGTTTGAAATAATGTTATAATAACATTCTCGTTGCATAACAATCCTGGATCAATCAAGACTATAAGCCATGATGCTTCCAAGGCTGCCCTAGATTACGAGAAAAGCTTATAATTTGTTGTTCCAATAATATCTCAAATCAACCACGCACTGCCAGCTTGAATGATATTGTTACAGTAACTTCCTTGTTGCATGAAAGTTTTCATGATCATCTATTGGAATTTGAATGGGGCCATGTAGAGGTTGAGCTAGCCTTTTCCTTTTGGTTGGGAAGAAATATAGTGCAAGCATGGGAAGAGATGAAATGAATAATGTAAGGAGTGCACGTAGGGCTTTGCGTGTAGGGCTCAACCTTTTGAGTGTGGTATTAATTTTATTTATGTTTTTGTTTGATGAGTTTCTGAAGTAGCCAGCTAGGGTTTCCCTACTCCCTACATAGATATATGATCATTCCCTATATACGTACTAGGCCTCATGCATCTTTTCCCCTTCCAGAATTTATGCTTCTTTCTTTCATAAATAAGGACCTCAACAATGTCACACCTCCTGATCATGGCAAAGCTCCTTCTAATGTAAGCATTAGCTCATACCGTATCCTTGTATTCTGCAACGTTGCAAACCCTGCTACTGCAACAAGCGTGCATTTGTTCAACCCCCTCACCACTCTTTCCTGCGCCACGCCAACATTATCAATCTACAAAATCTTTGATAGTATAACCTACTAGGGTTACCCAACTTAATTTAGTGGTGAGCAGTGACAGATTCAAGATTCTAACTTCGGATGGTCCTGATCAATGAACATTAGGCGCTAGTCCAAAGGCGGGCTTGAGCCTCCTATGCGCCTAGATGGAGTCTAAGCAAGGGCATAGGTAGGTTAGGTGATTTAAGTAAACTTACTACATATTATATAAGCAAGTGCCTATTTACACTTACAAAAATATATACTTGTATTGAGAATTTAAAGTTTATTATTCAATATATAACATACAAAATATCATAATTTTTGCTTTAGTATTTTAATGAATTTGATGGTAAGAGATGAAAGTGATAGGGACTACGAGTTCATAGTACATTACGAAATACTTTTCAGAGTATGAATTTATAAAGCACTTTTAAAAGTAACGGTGTTAAACATATGATATAAAAATATTTGTTGAGTGATGCACCATCCGTTTGCTAATTAAAATGCTAGGGTTGCACAAGTTGATGGGACAACAATTAAAAAAAAAAAAAGAGTGTTGGTCACTTGGGAAATGGAGAGAAATTTCCTTCTTCTTCATTGTAACCAAGGTCCAAGAACAGCAGAGCTAAGGTGGTCTTCTGTTTTCCACTACACGTTCACACTGTTGGGTGGTCTTTAGAGGTTCTCACAGGCGCTTCTTCGGACGTCCGGGTGGTCTCCGGACCACCCGGGTCCAGGATTTTGAGACTCTACATTTAACAATGGTTACGCGCATTAGACACCAATGTTAAATACGGAGGCTGGGATGTATATCGGTTACAGCACTGGCTTAGTGCAAAACCCTTGTACCAGTTTTCAAGCTGAACCATCTATATGTCCGCTCTTTTCTTTCGTTTTTAATGTTGTGGGGTAAGGTAAACTGACAAAGTTGAATATGTAGAGGTGGAGATAGATTTCATTTCGTGTTGTTGTGGGGTAAGCTAAACTGACAAAGCTGAATACGTAGAGATGGACATAGATTTCATTTCGTGACACTAATGTAAAATTCAGTTTCAGTCATGATGTTTATTCTCTCTTGCTCTTTTTTGCTTTAGCATCCCGGATTATAGTACACAACCGGAGATATTTCTTTCTTTCTTCAATCTCTCGCATCACAAGACCTAATTTCAGTTTAGCAGGATAATTCTATTGTTTATTCACTAACCGGTTGTTCATCTTCTTCTGTATCTCTCACCATCGCATATGTTACACTCGAGTTTTTCTTGTTCAAGTCCAATACCGAGGCCCGTTTTAAGTCAAATTTGAAATTTGAGGTCACCCTCTGAAGCCACAAAATTGTGTTAGAAGAACATAGATTCTGGATGAGGTCATGATGAAATCTTTGGTGTAGGAACATAAATACTTGGCGTGTGTTTGCACCCAGTGCTTGAAAAATGGGTTGTCGTAGTAAATGCTTTATTTGGTCACACACTCATGTATATGTAGAAGATTTGAATGTGAAACTCAATCATGCTTCCTGCCCTTCCTTCCCCCCATAAACTTCAATTTTTTCCACCCTACTTGATTGATATGTTTGACTTGGATTCAAACACTTAAAAAGAACAGCAACAATACAGAAGGTACTTGTGGTGGTCTGGGTAGGTGCATCTTTTTTGGGATTTCTTCATTTTTCTTATCCATTTTTTAGCTTTAACACCGACTAACTATTAATCTACTAATATTTCACTCAACAGAAGTACTCTTAAAGTGGAATTCATGTTTAGAAAGAGTAAAAATATGAGATAAATAGTTGTTTCTTTCCGTTGAAATTAGGCGTTCCCACTCTCTGTCAATCACAATACGACATACGTGCACAATTTTTTCTATTTGTGTTTTTCATGAGTAATATATGCATGTGTCAAAATGTGATTTGTAACGAAAGAACGGAGGAGACAAGTCGAAAAACAATGATAAATAAATAAAGGCAAAATGAACACCGATTATATCTAGGTCTATACATCCAGATACTAATCACATCTTGAAATTGAAATTAACTTGAACAACGTAGCGCATCCTGATCTGTTCCACATTGTAAACTATGTACTCATTGTACAGCAATGAACCCTGCAAGGTGCACGTAAACGAAGATTAATTTACAATGAAGCTGCCTGCCTGGTTCAACAGTTCCAAATCAAATTCACATCCAAAGTAATTCGAAAAAAATGATGTATTTCTACCTTCGGGCGGCTTGTATTCTCTTTCGGCTTTCCTAGGGGAACCACGACACCATCATCTAGTAACTGAGCTTCTGAAAAATCTGGTTCAGTTCCCCCAACTCCTTTAGTGCTGCAATATTATGTTACATGCCAGATTAAGTCAAGCAATACACGTCTTAGTTTCCAAAAAATGGAGATAATGCAACAAGTTTTCGTCAAAAGTTAATTCTCTCACACAATGCAGATAAACTTCTGGGTCTAAACAAACACAAAGATTATACGGAAAGGAAGATAAACTTCCAATGCAAAATACCAAAAGCATAAATGACCAGAAGAAGCTTCATCGCTTAAAACAGTTTAGTTATTACTTATGAGCAATAGATGGGAGGGTCCAATAAAGATAACAGAGACGCAAACCTTAATTTTCCTACGGGTAACTTGTCAGCATCGTACTTAGCGGTTAAAAGCTCGGCCATGTCGCCCAGCGCAACCTAAATAAACCATAGTTAAAAAGTATTTAGAACATTTAGTGCTAAAAAGTCCCTAGGGATTCAGTTGGGCTTTCAAGTGTAGCAGATCTGTGGTAGGGGAAATTCAAATTTTTAATCCAGAAATATTTTTCTCGTCTCTCGTATAAATCTTGATCTTAATGATATACAATGCATTGAAGGATATATTCGATAATCTGATGCCAAACCACTCTTAACACCAGGTATTTTTGTTTTTAGTATAAAATTTATCTTTTTTTACTTGCTGAAACTTGAAAGACTACCTCACATAGAAGCAGCACCCCAGATGTACAGCCATTAGATGCATAGCAATAATTTGCGCTTTTGGAGAACATGTCTGCGAAGTAAACTCCTTTCCCGAACATGTAACCAGTCACTGGGGCTTCAGGTGGAGCTATGCGCAAGCCTGGGTTGTCATGACACATGTTTAACTAAATTATTAAGCGGTAAAACATTCATACTGTATCTGCAGATTCTGCACGAGTGTGCACACAGTGACACACACACGCAAACACACCCACCCATGATTCGAAGCTAAATCATAAAGGATCACCTTGAGATAATATACCAGCCCAATTTGTAAGACGAGAACCATGCCATAAAAGCATTCTATTTTTCGTACTAGAAAACTGCTCACAAGAGTAAAACACAATTAGAAATTGCTTAAAATACAAATGTAGGATATTCAAGACCAACAAGGAAATTTCAAGTACTTGTAAAATTATCCAAGATGGCTGAAACATTTTATCAAAAGCCTCTCATAGATCAACCTAACCTTTCTGAAGCGTTCAACTTCACCCTCTTTAGATGTGCGGAATATTTGAATGATATCAACAGTGTAAGTTGAATGTGTTTTTGCATGAGTATTATGCAAATATTTTGTAATCTGACAACAGCAATAAAATTCACGAGAATCAGCACCAACAGTGTAAGTTGAATTAGCTTAATTTTGTTTGTATTCGAATTTCCATTGCTTATAACTCATAGTTACCATATCAAATTCATGAGAATCAGCACCAACCGGTGTCAGCTCACAATGAAGGCGTCGATAACTGGAATACAAGGGATCTCCCTATTATGGTGACAGAAAACAGACATTAGTAGGAAGGATAGATAATAGGACATAAGGGCAAGTCCGCAAGTGAACCATGAGGAACAAGACTAAAAGAGATTTACCTGCATTCCTGTGTCATCCTTCAACAATTTCGTTGCAACCTCAATTTCACCTAGTGCTTCAACCTTCAAGTAGAGAAGAGTTAATAAACACACAAATAGCACTTGTAGGTGGCACGATACTTATTCAAAGGAAAATAACCTTTGATTTACGTTTGGAGGTTCTTAGCCGAACTATCCACACGTATACATGAAACAAATTACAGAAAGACTTACCATTTCTAGCTTGTGTTTCAACTTCTGAGGAGTATCAATCACAAAGTTATCTGCATTACTCATATTTCCAAACCAATTAGATGCCTTCTTTTACAATCACAGAGAGAGAGAGAGAGGAACTCACTCATTTTTTTAAACCCGAAGTCATGAGGAATGACAGTGTAGAACTCTCTGCAAAAGGATGATGCCCATCAAAAATTGGAATTCCAAAATTATTTAAAGCTTAAGGTACCAAAGGAAGAGAAGAAAAGAGGTAGACATTAGTCAAGCATTTTGTTAAAAGTATATTTTAAAGAATTAACAAATGAAATCACTCTTTTGTTGGGGTTTTGAAAGAGAGAGAAGAGAGAGAGAGAGAGGGGGGGAGGGTATGGAGGGAGAGAGAAAGAGAAACCTTACCCGCTTAATTGTTCGATTAATTTCCTGTTAGATGAGCCAATCACATCAGAAATCCTCTGCAGGATGTTATAGCCCTATATGTTTCCAAAAAAAAAAAAATTATTGGTTCGTTGAATCTTCATGGAGAAACGGATTGAAAGAGAAGACACCATACACTAAACTTCAATGTTTTGTACCAAAATTCACACTGAATTGTTTGAAGTTAATTTAGAGAAAGTCCTGACAGAAGTTTTAGGAAATATCCTTTTCAGTTGTTCAGCTTAACTAGTAACTGAAATACAATTATGGAAAATACACGCCCCCTTGCCTTGGAAGTAGCCATTCCTACTTGCAAATCTCAGTTTGACATGCACACAAAACTTTTTCTTTTCTTGCATAGATGTCAAAATGTGATCTAAAGGAGCCTAGCAATTTCCTACAATTAACTTTCAACAACAAAATAACTAGCATGAACTGGAGGAGACTTCACTTCATAGGCCAAAATCTTACCTTTAGAATTGTTGATTTGCTAAGCTTACCCAGAGGCAACTTATCAGCGTTGTATCCTACCAAAGAAGAAGAATGTGTCCAAATAAGGGAAAAAGTACATCAGTTAACTAAACAGAATACACCGAAAGAAATGTTTGAGTCTCCAAATAAAATTATTATTCCAATTTAAGCAACTGAACAGCTTTAGATTATTATGAGCTGTAATTTGCAATATAATGTCTTTTTGACAGTGAATCAGACTAACCTATTTCCATCATATGCTGCTTCATCATGCCGATGTTGCAAATAAGAGATATAAACTTTGCAATGCAGGGCTCAAGTTGTGTTTCCAAAGGTTGACGTCCTAAAGCAGAGCCATTCTTTTCTTCGACCTGATAATCATTATCAAATAATAAGGAGGAGTAAGCAAGATAATTTTCCTTTTCATTAGGAGAGACATGTCCTCAGTAATTTGCAACCAAGAATCACTTCAGGGAATAAAGAGTATCTCCAAAATTCAGAAATTTATACAAACATAAACCAAGAGTTGTGGATACTCACAGCTTCCTTTTCATTGTAATCCATTTCTATCCACATATAGCAGGATGGGATAGGCTGGAACATTTTTCGATTGGACCAATCATTCCTGGTTTTGTCATAGAATTTCTGTTTAAACTCATTGATCGCACTCTCGAGGGATGCGTGAGAAGCTAGCTTGTTCTGACCCTTAACACCTACTCTCCCCCATCTATAGTAAATCATGAAACTTCCACCAACATCAGATTCTGCATGTTACAAAGAAATAAAATGCGGATGAGTACACATAGCCTGAACTTGTGTAATGCGCCAATGCCATGAGGATCATAACTCAATGGAGCAGATGAAACTTTATTTATGTGAAAAAAGCATAAATGATGTTTCTGTAATTTGTTAACCATTATAATCAGTATTAGTTACGAGGTTCTCAACTTCTCAGTGAAATTTTCTATAACTTGATAAGTTTGATTGCTAGAATCACAAGTGTCACCCTAACTCCATCTGCATTGCCATGAATTCAAAATTACGACAATCCAAAGATCTAGTTGACTAATTATTTGTTGAAAGGAGGAAGGGGTTTACCAAGAACTTGAATCAGATAGAACTTGTTGTTGTTATGACCGACATTGGTCTGGTTTAACATGGCATCGTATATATCATCCCCCTACACCAAAAACATCATTAGATAATGCCTAATTAGAAACAAATGGAATTGACACCAATTACTAAGCAAGAAATGAAATTGACTTATCAATATAGACTTGCCAGTTGCAAAACATGATAATGTGCCTTTATGTCATCCGGTAGCCACTGATCCAGTACCGCCGCACCCTTTTTGGTTGCGGTTACTATCTTCTCCTTGCTGCCATTTCCTTCCTCATTAGCTAGCATCAACACAGAGCATAACAAAATAAACACCCAGTTGTAATTCGAAAAACAAAAAATCTTCACTCGGATAAAAATTGAGATATCTATTACTAGTCATTTCCTACAAAATATTTCTTGGCAGCCAAACACAGAATGTGAAAGCTCATACCTTTACCTAGAGGAATGTCATCAGAATGTTCAGAAAGCCTCTGCAGCAAGTCTTTTTTCGACCCAGATGTCGAAACTCCACGAAGAGCGGCTTCTTCGCGCAATTGCTTCACGCTCATGCCACTAAACTTTTCGGTGGCCTTCATTTTCTCGGACACAGTTGACTCCCCACCTCCCTCCTCTTCAATTAACTTCCTTTTCCTCTTTCCACTAACCAGTGAAGCTTCTGCTGCTGAACCATCACTTGCGCCTGTGGGTTGCTTCTTCTCCTCGCGAAGAGCAGAATCGAGCCTCCGAACCTGCAGAAATTCAAAATCAATATACCAGAGAATCTTGGAGAGAGAGAGAGAGAGAGAGAGAGTAGAGAGAGGGGGTGTTGTCAGACCAGGGTGGGCTTCGCTCCGGTGGTGGGGAGACCACGCTGAGCCAATTCGTTTCGGAGCTCTTCTACTTTGAGCTTGCTTGCCATTGGGGGAGAGATGGTTGAAACTGTGAAGCGGAGGAGGGATTTTGAAGCGGGAGTTGCAGTGTGGAGGTTTTCTTTCTCCCCCGGCGTCCGCAGCAAGCTTCTTTTGGCGGGCTTTCTGCGGGCTTTCTGCGGGCTTTTACAAGTTATTTGATTTGTGAGCAAAGTCCCAATGTTATGATCAGGCCCACTGGATTTGGGCCGAATTAATTCGGGTCTTATATAAACCGAGTCAGACAAACACCAAAACGCCATTGGAATCAACTTCCCACTCACATTCGTAACTCTCTTTCTCTCACATTTCCCGCGCCCTGTTCTTCGTCCGCTCCCTCGCAAATTCACAGGAGCTTCAGACCATGAACACGAAAACATGAGATGCTAATGGCGGTGGAAGGTGGCGGTACGAGGACCTTAACGGATTCAGGATAAAGGGATGGACTTCGATCTCAACAAGTCAATGCAGGTTTTCATGGACTGGAGAGGCTGATAGTTAAGAAAAAGGTTTCCCAGGAATCATGGTATCTGTATATCGGACAACGTATTGTACATCAAAGTCTGTAAATCTGTTCAAAGATGATGGTGCTTCTAGTTGGGAAAAACGCATCGGTGGAATAATCGGGTAGAACAAACTGGTAGTGTGCTTGAAGGGTGTATGGAAGGCAAAAAATGCGTGACAACACTGCCATGGATAAATGGTGACGAGACCATTAACAAGATTTTCGACATGGGACTCAGACGGTGCCTTCTTGGGATTGTGATGCAAAGTCCAGGAATTTTAAGAGCTACTTTCACTCTTTGTTCATGGCTAAAAAACATTCCTTTTGCTACTTCATGGTTCCTTTGCCTCCGATAACCTAGAGGATCTAGCAATGTCATACAACCAAGAAATTATCGGTCTGACGATCATCGTCCTCAAGAAAATAGATTTTACTGCTAAGTTCCTGTACATATGTCGTAAGATTTTTCACTTATTTTGTCATCGTTTCAAATGTTATAGGATGAAATTATCCGGAAGATCGATATACTGAATCCACATGTATACTGATAGAGATTTTACCACCTGAAAAACAAGGGTTAAACCATAGAAAATTCTTGCAAGAGAACAAGTTTTTGTAGTATAGAGTGGTTCAAGTAAGGTCGATCTCCTAAGAGACTGGTATAAACAATTTATGAGTTTTTGGATTATTTGACTTAATTAACTCTAAGAATTGTACTAATTTGACAAAACTGAATCCTACTGTACGTGACTTAAACAAATATCGAAAATGGGAGTTGGCTTATAGAAAAAGTGATCCAACTAAACAAAACAAGTAAATGTAGAAACTCAAGATAAAATAAATAATTGAAGAAAATTAGATTGACAAGGCACTAGAGTTCAACCTTTACCAACAACACTCCTATATAGCTCTTCCAATTGCTTAAGTAATCGAAAACACACATGCTTTGAAGGTTGGGTTTTTCCTTGTGTAGTTTTACTTGTGACATTCAAGCTAAAACGCATACCACTACATACAATTCATCCATGACATTTGGATTAAATATAAACATGAGTGATTCATTGATATGTTAGACAAAGTCAAGTTTCCTCTTCAAACAGAAACTCTTCAGTTGGTTTACTCAGTCAACAACACTTATCAAGTGGAGCTTCTGTTAAACTCATTTGAATTTTGAATATTTGTTTTATCAGAATTAGTAAAGTATTTGAATTTCGAAATGTAAGCTTGTAAATAGGGTTTTTGAAACCCTGATGTAATCTGCAAAGTGATTATAAAAAGGTTGCTCCCTACAATGTTGAGGGCATGCAATCACAGTGAAAAACCTTGTGTAGTCTTATAGCTTTCCTGCGTGTTTTACCTTCCTGCAATCCTAGTTCTTTTATAATCTTGGTGAAAATCCTTTTGGTAAACCATGTAATCCTTAAAAGTATGATATTTACCTTGGGAGAAATTACAATCCTCAATCACAAGAAGCATAACCAATTTTAACGTGACACTCGTTCAAAATTGCATTTGATGACTTTTCTAAGTATCATAATGATGATCAAGCATCAAGGCACACTGATAGTTTAATTTAGTGACTGAAAATATCTAAGCAAGCATGTAACAACACTTAAGCAATTATCCATTAAAAATCAAAGAAAGAAAACAACCCTCTTTTACAAGATGAGCTCTCCGATCTTCTCCTCAAAGAGAGGAGCATGCTTCTTTCTGCTCTGCTGCTTCCATCCTGAATCTCTGTCTCCTTTTGCTCTCTGCCTTCCCTTTTGCTCTCTCTGCGAACTCCAAAACAACCAAAAACCCCCTCTCGTTAGTTTTGCTCCTTCACACCAAAACTCATCCGTCTGCCCTTTGAAAAATGCCCAAAGGAAAAAGGAATTCCTTTTTCTTTTTCTACAAAACATAACCATGATGCCTCCTCATCATAATGTTCCCTCATCATTCCTCATCATTATTGTTGTCCCCCTTCCCTTTTTTTTTTTTTTTTTTTTTAATTTAGCCGAGAGCTGGTCTGGAAGACCAAGCCGAAGGCCACAAGCGGAAGACAACATTTTGAGCTGAAAACTCAATATAATTATCTTCAATCTCTTGTGAATAAGCTCCAACTATAATTATTCAAAAATTTCACCGTTTACATATTTTTCCATCAAACTCGATCATACTGCTCCTAGAAACACAATATGGCAAAAGTACCACAAATACTTAAAACTTCCAACTAAACTAGATAAGAAAACAAATATAAAAGGGCGAAATATATAGTATAAATATTGGTTTATCAAATGCCTACCCACAATTCCTCGCATGACAAGTTTATCTACCGATATGGTACGCCAACTCTTCCTTCTCTAATATATCCCGGCGATAATAATACATCGAAGCATTGGTATCTCAACGGATTAAAAACATTCTAGTTAAGGATCCATGGCTGCAGCTTACATGAATAGCGAAGACCTAAATCCTACTTTTTGGCATAGGTAATCAACATCGAACTCTGCGGTGTCAACTTAAAAGCTTGGAGTTCCTGCATTGCTACTGTTGATTGCATCTCATCTCCATACTCCACAAAAGCAATACCAGGCTTAGCTTCAACCATTCTAACCTCCTTAAAACCAGCATACTGGCAGAAGAGCATTTGCAGCATCATGGGAGTTGTCTCCTGCGGAAGATTCTGAACAAATAGTATGTTGTTTGGTGGAGCAGGAGCCTCGGGTAACTTCACACCACCAGGATACGGTATTTGGGAAAGCTGCACAAGTTTGTGAGAGAGAAGAGTGGTCAAGGATTGCACAAGAGCATATAATTGAGGGCAGAGTTTCGTCATTTTAAAATCAACCAAACGGGCTAAGCCGCAGATTATACACTTATCCAAAGAGCATGCTTGAGCCTAGACTCCCACTTAAATGCGTAATACAATTTTCAAGCCAGATTTAGATAGCAAAGTGTAGCTAGTAACAGTGAACTCCATGATTCGATAACCCAGCACAGTGCTTTCTACTAATTTCATGTCAAATACACCAGCTTCAATGAACCAATACAAACTTGGAATGTATAAACCATGAAGGGTACTACTTGAATGAAAAAAATCTCCAATCACCAAAATAAACCAAAAAATTACTTTATCTGTGTATTTTTCGTAACAGTTTCCAGCTGTTATACACCTATCTAATTTGTTTACGTTCCAAGTAACTTGTCAACTTCCCAACTTTTATGAGTCACATGCAATTTTTCCACCAAATAAACTTCAGAATCAGTTTAGAGTTGTTTCAGTTCAAGCAACACCAATCACGACATGTAATAAATATGATCATAGATATCCAAATCAAAACATAAATAGTGAAGGTATAAACAAAGCTGAAATTGGGAGTAAGTTATCCCTCAATGAAACAGAAAACTTGCTTACCGAAGGTGCTGAACCATAGGGACCAGCATAAGCAGGAACGCCACCCATTCCAGCTTGGCTCGCATCATGTTGCTCTTTTCGTTTTCTCCCTGCCACATAAGGAACAGAAAAACAAATTTTAAGACCATAAAAATCAAATGCATCAATCATACATCAATACTGCAATTTTTTTTTCCAAAAGATATATCTTATTGTCATATCGCTTATATAAACGAGAGAGCATGTTTTACCCTTTTCCTCATGCCTCTTTCGTCTTTCGCGTGGAACAAAAGTACCATCAGCCTTTGCTATCACATCTGATTTCGTCTTGGCATATTGTATTCTCTGTATTAATCACATATCAGTAAAATGATTCCAAAAAACAAAACAAATTAAACAACGGGAAAATCTTTCGGTAATCACAATTCATTATATCCATCTAACTAGGATAAAGAATGGTTGTTGAAACATAATCCATCCATCACACGACATGCCAATGTGCTTATTCACCGATCAAAAGGCCAGATTCTAGACAATGCAAAAGAACAATCATATGAATGGCAGCGAAAACCTGCCCTTACCTAAACCTTCCCAATCTCCCCTCCCCACCCGCAGTCCGTATGACATTGACAGCATGTAGCCGGTCGAGTTTACGCGTTCGGGCATCATCGATATTGACTAATAACCAGAGCTGGATCATGCTTAAATTTTCCCAAATTTGATTTTACAACAAGCAAGATCCTTTTTTCTACCATTTCAATTCACCTAATTATATACTCCTTCTGCCCTATGCTAACAAAACAAATGGAATTTGAATAACAAAATAAAATCAAACTAATACTAAATTTCTAAATTAAACAACTAGATAAAATTAGGTTAGAATTGCATACCATGGGCTTGTCGTAAAAGGGGAAGCCCTGCATTTGGTGAAGGGCTTTGGTGGCGGAGGAGACGTCCTCGAAGACGAGCCAGGCTTGGCCTTTGTGCTTGAGCGTCTTGAAAGCCAAGACCTCCACAATCTTCCCGAACTGCGAGAACACCGCCAGAAGCGACTTTTTCAGTTCCTCCAGCTTTATTTTCTCGTTCAGGTTGTTGATGTAGATCGTCTGGTTCGCCGAGACTTCCCCACCACCACCAACGCCACCGTCGCCGCCGCCGCTGTTGTTCTCGGCCATGTCTTCTTTCTCAGTTCCCGATCTCGGATTTCGTTTTGAAGCTGCGGTGGAGATGGAAGGGGTTTAAGGCTTTAAGCTGACTGACGAGCTCGACGGCTTCGCGGGCACCCACGGCGCCAGGCCTTTAGCAAGGATTTAGCTCGTTTAATGGGCCCTAATTTAACTTTGGGTCGATTAATGAGCCCTCACTTTTTTCTACTAGCTATTTAATGCCCAATAGTTGAGATGCTTTCGGCCCAAATAATTAAAGCCTCGTTTGGCATGAAGATAAAATCGAATCGGATGCCTCGCTAGATCTAATATATATTTGAGGAGAAATAGATGTTAATTTTCAATTTGAAGGTAGAAGACAGATTAGTTGTGGATAAGACTTATCCCTATTACAACATGTTTACTTATTAGAACGAGAAAATTCATGAACTGGAGAAAATAAAAAGAAATGAGAAGGGATCAACTAGTCTCTTGAATTAATAATGGGTTTCCAAGTATTGGATTAAGAACTTTAAGGCGTGACACACAATTTTTTTCGACTTAATATGTGCTAGTAAATGTGAGGGAAGTCAGTAATTAAAATGATTATAATACCATGTTTTAGTAAAGACGTGGAAGTAAAACGCTGAAATGATTCCAAATCTCATTCCCTATAAGTAAACTTTTCATCAATTCCCACCCAAATGAAAAGATTGAGATACATAAATTTTTATCATTGGTAATCCATCTTCTTCCTTCAGTTTGGACAAAATGAAGAAGTTGACATTCATTCCTACTTCAACACTAATGAATTCTCCAATCTATTAGAATCCTAGCCACCGATGGAGGCGTAAGAAGCACAAAAATCAGTGTCAGTTTGGTGACTAGCAAAACTGAGAATTGTGTCCGAGCCAATATTATATAGTTTCATCAATCTATACGAGACTTGTAAGGCACAATATGATAAACTGTTGTCCAGTTTAATAAGGGAATTGTTATTAGCACTTCAAAAATCTCATTCTACATTCCAAATTTTTATATATTATGAAAGAAAAATACACTTGTGAGAATTGTAGAATGAGATTTTTGCAGTGCGAATAACATTTCCCTTTAATAATTCCATTTCGAACACTCATTAAGTTTGAACTCTTCGTACATTAATTCAATTTATATAAATAGCTCATAGCCACCAAATCTTTTCTAACCCAATGCATTCGTGCAAGCATAGCCATTAGAAACTTAGGGTGTTTATTTTGTTCATGTTGAAACAAACGGAAGACTTGATGCAAAATTGAGCTCAATAACATTGTAAGATTTATACAATTGACTTCACTTAGTGAAATAAGACTTTGTTATTGTTGTTGAAACAAAAACTAAAAAGCAACTCTTAAGTTATCACAAAAAAGAACACGACTATTCATGTACATATGCTTGTATGTGGTTAAGTTTCATTGTTATATGCGATCGACGTCATCAGTGCTCTTTTGTGACGAATGTTCATGTGTCTCTGATCATATGCAGACAACTCCAACCAATAAAACCTTGAAAATGACACAACACATAATGCATGTCAGTGACAGAAAAGTAACCTCTTTCCTTCTCCTTCCCATACATGTGAGTACATGACTTGAATACACAACGTAACTTTTTGTGACAACAAAACAACACTATGTTGATGAAATTTATATGTACTTTTAGATCAATCACTAACACAAGACATCACGATATTAAACCCCATCTACGTAAAACAAGGGCGAAAGAAGTGATTGTTGTGGAGGGTCCTTGACATCTCCCGCTAGGGGCACTTGCCTGCCCTCATAATTTAACCCCAACCCTTGTGTTCGTTGTAGAGACACGTTCCATCCACTTGGCTGGAAATGGCTGTATTAGAATAATAGAAAAGGAGAGGATATATACAAGTGAAAATTGTTGTTTATCCAGATTCTAATAGTTTATCAAGAAATATTAAATCGCGTGCCACCATGTTGAATTGATGGACATGGTCCCTGCCTTTTTGAAATGTTCTTGAAGTATCTAGAAAAAATAACACTATAAAGATTTTATTTTATATTTTTCGTAAGTGTATTTTTTTTATAATTATAAAAAATTTAAAATGCAAAATAAATGGTCAAATAATTCCACCAACTAAATGGTACCTCCTTTTGTCTTTTGACTAATGCATATACATATTTCCTAGGGTTTTCTAGAAAGACTCACAGGACGTCTCCGACGAACCCGAATGATTCCGCGAAGGAAAGTAGGAGGGAGCCGTGAAAATAACATCACAAATTTGTGTGATTAATTTGAAATATCGTTGATTAGTCGGTAACGAGATGCATGACTAATGTCGGTAGGAGTAGGACCACGCACACGAGTGACTTGGCACACCACGCAATAACAAGAAAATATGTGAAAGATGCATGCACGGCACGGCACGGCGGCTGGTGACGCTTTTGCTGCTCTGGCTGCTGGTGGCAGCTGCATCGATCTAATTCCTTTTCGTTTGCACAGCTGTTTAAAGGAAAGAAAAAAAGAAAACGATAGATAATGACGAAGACAAACTTGACAAAAGTTGGAACTTTGTTCGTCATCACATCACGAGAGTCATGACTCCTAACCCTAACAAGTAAGACCCTTGACTTGGACCCTTCCATAAATCACGAGGCCAAATTGCCTAGATCCTTCCAGAACATAGCAAGGAAACTCCGCCACCACTTCCCCTTTCTTTCTCCTGCTTGGGACTCTCATTTCATAGTTATCCATCTGTTTAATATAGATGAACAATGTGGTTTACTACATGTTTACTAGTTTAGTTTAAAAATAATACTAAAAAAATATGATGTGACGTGTTCCGAAGAGATACTTTTTAAAAACAAATAAATTGCTACAACGATATTTTTTGTCAGTTGGCCTTGTGGAATTGATAATTTGATAGTGTAATGATCAAGTTGTCTGTCCTATAGAGTATATCATACACCTCAAACTATTCGTCTTTCTCCTTGAGGTTTTGTTCACAACAATCAAGCAAAGATCTTCCGCTCCTAGTACACGTCTTATGCACTCTTGCAAGTAACATGTCAGCCGGAGTCACCTAACGTGACCTCTACGGCTGAATCTAGAACTCAAATCCCCAACTCACTAACTATACCTGCACACAAGTCGGAACCAACTAAAGTGGTTTGTACTACAGGACTAGGTGTAAATAATATATGAATAAAAGTGAAGATACTATTGTGGGATAGTGCTGTTTGTATTAAGTATTTTTATTTTCACACATTATTGTTAATTTTTTATCATTAGTCTTCTTGAACTCTTTTGATCTGATGGTCGAAAAAAAAAGGGTGCGTCATATGTAAAAATAGATGTATAGATAATCTACAATTTTTGTATTATTTCCACAATTTTTTTTTTTAACAAATGATATTTACTACACTATGAGGATGGATGAGTGGGCTAAATTAGGAACAGTCATGATAATGTGATTTAAATTTTCCATACTAGAATCGAATCTACTTATTAAATAGTTATTTGCACAAAATATTAGAGTGAGGTGTCTAATCTTTCTGCCATCGACGGCCAATATCCCGGGAAGAGATCCGGTCCGGATCTTTCCCATCAAAGATTCATGATCAAGTGATATGAACTATTAAAATTTAATCTAACGATTACAATTATTATAATTTTTAAAAAGATTTTATATTTGTAATTGTTAGATTAAATTTTAACAATCTCAATCACTTAATCTAGACGTTTAACGAGAGAGATCCGAACCGGATCTCTTCCCCAATATCCTACACATTCTAGACTCCACACTCACGACGACCTTTCCTCACCTTTTGACGTTGCCTCAGGTGAAAGGAAATGTCCTCCACTCAAATCCCCACTCCCTCTCAACCGTCCGATCTCAGTTCCTAAATTCGAAATAGCAACGGCACTTCGCTTTGATCCCACGTGGCAACAAACTACAGGTTAGTCAACTCGCCGCCCCATTTTAACAGCGTTTTGTTTTCTTTGGATCCCACGCGTCTCTTGTTTTCCTCCCCTATATACACACCTTCCCCCTACTCCCCTCTCTCTCAAACCATCTTCGCAATTCCAGAGAGTTTTTAGAGAGAGAAAGAAAGAGCCGTAGCAAAAGAGCTTCTTGTTTCTTCTCGCTGCTGTAGAAGGCGAAGGTTTTCTCTGCTACTAAGCTTTTTGCAGCGGTGTTTAGATTCCGATCTCTTTCAATTACCAAAGAAAAACAATGGCTCGTTCTTTCTCCAACGCTAAGTTTCTCTCTGCTCTCGTCGTCGACGGTTTCTCTAGCTCCATCTCCAGGTACTAACCATTTCTAACAATCAAATCCAAGTTTTGTTGTTTTCGATCTCGGTTTATCTCTTGTAAGAGAGAGAAACCATATCTTTGCGACGGTATTTTAAGTTAATCATGCACGTCTAAGTTTGGTTGTTTTTAATATCTCCCCGTGAGAGAAATCCCATGTTTATAATGGTATCCTGTATTATTCACGCACCACCATTCTCCGGTGAAGAATTAGTAATTAATCGGCTGTTAGTTTCGGTTTTCTTCTTAAAGAGGAACACTTTCGGCGCACGTTAGTCCACGTGACGTGAACCGGAAGCGATTAGTTTATAAACGTGATTAACGCCTTGAAATTTATATCAATTAAATGTTAATGATGTTTCTTTCATGGAAATGCAGACGTGGATATGCGGCGGGTTCACAAGGAGTTGCGTCGAGCGTGGTGAGAGGAGGAGGTGCTACGAATCCCAGAAGCGTGAACATAGCGAAGAAGAATTCCGGGGAAGAAAAGGTGGGCTCCACCTTTAAGGTCTCGTGGGTCCCCGACCCCAAAACCGGGGTTTACGGACCCGAGAACGGCGCCGAGAAGATCGACGCCGCCGAGCTGCGGGCGGCGCTCTTGAAGAAGCACTAATAAGATTAAAGATCAAAACAAAATTCTTGTAATTTTTCTGGTGGAAAAATACGAGGAGACTTGTACGAGGAAT
This sequence comes from Pyrus communis, assembly GCF_963583255.1. Lineage (NCBI taxonomy): Eukaryota > Viridiplantae > Streptophyta > Magnoliopsida > Rosales > Rosaceae > Pyrus > Pyrus communis. The sequence goes on from NC_084816.1 coordinate 24,801,795, forward strand.
GGGCTGTCGGCGTGTTTGTGTTTGAATTCTTCGGAGTTTAGACTTCGCTGGAAAATATGTATGATTTGTTGTAATAGCTGGGTTCCTCCGTCCTCTGATCCGATTAGAGACTTAAGCGTGTATCAATTTATATTTGCAATAAAAGGTTTATTCAATTCTCTAATCAATCGTTTTAATTTAATTAATATTTTAAGTCACTGCACATCCTTTTGGTGTGATTGTGATTTGTACTAGTTTTGGTTTTAAAAAAATGGTAGATTTTATTCTTAGTGGGGAATGTCTTAGAATTGGGGAGGATTTTCAAGAGTGCTCGGAAAATATTCTTCTTTTTCAATCCTTTTTTCAATTATGATGTACTGATTTGTGTTCTAGATTGAAAAATTACGTTCAATTTCAGAAAACCTAGGGCTAGCAAACAGGTCATGTTTGTCATGTTCGTGTTGTTTTCGTGTAACATCTGATATCTTAATGAGTCGTGTCGTGTCACACTTTGTTATCTTGACGAGTCCTTAACTAGTCGGGTCATTTTACCCAACGACCCATTATGACTTCATAAGAAAAATATTTTTTTTCCTTAAATTTGCACATACCACACATTGCCACATAAATATTACTTCAAAACATTAAACACACATTTGTCATTTAAGTACTAAATCTACACTCGAAAATAAAAGCCTAATAAAAAAACATTCATACACTACTAGTCTGTTACAAAATATTAAATGTGCAAAGATATGCAAAATGAAAGAGTTTTTATTTTCAAGGTTGTGAAGCCTTTCTCAAAAATACAAAATTCATACCTTTAGCGTGTGCTTGCCTATGTATGGTTTTCTTGTGGCTCCCGGAGTCGAGTTGAAGAAAGTGAATGAAGGAGGATGCGAGAGAGATGCGGATTAAGAAGACGGCGCGGGAGTAAGTCTGGACGGGAGAGATCAGAGTGAATGAGAGGGAAGGGAAGGATAGCCTCCAACCTAATGCACAATGAACGGCTGAGATTTAATCTCAACTGATCCAATGGTCAATCAAATTTTTTAATTAATTTAATATATGTATATAATTATTATAGTTTTTAGGGGTATAAAATTGTTAAATTAATATATATATTTATTATAGTATTTTTTTAGGTTATAAAATTAATATTTTACTTATGTGTATCGTTTTATCCACATGTATACCCGAACCAACTCGTTATCTTAACAGGTATTTATCGGGTTACCCGATAACGACTCAATTCGTTATCATGTCGACCCGAATACTTGTTAATTTCGTGTTGTGTCCCACAAGGATGAAGGATGGATGGGTGCACACATATTTTCCTTATGGGTTAATCCAAAAAGCTCCATGATTTAGTTGGTTATTTAAGTTTGTGGACTTTTATATTTAATTAGGTATTTGATTAAGATGTATCATCCCGTATAGTACTGGGACATGAGGGTACTAATTCAACGAGAACAATTGCTCAAATAGAAGAGGAGAAGAAGAATAATATGTTTACTCATTTAAAATGAGATAAGGTCATGTAGCTATATTTAGTAAAGATTTATAATACGTGTAGAAGGTGTACTCAATGTGTGTGTGCCTGCCCAACAAATGTATTAGAAGTAATATCTTGGGACGGATGTAAAGCGAAGCAAATTGACCCCCCAAGAATAGAGGACCATGTCGGTTGCAAGAGATGTGAATTTGCCTGTCCTGCAAATTTGTTAGAGAAATCAGAATTAGTTTTAATTTGGAATGAGCAGATCAAGTAATCCTATTATGAATTTAATCTCTAATTTTTCAAGCATTTGATCACGTTTTGACGTAAAAGTAAAACTCATATATCTTCGATCTAATAGACGCATTAAAAAGTAATAATCAAAATTTCAATACTAAAACTTTAAAAAGTCATGAATTAGACTATTAGAGTCAAGTGCATGTCAATAAGCATATGCTAAGTAGGGTTGATGCGTACACGTAATATAAATTTGAAGGTATCTCGCACCACATAATTAAGGAGTTGATTAAGTTGCACACTAAATGCTCTTAGTTAATTCTATATAGTTTAGTCTATATAAAGCAATGATTGTGGTGGGAAATGATTGTTCGGGAGTGCCAGTCGATCAGCTACGCAACCACCGGCCAAATATCAGGCGGCACCTTCTACGGCCGCCAAGTGTGTTATCATGTGCCGGCAGCCGGGCCAAGTCTAACCAATTAAAAAAAAATAATAATAAAAATGATTTGAGTTTTAACAAAATAAAAAATAAAATAAATAGTATATGATTAACTTTTTAATGTAAAAATATAATTTTTTATTAACGTAAACAATACCGAATGCTTTTCGTTAAAATTTTCATTAAAAAATGTTAATGGCGCTGAAAAGTTGGCCAACTATCCAAAAGCAAGATCCACTAATAAAATTCTTCAAAATGGTTGGTAAGTGCGTAAAGAATAAGGAAATGGATTTGCTACTGTTCAATTACGGCCGACAATTAGTGGCTTTTGCTTGTTGGGAGATTTTTAGTTCACATTATCTTTTTAATACAGGATCTAAACGATCTTAGTTTTGAGAGAGTTTTAACAAAACTCTCGGTACTGTTCATTTTTAACGAAAAATCACATTTATACATTTTTCTAGTACTATTCACTATACCTTTAAAAAAAGCTTTTTATTACAAGGGAAGTTTTTTTTAACTTTTCGTTAGTTTTCTTTAGTTTTTTTAATTTATTTTTTTTGCAGAGATGATCTTTACAATTTGATTGATAATATGAACGGTTTTGATTATATGCACAAAACTCTGTGATTCAAATACTAACAAATTTTAGTAGGAGTTTCTACTCATCCTTAAGTAGTCAAGTAATGTTTTTACTTAAATTATATTTACATTTTTTATATATCCGTAAGTATGAAATATTAATATTTTCATCTACTTCTATTTTAACACATGAAGTGAAGTAATACATCACAAACGCTTTTGATACACAAGAAAATAGTCTCATGAGTAGTGGTAGAACCAATACAGAATCATTAAATGCTCATAACCCAAATAACTTTATAATCGCAATGTATATAATATATTGGGTAAAATACAAAAAATTACTTTAACTATTGAAATCACGACAGTTTCATACCTCATCTTTTAAAATTTACAATGTCATACCGTATCTTACGAATTTGTGACAATGTCATACCTCTGTCAATTTTTCTGTTAATTTTTCTGTTAAGTGTTGACGTGGCTTGATTTGGAACCTACTTTCTATTAAAAAATTATTAAAAACTAAAAAACAATTATTTAATATTTTTTAAATATTAAAATAATAATAATAAGTAGCAAGAAAAAAAAAAAAAAAAAAAAACCCCTCATTTCGTCCCTCCCCTCCTCCCTCCTCCCTCCTCCCTTCTCTCCCCATCTTCATCTTCTTCCCCCACCTGCAAATCCCAACAAAAAAAAATAAATCCAATTTGTCTTCCCCCACACCCACACTCTTCTTCCTCCTGCAACCCGGAAAAAAAAAAAAAAAAAAAAAAACACAGATCCCGTAGGTGGGATCTTGGGTGCACAGAGAAGGTGGAGGATGAGTGCAGAAGAGAATGTGGAAAATGGATGAGAGTGGTGGATTTGGGGTTTGATGGGTTTTCAATTTTTTTTTTTTTTTCCTTCCTCCTTTTTCTCCTCTTCTTCTTCTTCCTCCTCCTTCTCCTTCTCCTTCTCCTTCTCCTTCTTCTTCTTCCGCAGGGGGGGTGTTGATGGGTTTTCAATTTTTTTTTTTTTTTTCTTCCTCTTCTTCTTCTTCCTCCTTCTCCTTCTCCCTTCTACTTCTTCCGCGCCGACCCGGGGGGGGGGGGGAATTTTTTTTTTTCCTTCCTCCTTTTTTTTCCTCTTCTTCTTCTTCCTCCTCCTCCTCCTCCTCCTTCTTGTTCTTCCGCAGGGGGGGTTGTTGGGTTTTCAAATTTTTTTTTTTTTTTTTTGCAGGTGGGGGGGGGGAAGAAAATGAAGATAGGGAGAAGAGAGAGGAGGGGGGAGGGACGAACTGATGGTTTTTTTTTTTACTTTTTTTTATTATTTTAATATTTTAATAATATTAAATAAATATATATTTTTTAGTTTTTAATAATATTTTAATGATTTTTTTTAATAGAAAGTGGATCCCGAATCAAGCCACGTCAGTATTTAACTGAAAAGTAAACGGCCACGTCAACATTTAACTGAAAAGTAAACGGCCAAGTAATGGAAGGTATAACATTGGACCAAATTCTAAAGATGAGGTGTGACATTGTTAATTTTAAAAGATGAGGTATGAAAGTGTTATGACACCAATAATTGAGATAGTTTTTTGTACTTTACCCTAATATATTACTCTCTACAAGCTGAAAGAATGTGTCAAAAACACAAACTTTCAACATGCTACTTCTTTGTCTTTTTTTTTTTTTCTCTCTTATTTCTTGTATAACCTATGGTCTGCAACAAGTGTTTGATAAAATGCTTCACTGAATAGACCTCAAAAGAATTCAAAAGAACAGATAACTCGACAGCTACCCACTAAGGACTCCCACGAAATGATCCGATGAAGTTTACTTTTGCCAAATTATGACCACATTGTTATAAATACTGGCTCCGCCGCGGCCATAAATAATCTAATCATGATAATGGAGAATTATTAGGTTAGGTACAAAACTATTATAGGCGCAGATAGAATAGGGAATCAATATCAAACTATGTCACCTTGTTTGCCAATGCCAAAGATATTATAAACTTTACGGTAGGGCCAAATTTGAAGCCTCATATATAAATACAATGTGTATGTTGGCCAAAGCCAGCTACTGGTTCAGCTAGATGCGGTGAATTGTCGAGTCTTTGCCTGGTTTGAGTTAGTCAAGGGGAGATGACGGAAAGAGGCAAATACATGACTGTATACACTCGGGTTCTTTCAAGTTTTACGACGCGTGTAAGTTGTCCACTTACTTGCTACGAAGAACCAAGCCAAGCAATATGCTTCGACGTTGACGTGACAGATTCATTTACTGGGTTGATGTTATTTTTTAGAGAAGTTTAATGAAAAACTCTTGGTATTGTTTATTTTAATGAAAAATCACATTTTTATTTTAAAAAGTCAATCCTGATACTATTCACTTATAACACTTTTTTGTTATTTTCTCAAAGTTTTCAAGCTTTTTTCATTAGTTTTCCTTATTTTTAAATCCAATGCTTGCAATTTACATATGAAGATGATGAAGAATCACCAAGTCAAACGTTATCCACACTCGAAGAGCTAACCCAGCATTACAAAACAACTTGTATGAAACGGCTTCACTGCCATGTAATGTCCCGGTTCAAAAGTTCATGCCATTGTGAAGAAAAACTTACACATATATGACATTATTGGACCGAAAGAACTAGACCACGTCGTCCATCAGAAAGCTCCCGCAAAACTGTACCCTGCATAATACAACTCGATACTATGCTTGTCCCTCCTGTGTGAGAGTTGTTGTGGCTAGACAAAATTTTCTCCCTTGCAGAATGTAGATAATCCTACATTCGGGTGGGAGGAGTTTTCTTAGAGAGTTGTGGGTGTGCTTGCCACACGACTAACAAACGAGAAAGACACACCATCTAAATTCTAATCACAATTTTTTGCTCCTTGTTCATATGACTTGCTATCCTTGCCCAAAATTACAAGTATCCGTTGTGTGGAAAGAAAAAGAAACTAAGCACGTAGATATACTTGTTCAATGACACCAACCATAGCCAGAAATGATCACCGAAACCTACTAACAGACACCGGAAGAACGGTTTCACGCAGCAGGGCCACGACACTTACTTATCTCTCGAGGATGTACCTATTTCACGCGAAAAAAACTAGCAAAAGCTCAAGACCGAGGGACACTGTACGGAAACCCTTGCGAGGCAAACCATAATCCCAATTGACAAGGCTCCAACACAGCTTGCAAACCGCTAGGGAAAACAAATGCTAAGCAGAAGTAGTTTCTTACACCCTGGGAAAACAAATGCTAAGCTAACAGTGGTAAGAGTCGGAACTGAAAGACTTTTACTTAATGTATCGAACCTGAATTCCATGTTCTCTGAAACCAAACTACGAACTTCCTTAACCAAAATAACAATCTCCAAGGTATATCAACCCTGAAGGTCCAGTTTCTGCCTGCGCAGTTACCACCTGAACTCCAAAGAAGGCCATTTTCACTGATACATTAAAAAAAAGCATGAAACGCGAACATACTGTAATCTGCTCACTACATCCCACGAACTCTTAAAGTCCATAATGCAAACCCAAACCTAATATGAAACTCTCAAGCAGGGTCCTATTCAACACGCCCTTCTCCATCACCACTGAACCCACATTTGCAAACTAGCCACAGAGTATACGACAATAAAGAAACATGAATTAAAATTCCCTACTAACATAAAACCTATGAACACGCATGCAAATCGGGTTACTAGACAAGTTCCCTCCTGAACCAGAATAATATGAAAGTGTAAGACTTCCAAGCGGAAAGAACAACACAAGCAATGTATCGCTTGTTTTGGCCTAAACCATATTGCATAAAGCTCTAACAATCAAGATACAAGCTTTTAACTCTCTAAAAGCCACCATAACCACCATATGCGCAACTGATACAACACAATTACGCCCTAAATTAATCAAACATAAGATCTAACAATCAAGTTACAAGCTTTTAACTCTCTAAAATCCACCATAACCGCCATAGCAAATCTATACAACACAATTATGCCCTAAATTAATCAAACATAAGATCCAACAATCAAGATACAAGCTTTTAACTCTCTAAAATCCACCATAACCACCAAATGCACAATCTATACGACGCTGTTATGCTGTAAATTAATCAAACATAAGCTCTAACGATCACGATACAGCTTTTAACTCTCTAAAATCCAACATAACCGCCATATGTGCAATCAATACAATGCTGTTATGCCCTAAATTAATCAAACATAGGCTCTAACAATCAAGATACAAGCTTTTCTCTCTAAAATCCACCATAACGGCCACTTGCGCAATCGATAAAACGCTGCTACGCGGTAAACTAATCAAACATAAGCTCTAACAATCAAGATACAAGCTTTTAACTCTCTAAAATCCACCATAAACCATATGCGCAATTGATACAACGCTGTTACGCATCAAACATAACTGCATTTTTTCCTTCACTTGAGACAACTGAACATACATTATCATTAAATCATTAATTTTCCACAACAAAACATGTCACAAACGCATAAACGAAAATTATTGAAAAGCATAAAATTCATAATCTTTAAGAAATCAAGGTGCGAACGAACACTGAACACTACCCGTAATTCCAAACCCCTAAAATCCTCCCTCCTCTACAGCCCCAATTATCAATTCAAATCGAAGAAACAAGAGGCATTTTAATCTTCCTTACTTGTCCGCCATTGACGCAATCCAACCCGCACCCGCACTGCGGGCACTCGTAAAAATTGTCGATCGGAAACGCCGCCGACGCTATCCCCACCGAGAACTCGAGGTTGTCGCCGCTCCGGGTGACCTCAACGATGTCGAGCCACAGGAACAGGACCTTGACGCTGACCCCGGTCAGCGAGGCGAGCTTGTTCGGGGAGATTGTGCCGGTAATGGTGGATTTGTACTTGAGCTGGTACGAGCCTTCCAGCGAGAAGCTGCAGGAGCCGTTCAAATACGCGCGGAATCGGCCGTTGCCATTGTCGAGCTCGTATCCGGTGACGCCCTTCGGGAGCAGACCCATCGGAAAGTTGAAGTCTTGGATTGCATCGTACACAGACCGCGAGCCGTCGCCGTTGGATGAGGCGGAGGCGGAGGCGCTTGATGACGTGGAGAACGGCGATAGGAGGACGAAGACGGCGAGAATTGGTGCGAGAGACATGATTTTTTTTCTTTTTCTTTTTTTCTCTCCGAAATTTTTTGTTTTGTTGTTTTGTTGTTTTGTTTTTCCGGGAAGTAGTCTTGTTTGGCACAGAGAGTCGGTTAGGTGGGTTGACTGACAGCCGTGGACAAGATAAATTTGGTTAGTTGAAACGACGACGTAGAAAGTGGGCACGTGGTGCTGCATTTTCCAAGCACGTGATGACTTTTGCGGTGACAAGAAAGACGCGCTAAGGATTCTCTGACCTTGTTTTTTCAGAATGAAAATCTTGTTGGAATTTTCTTTGTGAAGATCTAGAAAATATTTTAATTGTGTCTGTTTATTATATATTATACGATCAGTATTTGTCAAATATTGTTTATATTTAATTTTAAATAAAATTTTTAAAATGATTTTTGATCGCACGATGTACAATTATAATTAAAAAAATTTCAAAATTTTTATAAAGTGTATCCGAAAAGAACCTTCGTACGTTTTTTCCCCTCCTCTCCTATTTAATAATCAAGGAAAGTAAACTGTGGACCAACCATCTGATTTTCAATATAGGAAACAAGATTTACATATTTAAGAGAGAATTTTATGTTTTTTCGGATTTGATATGTGTTGTATAAAATTTATTACGTGAAATATAATAATATTGGTATTTTAATAAACACACGAAATTTAAGAATCAAATTTGTTATGAAAAGGTAATCTATTTTTCTTTCAAGTATTACATATTTCTTAATTTTTCTCTTCTTAATTATATAAATTCTAAAAAACACGTAGGAATTAGGAATCCAAATAATTCAACAGGAAAAATGATAAATACACATTCTTTTGTGTATCACGCACTCTTATGTCTTATTATCGTTGTTTTCGATTAATTCAGAGTGATACTATCTACACATTTTCATTTTTACTATTCACACCTTATTAATTTTAATTTTTTAATCTTCTTCAATTAATTTGATCCGACTATTGTAAATTAAAAGGTATATAAAAGGTAAAAAAAGAAAATATAAATACCATTATTCTTGATTATTCAATACAACAACCATAAATAAAATAGTGTAAGAAGCTAACATCCACTTTTTATGCATGTTGATAATTAACCTTTTTCTTCCTTTCTTTTTTTCTTTTTACCTTTTTGAATAAGGATGCTTTCAGGATTCTCTTTGTGAGGATCATGAGGATCCTCAAATCGTGTCCGTTCATCATACATCGTGCAGTCAGTTTTCGTCAGGTAAAAGTATTTAAAATGATTTTCTACCGCACGATATACGATGAACAAACATAATTTGAGGATTCCCAATATCCTCACAAAGAGGATCCAGAGAAGATCCTCACCCCACCTTTTGGCCTCAATTGCTAAACCTATAAGTCTGCAAGCCAAAATGTTTTGCAACAACCATTCAAACTAGTATACTCAAGTTCATAACCTTGGCAGCCTCCAGATCGGAGTTTCATAAATCATACAGAGAAGCAAGTAAACATTCACGAACAAGTGACATAGTCGTACATTTATTTATTCTCAAATCATATTTAATCTTAATTTTGATCCAACAACATCATTGCCCAAACCCACATTTTGGCACTAGAAAGCTAAAGACTGACCTAAAAGAGCAGACACCAAATTCTTAATCATTCTTTTCCCATTCACACAGTCGAAACCACAACCACAGGTCGGACTTTCATAGAAATTACTCACCGGAAAGTTTGCGGAGGCGATGCCGACCGAGAATTCTAGCTCATCGTCGTTACGAGTCACGGAGACAATGCTCAGCCACAGAAAGAGCACCCTAACTTGGATGCCACTCAAGCTAGAGATCTTGTCAGTGGTTATAACACCCGTTATGGTGGACTTGTACTTCAGCTTATACGAGTCGATGGTAAATGTACAAGTGCTGTTCAAGTGGACTGAGAACTTACCTGTGGAGGTGTCCAGCTCGTAGCTCACTACGCCTTTGGGGAGAATGCCCACCGGGGAGTCGTACTCCTCGAGGACTTCGTAAACCGTCAGCTCGTCGGCAGCGAAGGGCGAGGGGATCGAGAAAGAGAGCAGAAAGAAGAGAATTAGGCTTGGTAGCAGTGTTGCCCTTGGAGACATGGTTCGATCAAGTGTTTTGACTGTTTGGTTATGCAGTCTCTAATGGTAGTTGGAATATATAGAGAAAATTTGAAGGGCAAAACCAAGAATATTCCATCTAATTCGTTTGAACATTATTTGCATACAAGAAAGCGCCACTCTCTCATAGGCTAAATTTTTATTTTGATAAGCGATATTTGGAGACAAGATTCGAACACAAGACCTCAAATGCTAGAGAAAACACTATTAACTATTTGAGCTACAGTTCTCTTATTCTCGTAGACTAATTGGTTATTACGTATACAAGAATTAAAGCACTAAAGCTGAATATGAACATTCTTTAAAGCATGCTAAACAATTTACGGCTAATTAACGATATATATACATAGAGCTAGCCCTACTCTTACGCGGAGAATGTATGGATCGAGACACGCAGCTTTGACAAGTCTTTCTACCAGATACTACTGGGAGATGTCCAGCTTGCTAGTTTGCCACAAATATAATTCCTGCTTTGTTGACTCTTTTTTTTTTTATGCTAGGTTGGATCTAGGTCAGCGCAGTTCTACTTGTAGAGCTAGCTCTACTCTTACAAGCAAATCCACACCCACACTGCGGACTCTCCTCAAAGTTGTCAATGGAAAAGTCTGCTGAAGCAATCCCCACAGAGAATTGTAGGTCGTCGCCATCGCGAATGACTTCGACAATGTTGAGCCAAAATAATAGTATCTTAACACTGACGCCATCCAAATTTTTGAGCCTGCCCTTGGACAAAACACCAGTTATGCTGGATTTGTACCTGAGGTTGTATGAATTTTCAATGGAGAAGCGGCAAGTTCCGTCAAAATAAGCCTTGAAATTTCCAGATTCTCTGTCTAATTCGTACCCTGTTACTCCTTTGGGAAGAAGGCCGATCGGGAAGTCGTATTCTTGAAGCACCATGTATGCCGATGGGTTGTCGCCATAGGCGAACGAGGATGAGAGAATGGCCACGAGAACGGCAACGAGAAACACCATTGACGGAGCCATGAGTTCCAACTTGAAGCAGCTATTTGGTTTAGTAGAAGAAGTGAGCTATGGGAACAGACGGGACGTGTATATATCGATGTTGAGTGGGAGAATGCTTTTCATATGTGTTATTTGTCACCATTCTAATCAGTGGTTTGGGTATATTCTGTTGAACCACATCATCTGTATGACCAACACACTAACAATCTCACCAACGCTCACCTCCTGTATCCCTGTATTCTGGCCCCACCCACCGTGTCTTTAGTCACCAAGTGGCGTTTAAACCAAAGACTTTCTCGTTGGTCGGAGGTATCTTGATCAGATACATCCTGAATAATATTGGAAGTTACTAGTGTAACATCTATGCATGCATGGTTGTCAGCAGATAGTGATTGGCGAAACCTCACACATAATGCTTGCTTATCAGTCAATTCATCAATGAAGGGAGAGAGAATGACGACGTTGGAGATAAAAATTGCCTTCGAAGTTGTAAATTAAACTGGTTTTAGCATCGGTGTATCCTATATGTACTCTGGTTTATTCGAAGTATCTCATTGGTAACGCCGTTGACCCATCACACTATCAAAAGATCAACTAAAATGGCACTGATGTCAACTAAACGCCTCGCTAAGTTGCATTATCTAATCCTGAGTGAACGTGTGGTACTAGCTATCGACGCTTACTACTTCAGGCTCTCGCTCTCGCAGAGAGCAGCGTTCTTCGTAGCCCCCTGCCGCCGACTCCTACATCGCCGTTTCGTCGATCTCCTGAAGAACCAGGTCGGACTGTGAGCCGCCGACACCCAAATTTGAAACTCTTCATACATGTTGTTCAATTCAATTTATGACTTTGGGTTTGATTCATTTGTTAGGTTCGCTCCCATTTGTTCCACAGTAATTTCTTATTTCCTTGAGTTTTGCTTCCCGAAGAAGAACGGCTTTGAGAAAGAAACAATGGTCTTTCTTGTTTGATGGACATGATTTCGCATCTCTCTGCGAGGAAGAAAGGTTGATGACTGATGTTAATTTATTATTTTCTTACTTTTTAATTTTTTTAAAGGCAAAAGTAAATTAATAAATGGTCAAACAATGTTTTTGACAGCGCTATTCACATTTATTTTTACTTTTTTCATGAACTTTTGTTAGTTTTTTGCCATTAATTTTTATTTTTCAATTCAATTGATCTGACAAAAAAAAAGAAAAAAAAAAAAGGGATAAGTAAAAATGGATGGGTAGATAGCACAACCCTTTCGATAATTAATTAGGTTTTTAGAAATTGGAATAACTACAAAAAACAATTTAATAATAAAACAAAATGAATGTTTTTATTGTCCATCTTTTTAGGGTTCATTTGGATGTACTTTTAAAATGACTGAAAGTGCTTTTAGAAAAAATATTTTTAGGTTTCAAAAGCACTTAAACTCGTGAAGTGCTTTCTACAAGAAACATAAATTATGTGTTTATTCCAGAAAACACTTTAAGTGCTTTTTCAAGATTAATTGGCATTTTTACTAAGAATTGTTTCTAAATTTTTTTTCACTAAATACGTTTTCAATCATTTTAAAAGCACATTTAAACAAGCTCTTAGTCTTGCACCGCAACAAACTTTCACAATTCTTGTACATGTCAAGTCAATTCAACTTAGTCCTTAAAGTTGGTTTAGTACGAGATAATTAAGTACAACAAACTCACCCTCAACACGTAAGCTTCGAAAATCTAGTTAGATGGGCCAAAAAATGGTTATTTGCGAATAGATGGACTCACTTCTGATCCTCTGAACAATCCCCATAGAAACCAGAAGCAGCCCACTTATCATTTTTACCGTGACAAAAATTATCACTGTTGCTGGATCTTCCAACACCTCAAAACACTCGTCCTTTGAGAAATTATGCCATCTGCATATAATATTTGCAGGAAGAAGATCTTGATGTAAGACAGATTCAATAACATTACCAACCGATCCTCACTCCAACAAAAAAATCATCTCAAATGTACGCACGGAAACAGAACTGTATCAGTTTAAAAGATAAACGAGACTGGCTCCGATGGTAAGTAGAACAGTTACTCGAAGGTATTGCTTGTTGTCCGCCCCGACTGATTTCAATTTTCAGAGATATAAGGCAAATCTTAAACCACTTCAAGAAAAATAAATCATCAATACAATAACCAATGAGTAACTATGAACCTGATACATACAGAAGAATCTATTTGCATGTCCCGTGATACATTCCGAAGACAACAATTGGCATCCGCAAATAATTTGAATGTGCTTTTAAAATGATTGAAAGCGCTTTAGTGAAAATGTTTTCAAAGCCAATCTTTAGTAAAGATGCAAGTAAATCCTGAAAACGCACATTACTGGTGCTTCTTGCAGAAAACACTTTAAGTGCTTTTGAAACCCAAAAACATTTTCTCTAAAATCGCTTTTAGTCATTTTAAAAGCACATCCAAACGAGCCCAAAGTTAGGAACAAAAACGCTATGAAATAATTCCAATCACAATCAATAAGGGAACTTGTAGGGGAGGGGGGAAGGACAAGGATCATACGTACAACTATATAAAAAAATCAACTCACATCCTTGAGTCTTTTAATCAATGTATCTAGAGATTTCTTCTTCGGGTTCTGCCTGCCTCCCCGGCTACTAAAGGTTCCAAATAGCCGCTCTGAAGGATCCCTCAACTTTTCTGAAATAAGCACTACTTTTCTGTGGTCCAAGGTATAGTAACTCCTCTCCCTGATTACCGGATTAAGAAAATTCTCTGGATGATTGCTCAAGAGTAAATTAACTAATTGCCTCGACTCAGCAACTGCCGTTTTCAACTGATTTGCTTCCTCATCTGAGAGTAGAGGAGCTTGATTATCTGCAAAAGATTCCAACAATCGAATATCTACATCAATGCTCATAATTGCTTGTACGGTAAACCTCTTAACTGTGTCCCCAAGTAAAGCCCCGATTATCTTCTCCGATATGTGAGAAAGGACATCCTGCAAAACTCGTTTGAGAACCTGAGGAGGCAATATTTGCTGAGCAGTGGAAACCAGAGTTTCCAAATATATGATCACCTCGTTCACATATTCATTCCCATTCGGTAAAGGCTCATCAGCCATCCAGTTCACATTCTCAATCAACATCATGAAGCCATCCACTTTTTGTTTAAGCAACCCAGAGAGTGTGTCTTCAGCTGCATCACGGGCTTTGCATAGAGGAAACTGCCTCCTCCCTCTCTCCACCATTCTCAAGGGAACACCAGAAAGCTGAGCAGCATGTCGGAAGAAGAAATCGCAAGCCCGCTCTATGACAGCCATATTAGCCGCCACCTGCATTGCCTGGGAGACCCCATGGATAGACGTACTGATAAACTTCAAAAGAGTCCCATCCAAATCCTCACTTAACAGCCTATCTAAATACTTCTTCACAACATCAAAGAAATCAAGCTGCCCGCCATACGACATGAAACTCACAGAATCTTCAATAAAAGACCTTACAATGCGGCAACAATCAGGCACTGTCGAACTAAATGGTGCAACGTAAGGAAAAGCCGGTATGATATCAGACGTCTGTATCTGAAACGAAAGCACATTCATGGAATACTCATACTCTTTCTTCATCAACATCTGATCGAATTTATCAGCGGAAAGCGCTTCAGCAATCTGTTTACGACAATCTGACAACAAGAGCTCATGGTACTTATCCCTATGTTTGCTCAGAACATCAAGCAAGGGGTCAACCAAATATCCGTAGCGACGCAATGTTACACCTAACAGGCTCACATAGTCCTTAATCAACAACAAATGGTTGGCAGTTTGCATCCTAGAAAACTGATCCTCTAAAACAGCACACATTTTACTCACAGCAGTTTCCCACAAATTCTCAACCTCCAATTTCGATACCAAACCGCCACCGGTCCTCACAATTCGATCCTCAACGATGAAAAATCCGGCGATTTGGGCAAAGAAAGTTTGATGCGATTCAAGAAACGGAGTCATGGAAGATACCTGAAAGTCGGAAGTGAGCTGAAGCTTTCGATTCTCGTAGTAATACTGCTTGAATCGGTCTTCAAGCCCTAGAGTCTGGTGTATATGATAAGCTCTGTACAAGGGAGTCAAATCAAATCCACCTCCGCCATTCAAACCGTCATCTCCAACCCCACCGCCGCCGAGTCCGTCGTCGTCCTCTTCCTCCAAAGCGTACACACAGTCTCTGAGGCTGAGGCGGCTCTGCTCCTCCGCTTGCCGCTGCTTGATTCTCAGATCCTCTTCCCGTTGCCTCGCCGATGAAGCTTGACCGATCGCCAATTGACCCAGGTTCCGACTCACCACGCGGATCTCCACCAGCCAATCGCCGAACTGCTTGCTGACTTTCCGTTCGATGTGCAACCGAATATCTGGAATCTTCTTCTCCAGCATCCGCTTCAGCGTAGACGACGGCGTTTTGACCAGGAACTCGGACTCGATTGTGTCGACGCACTTGAGCGCCATGTAAAAGTTGCTGTTGGAAAGATGGTGATTGGATCGGGAGCAGAGCTCCAACAAACGACTACAGTTTCGGACCGATTCAAGCGCGAGGTTGACGTTTCGGGAAACGTTTCGGGCTTCGACGAAGGCGTCGAGGGAGGAAAGAAGAGGGAGGCCGACGGACTGGAGCTTGGCGTTGGAATCGGAGAGGGAAGACTTGAGGGAATCGACGTCGGAGAGGAGAGATCGGAGGTCGTCCACGGCGAGGATGAAGTCTTGGTAGTGGGCCTTGCAGACCTCCTCGATTTCGGACTCCTTGGAGCGGGAAAAGTGGCGGAGGTGCTGGAGCAGCGTCTCGGGCTTCCCGGAAGTAAAGGCCTTCCTGACGAATGGGCCCACATCCTCGCCGTTACAGATGGCGGAGGAGAGGAGCAGCTGGTCGAGTTTTTCAGCAGAGTCGCCGTTTTCCGCAGCGGACGGAGCCACTTTCCGCCGAGATTTCGTGTGCTGCATCGTGGCGATGTGAGAGAACAGGGCGGGGAGAGGATTTAGGAAAAATGGAAGAGGGAGAGAGTGGGGTAGTTATTTGGACATTTGGGGATTTTTCGTTGTTTGACGGAAATGCCACCCCTAACCAGGGAAATATTATGTGGAGATTGAAGGTAGTAGGTGCTGGTGGTTGATTGCTTGTTGTGGGTACTTTCGTAATTAGGAAGATAGTAAAATTCAGCGGCGGTTCTGACAGAGCAGTGTCTGACGACTCGGGTGGTAAGAGTGGACCGGTCATGACTGGAGCCTCCCTTCTTTTTTTTTTTTTTTTTTTTTTCCTTCGATTAAATCATATTAATATTTTATATTAATTTTTTATAGAGATAAAATGTAAAGTGTGAGAGGACGGGGGGAAATGAGATAAGAATAGGAGCGAAAAAAATCCTGCTCCCATGACCAGAGGGAGGTTGATGAGAAAATTAGGCCATCTCTAATCTAACATGCTAAATATAACGATGTTCAGGATTTTAACTGCAATTTTTTTTTTAAAACAAATGATATTATTCACATGAAAAAGGAGGAGTGGACTTAGCCTCACGAGAACTAGAAATAATGCGATTCAAATTTTCCTTTAACGAGAATCAAATTTAAAATCTACTTACGAGTAAAGAGAAATATCACTTGACCGTATAGTAGGTGACGCAATAATGTGGTTCAAATTTTCCTAAACCCTAAATACCACTTGACCGTAGTACTAGGTGACGCAAAAAAATTTGAAATTAACAGTGTCAAACCATATTCATATATTATCTCCAACTGAAGCTCCTTAATAATTTATTTAAGTTTCTACTTTAAATTTCTTGGTTCATTTATTGTTGGATGTTTTTACATTTTAACCGTTAAATTTGAATCAATTATTGTAACTGAAGAGTTAGACCTCAAAAAAGGGGTTAAGAGGGGGCTACATTTGAGCAGTCTGATGTCCTTTTAGCCAAATAATTACCTGAGAACTCCAAAAATTATAGTCCACCTATTAGTTGAAGATGAATTGTTGGAAAAATCAGACCAATTTTGACTTTTGAACCTTTAGCTCATTCTATTGAAAATTTATATATGTTTTTGGGATATGCTATCCACACATCATTTTTTACTTTTCACACACTTACTTTTAATTTATGTTCATTGACCTTCTTCATTTCATCAAATCCAATGCCCAAAAATTAAAAGGATATATGAGAAGTAAAAAAAAGTATGTGTAGATATCTCACCATATTTTTTAACCTCTTATTTAAAAATGAAATAAAATTCCGTGTCAACAAAAGTAATAAAAGAAATTATTGCATGTGGTCTCGTGGGCTTAAAGAACAAGAGAAACAAACAAAGCCCAAACCCCTTAAAACTGCATAGAAAAAGCCCCATTTTATATATAAAAACCTAAAGAAAAAACCAAGTTTGGCTTTCCCTGCAAATAAACCCTACACCCGCCTCTCTGCCTCAAGAGCATCAAAGCAGCAGCCGCAATGGTAATCTCTTCCTCCAAACCCTAACACCGCCGTCTCCATTTTCTCCTCCTCCACTCTCTCACTCTCTCTGACTATCTCTCTCCTCCTCGTGTCTGTATTCGCAGGGTATCGATTTGGTCGCCGGTGGCAAGAGCAAGAAGACCAAACGGACAGCCCCAAAGTCCGATGATATCTACCTCAAACTCCTCGTCAAGGTCCTCCCTCGAATCCAAATGTTTCTGGGTTTTTGTTATTGTTTGTGTTTATGTTTCCGAATTGTATTTTATGGGTATTTATGTTTTTGGATCTGCGTTTTCAGCTGTATCGGTTTCTGGTGAGGAGGACCGGCAGCAAGTTCAATGCCGTGATTCTGAAGAGGTTGTTCATGAGCAAGGTGAACAAAGCCCCTCTGTCCCTTTCCCGGTTGATTAAGTACATGACCGGAAAGGAGGGTAAGATTGCCGTGGTGGTCGGGACTGTGACCGATGACATTCGCGTTTACGATGTTCCTTGCCTGAAAGTGACCGCCCTCAGGTTCACCGAGACCGCCAGGGCTCGGATTGAGAAGGCCGGGGGCGAGTGCTTGACTTTTGACCAGCTGGCTCTCAGAGCTCCTCTTGGCCAGAACACGGTACGTCGATTTGATAGTTGCATTTGGTTTGCCTTATATGTGAATTGCAATGTTAGGAGGCTGTGTTTAGTTATCGAAATGACATGCGAATTCGCGGGATGGTTTAAATTGGTATTGAGTATCATAGCTGGGTTTGATTGTTCAATTATGCGTTCTTGCCTCCAAATGTGCACAGAAAACTTGCGGAACGGTAGAATCTGATGGAAAGTAACATGATCTTGTAGTCATTTAGTCATAAGCCATTTAAAATCGAAGAATGGGGCAAATGTTTAAAACCTGTGGTAATTATACTGGGTTCATAGAAATGGTTACGTTTGGGTTTTGGGTCGTGCCGGTATTGGTGTGCGATATGCTATGATGGCAACCTTAGCGTGGTAGATAGTTTACATGGATTTAGTTTAGTGGTCGTCATGTAGTTGACTGTTTCATGGTGATGAGAATCATGAACTACGTGCTGCTGGATGTAGGAACCATTACGTACTGAAATGAATAGAAGGTGCAAGATAGTGGTGGGTAGAATTAAGAGCCATCAGCAATACTTGGTTCTTGTTTTTGTTGTATGCTTGTGGAACTTTCGAGTTTGTTCCATTGTAAAATAACATTACAAATCTACAAGAGTATATTGTTTTGCGATACGAGACTCATTCCCTTAGGCCGTTCTATGTTCTAATAAATCTATTTCTATTGATCATTTTTTGTTTAAGGGAATGTGTGAATAAAAGGGTTCCGTTGACTGATAAACGTTAATCTTTTTCTGCAGATTCTTCTTAGAGGACCTAAGAATGCTCGTGAAGCTGTGAAGCATTTTGGACCTGCTCCTGGTGTTCCACACAGCCACACCAAACCCTATGTGCGATCAAAGGGCAGGAAGTTCGAGAAGGCCCGAGGAAAGAGAAACAGCAAGGGTTTCCGTGTTTAAGCTTTACAAAAGGAGTTATATCCCTATTTTCAGTCTTGCTTTCTTCACTTTGTGTTTTTGGTGGAACTCTTATGTTATCTATAGCTTACCTTCATCTGTATTTCTTTATTCCCTATGACTGTTTTAGCTTCGAGAGGAAGATCTTTAGATGTTTGAAGGATTAATGGCTACTTTAAGGAATGTATGCTATATGTTAAGATTTTGTTGAATTCGATTTTGGTTCTCAACTACACGTGATCTTAATATTTTTGGCGAAGCAAACTTGGGTTGATCGGTGAAATTTTTTCCGTAATCTTTGACAAATCTAACCAACTTATGCGATGCCTGTTAAAAGGCTGTGTCGAAATGAAAAAAGGGCCTCTGGTGCGAATTAGATCCCACCTTGCCCCCCTTTCGCGGACAAAGATGACGAATTCTGATACATCGTATCCTAGAAAGGGACTGAAGGAGATGAAATCTGCAGCTCCCCGCCGTGACTGGGCAGTGCTGAAATCTGCAGCTACTGCCGGGACAGGGCGGTGTGGAACTCTTAGAGCAACTCCAGCGTATCAAGGCCCCTTAGGGCAACTTCCTATTGAATAGCTTTCAGACTTCAGTGAACAGTAACTGCCTTTAACGAACAGTAATTACTTTTTACATCTCCACTCCTAAACTGAATAGCCATGGTAATATGCAATAAAATATTAGTATTTTTTATTTTATAAAATAATAAAAAATAATTTTATTTCAAATTTCGGATATGATTTTTAATTAGGTCTCGTTGTATCACGTTTCATTACATACTAAATTACAACCCAAAATATTTGAGAAAATATAAAATTGTGGTGTAAGGTGGAAGATAATGATAAGATATTTATAGAAAAATTAAATTTTTTTTTAATTTTTAAAATTTTGGATTTTTTTTAATTGTTTACATTTTTTAAAAATTTTATTAAAAATTTTCATTTTTTTATTGCTTTTTTACATTTTTTTTTATTAATTTTATAATATGGTTGATGTCATTCTGACGTTAGCCATGCATCATATGGCCTCAGGCTCTTGGGCCACCAATTTGAACTGGGCCTCTCACTCGGGCCCTCCTTGCCCAACCGCTCGCATGGGCTAGAGAAGGTAGCTGGGGCTATTGGATCATCAAAGTCGCCGGTCCATCAGGCTCCAGCTCCTGCTGGAGTTGCTCTTAGGATCGGCAAGAAGTCTGTTAGAATCATCTCCACTACTAGTTATGCCTCCCTGCCAAAGCATTCTTCCAAGTTCCAACCGAGTAGTTTTACCATCTCATGAGCCTCGGACGGTTTACAAATCACGGTGCCATGCGCTCTAGTTCGTCTTTTTGTGATATAGATTGGCATCTTGCTATCGGGGGCTAGGTTCTTTCTAATCGCTTCGAACGAGAGGTTAGGTGCAAGTAGTAGTCCAATTACTTGGTCCCGGTGTAACAGAGAAATGAGGCCACCAGCATAATTGAAAGACGGAACAAGCTCTGCATATTATTACATGATTGGGGTGACAATTACAGAACAGGCAAACCCGAAGGACGAAAACCTCAAACACAACTAATTTCAGACATCATCACCCTAACCTGTAAGGGCGTAGAAGAAACTCTTCAACTGCAAAGAGAAACAAACTAAAGGACGCTGGCGTGCTCATCTAGTTAATGGAAATCAGAACTTCTTGATGAAGTCGTAGACATGCTGACTGACTTCGTCTGGCTTTTCCTGGTTAATGAAGTGAGCTGCATCTTCCATCACAACCACCTCTTGCAGAAACGCCACATCTCTCTTGAACCCACCTTTATGTATGTAGTTCTGGATACCTGGAATATGATAGGTGATGTCCAGGTCCCCCACGATAAACTTAACCGGTACCTTGATTTGTAGCCCCGTCCATGGTCCAGTAAGCTCCCAGGTTCTGCAACAACCAACGAACAAAGTACAAAATTACTTCTTCAATCTTAAGAAAGAACCATGCTTTTGATAAATCGAAACGAATTCACAAGGGTATGTACAATTGTACATACAAGTTCAAAGCTCGATAGTAGTTCAATCCCCCAGTAAATCCTGTCTTGCTGAACTTGCTGGCAAAATAGTTAACGTCCTCTTCTGTCAGCCAAGCGGGCAAGGTCACTGGAGCTGCCCAAGATTTTAATCCTTGGTCCTTTGGTATGCATGGAGGCTTTGGACTGCGGCCGGTGAGAAAACGTTTCATGACCGCTGCAGTATCAATGCTATCGAAATCTTGTTCGATCTCTCCCGGTTCCTATAACACAAACAACAATTTTTTTTTTTTCAATTTATAAGTTAAAATAAGCATTTGAGTAACAAGAGCGATGCCGCAACAAAATCAGGAAGTAACAAACTTGAACATATTCAGTCCTTGACATTAACAAGGTTACAAATTAGTCCCAAATGGGTCAGATTAATTAATCTCCAACTGTCTTTAGCCGACGAATTTTCAGCATTGAAAATACTCCATAACATGAAAATGAATTGGCTATGATTAATCGATCTTCTACTTTAGAGTAATCTAAACCACGGGAAGGGGAATCACATCCGCTATGGCCAAATGTGGCTATGCCCATGTCTGCAAAACCAAAATTATATAGCTAAACAATAGCATTCAGTAATTCTGAATGCCTGAGCAATACTAACAATAGTAAAATGTATATTCCATGAAAGTTATACCATCTTGGTAAATATTGAGATTTGACTATCTCCGTATGAAATCAAACAATTTTAGAACTTTACTATGTTTAAGCCCTTACATTAGAAAGAGATAAACCAAAAACAGCCAAAATAACAGAACTTCCTCTTTTGTGTAGAGAGAAAAAGGGAAATTGGAAAGATTTGTTACTATGCACTACGGTCGGTGGGATTCCCTCCGCCTGTAAGTGAGAGCAGGGCAGATGGACAAAAGGACCAAGGTGGTCCCAGGACTGCCGGAGTTGAAAAATATACATGTGATACATGTGAAGTCTTCCGAGAATATCGAATATTTGGTATGGATTTTTTTTGTGCCGACCAAATGATTGTGATGTAATGTTTGCTAGCCATATTCCAACAGGTTGGGCACAAATTCTGTAAATATCAATCATCAAATTGCTTCACCATATGTTGATATGTCGTATCTATTGACATGTGCGGTACATGATTTGGTTGACAACAACAAATTCTTGGACGAAATTCCTAACTTGTACTTTTAACACTGGGACCTAAGAATTCGAACGCTGGATCCACTTCGTGGGAGGTATGAGGTTTGACTCCCACGAGTTAGATAGCTGATGTGTAACTTAGTCCAAATCCTGCGTCTTAGTGTGCAAATATATTGTATTACAATAATTCGCAAAAGGGTTAAAATTTCCAGATCAGGACGAAGAAGAAACTAAAAGTTAAAGGAATCTGATTACCTGAAACCTGCAAATGTAGTAATCGTCGCCAAACAGTGCCCTGAAAGTATCGATAGGCTTTCTTTTAGGGTTCCTGGGACTGAAAGCCACGCTCATGTTGACCAAGGCCTTGACACGGTCGGGCCGGAACAGGCAGAACCACCAGGCCATGACGGCACCCCAGTCGTGGGCGACCAGGAAGACTTGGTCAATACCCAGATGGTCAAGCAGCCCGATGAGGTCGCCGACTATGTGCATGGCCGTGTAGGACGTCGGAGACGGTGGCGCGTCGGTGTCACCGAAACCTCGGAGGTCGGGGGCTATGCAGCGGTATCCCAAGGAAGACAGAGAGAGGAGCTGGTGGCGCCAGGAGTACCAGAGCTCCGGGAATCCGTGGAGGAAGAGCACCGGTGGGCCCGTTCCGATTGAAGCGACGTGCATGTTTATGCCGTTTGTGGGCACCATCGTGTGCTCGATGTTCTCCATTGTTGACACTCTGTGTGTTTCTTGGTCTCTGTTTATCTTCTCTTTTGTGCTTGGTCTGGTTTTGTGGGTATATATATGGATGAAAATGAATAGGAAATTAGCTTTTCAGTTCAAATTCTAAAAATGTGAGCTATCTTTTCTATTTGTTTTTTTTTTATGTGCTTTTTTCACTCATCATTTTTATTTATTAAATAGATTTTAAAAAATTAACTATTTTAGTTGTATTATAAGAATTTTTTTTAGTACCTCTATATTTTTACACTAAAGATTGGGGAGTTCGGTTAAACCACATAATGGACAACTTAATTTGATATTGAATTCACAATCCACGAGATTTGAACCTAAGACCTCTCGTTATTTCATGGACACGCACGATCCTTAACATCCTCTAAGCTTTTTCTTAATTTAGTTTTTCGTCGAGACCAACTAGGTTGTGGTCATATTCGCTAAATTTTAGGGCACAACATACGTGCAACATAACTAGTGAACATTCCTGCTTCTCATATTAAGATGTAGCTATGCACACCATATGCACATTATAGAAAAAATTCACAAATTTATGCAATTGGACACTGGAACCACAAATTGTTCTATCCCAGTTTCGTAGCACGTCAAAACCCAAAATTTATTCCACAACCCATAGGCCTTAACATGAAACACAAGCCCTAATTTAACTTCAAAGTATTAATTTATCTTACAAACAACCTATTTATTCCATAAATCATTGATGAAGGAACTTGGAACTAAACATCCTACCTTACTATATCTGCCGAAGTTTCAATCGTCAGAAAAAAAATGAAACTTTCCAGCCAAAACAAAAAATATAACATTCTAATTACATGCCAGCTCTTTTCAGATTTCAAAGATAGTTGATTCGAAAAAAATCCATCAGTACTCTTCGGATCCTACCAACGGATTAGGATTCTTTTCGGGTCCCTTTCATTCGTACTCTTCGGATCCTACAATTATGAAGCTGAAGAGATAGATATGAAGAATTGAGAAGACGATGAACAAAAGTTTGAAAGTGAATAGAAAATTAATTCCTGACCCACTCCAAGCATTCATAAGTTAGTTTCCCGAATTTATGAGCTTAGCATGCAATGGTCAGTTGTATGCCTAATAAGCTAATACTACGTGTCAAAATGGCAACACCGTTCTGTCGCTACCACCAATACTAATAAAGAGACCTTCAAACCATTGTCCCATCATGGCGAAGCAGGATAGGGTTGCCCGGACAGGCAAATATGCGGTAGATAGAGTAATCAATGCGAGATCAACTTGTATAACACAAGTGTACCGTCGTGATAGCATGTTGTTTTAATAATATAAATATATGTAAAGAGAAACTAATACATGTTTTTGAATATGGCATGGGGCATTACCATATACGACTCATTTCATATAATTATTTCTCTATCAATACACATTATGTAAACATTAATAGACTGAATTGAATAAAGAGTGACCTCGAGCCAATAAGACTTTCATTTGCAAGGGTCGGAGGAGGAGGAACTTCTATCGAACAACTTTACTCTTGTTTTGCAAACACCACAATTCGAACACGTAATATTTTGAACAAAAAAGAACAACTATTTCATTGCACCAAGGCTTGCCTTCAATTTACTGAATTGAAAGCATTCAATATCTTCTTAGGTGACAGCGGTTATAGGCACTTAATAGTTTATGGCCAGGATACCACCCAACACACAAATTATTTGAAGTTTAATGCATTCATATGATTTTGCAGAAGATAAAATTAGGTTCGTGATTTATGCACATTCAGTATTTGGCCCAAACCCACATGTATCGGGCCGGGTTCAGACTTGATTTCACTTGAAAATCTGATGAGGTTATGTTGGGGAAGTGTATTTTGGCCCAAATCAATTTAATGAGCATAGGCATCCCATCCCATCTGTACTACTGCAGTTATTGACGCAGGCCTATTGCATAGTTTAGTCCTTTGTTGGACTGAAAAGATATTTCACAATACATCGAAATTTCGAGTTTGATTTTTATAAATTGAAATAATAATCACACAGTCAGTCGAAAAATTTAGCTTCTAATAATTTTTTTTTCTTTCAATTATATAATAACATAGTACACCACCTCATATTTCGACCATACTGAAACATTTTTCTGACATGCATGCATATAAGAGAAATAACTTTAGCAAGAGCAGCTAGCTTTCGTCGGCACATATGCATGCCCAGGTGCTGAGGCTCTTAAAAACAACCCACCAAACTCAAAGTCCCAAACTTTATCAGTCATCACTACCAATTGCAGAGCCAACAACCCTTCCTCTTCCCCCATAACTTAAGCCCCATCCTTCTCCTTTAAGTTTCAAACACAATGTTTGAAAACTCACCCACTCCATTGATCCACAAACCCACCCACTACGCTTTGAATGGCAAGATCATGCTCTGCTGAGTCATCATTCTATTCGTTGTAGTTTCCACCATCGCTTGCTTCTAATAACATAAATGTTAGTATTGTTAGAAGGGTATTATTGTAATCGGGATATATAGCTATATAAGGGATTGTATAGCTAGTATTTCATTAAGTTCATTTGTATACATTTTCTTCATTCAATCAATAAAATCTCTCTGGTTTTCTCTCTATCACTTTTCTCTTCCTTTGTACCAACTTCATCTTTTACAATGTAGTTAATATGGTATCAGAGCCACCAAGGCTCACGCCATGGATCTTGGTGGTCGATTCCTCTTCTTTCTCTCTTAATTACTTTCTTTCGTTTCCGCGTATTTCCGTATTCGTAATACAAGAGCTCTTTCTTCCTTTCTTTCTCTGTAAACTTCTCTGAGATTTCACATAGATTTTCTTTGATTTCATTTGGGTTTCACTGCAAATTTTGACTGGGGCTTCAAGCTCGAGCAAATTAGGCTGCTGAAGAAAGATTTTCCTGGAAGCAACACAGGGTTGCTTAATCTCTACTCCGAGAGTTGAACCTGCTTCCCCGGCTTGGCTAGTCAGGCAACTATGGGCCGCTTGATTATGTTGTCAAGCATGGCAGCGTCCATTGCTCCTTACCTCTGCGATGCCATTCGATTGGGTTCTCAGATCCTCCCTCGAACGGCTCGGATTTCTCCTCGCAAGAAACCCTAGAAATCCCAACTGCGAAAAAGGGTTAGTCTGATCCTTGTTGATCTTTCATTCTTCCGCCGCATGATTTGTAGTTGATTGGTTCTTGTGGACGATTTGCTGTTCTTGGTGGAGTTTCTTGGTGCTAGAATTATGGGGTTTCAGTAGAGCAAAGGTCTGTGCATTCTACCTGTTTGTTGATTTGTGTCAGTGAGAATTTCTTTCTGTTTGATGAATTCCAAGGCCAATTGTCATCGTCAACTAGTTTTCTTGTTGGTTTCTTGAAGAATTGTTGATTGTGGAGGCTTAAAGATTTGGTTTTGGTTCAATTTCTAGTGCAGATCAGGTGATTCGGTTCTTCGAATTCATGCATATGTCTATAATATTGTTGAGACGATTTACTGTGTTCTGGGTAGTGCAATTTCTGTGATGCCTTCGATTTCTGCAAAATCAAGGGTTTTTGTGATAGTTGTGATCTTGAGATTTTCATATGATGAAGTGTAGTCTGGTGATATGATGTATATTCATCCCAAGAAAGTGTCATTCCTTCTTGGTTAAGTGTAAATTCTGGGAAGTGCACAAGAGTATCAATCTCTTGTTATATCAGATTTGTTTTACTGTAAAAGAAAGTGTCAGTCTTTCTTGGTAGAAATCGATATAATTTTTTGTTAAGTTTCATGTCAGTGAAGTGAAAAGGAGTGTCATTCTCCTTGGTTGTTTTGGGTTCTTGGAGTGTCATTCTCCTTGGTAGATTTAGTTTCTTGGGAATGTCATTCTCCTTAGTTGATTTGGTGCCAGTCTCTGTAAAGCTTCAGTTAGTTCACGATATTTTTTTTTTGTTTTGCTCCAAGTCCTCTGTAGATGACAAAGACTTCAACAGATTAGGATTAGAAATTGTACTGTGCAGAGCATTTTTAGCAGCAACATAAATTTTAGCAAGCCTCATGGGTTGATCAATTGAGCTCTCTGAAATTCCTGGTGAAGAGTAATTAATTATTCCACAGAATGTTCCACATCCTTTGAAATTACAGAATGATGGTGTATCGGTGGAGTAATTTCACTCCCCGAGGAGAGTAATCGACTATGGTATTTGTGGATCCGTGTAATGGTTTTCTTTTGCCAGCACCTCAGATGAAGCATCTGGTGGAAATGAGGGCCAAATTGCAGGCTTAGGCCAGGGAAGCATGTTTAGTGAAGCACTATTTCCTGCTCATTAATGTCAACAACTCCAGACTATCATACACTGTTCCAAACGGCATAAGACAGGGGTTTGGGGTTTTATGCAGTGTTTAGCTTCATAACAATAATTGCAGATGTATTTACCAAAGGATTGCACAGTCCAATGTTCTTGAAGCATTGCAGACATCTTGGTCTTGCAGTTCCATATTAGTTTCAGCGCTCTAGCTACTTCAAACTTCACTTGGTCCCAAGTTCAGTTTGAGGGGGGAGTAATAACATAAATGTTAGTATTGTTAGAAGGGTATTATTGTAATTGAGATATATGGCTATATAATGGATTGTATAGCTAGTATTTCATTAAGTTCATTTGTATACATTTTCTTCATTCAATCAATACAATCTCTCTGGTTTTCTCTCTATCACTTTTCTCTTCCTCTGTACCAACTTCATCTTTTACAATGTAGTTAATAGCTTTCATAGGACCACAGCTCCGTCGTAACGTCCGCTACTTCTTCCACCACCGCCGCCGCCACCAATGACGTCTTCGCAACCACCGCTCTTTTACCTCCCTCCTCGAAACCACTCTCTCTTCAATTACCAATCCAAAGGCCTTAGATCCCTTTCTTCTCAAAACCCTACCTCCTTGCACTTACTTTGCCACCACCACTGCTACAGAAAACGCCCTTATAGCGCCCCTGGAGTGCGTAGTTTGCTTATCGGACTTCGAAAACCAACAGTAAGGCCATGTACTGCCCAAGTGCAACCATGCCTTCCATATCGATTGTATCGACACTTGGTTTCAATCGCAGTCTAATTGCCCACTATGCAGGGCGCCGATTCAACCCGATATTCTAGATTCTAAGCCAGAGATTTCGCCCGAAATATCAATCAGTGAATGAACCGGCCGGTTCGGAGCAAGGGAAGAGTGAGGGTAAAATGGGTTTTTCGAGACTTGCGTCGTGGACGAGTATATCACCGGAACACTAGTGTTGACTTTGGGAGGAGAGCAAAGTGTTGGACCGCACAGGGCCCTAAAATTTAAAAGGTTCCCAAAACAATTTCATATCTTATATACATAGCATTATTATATCTGAATGTGATAAAAAAAAAATTTCAAGTGTCCTACAATATTACAAATTATACTTGCGATCAATCATGTTGCATGAAAGTTAAATGAGTTTGCTTTGATATGTATTGAAAGTGGTTTTGTAGACAAAATTGATTATGAAGGTTTACTTGATGAGTTTGAGACAAAGAAGAACTATTTTTAAGTGAAACTTCAATGCTGGATTTTTTGAAGCTTTTGTTCATTTGGTTTCTTAAGATTGAACTGATTGTTGATTATTTAGTAATATTGTAATATGGTTTCTTAAGATTGAACTGATTGTTGATTATTTAGTAATAGAATATCTCCAAAGGAGATGTCAAATATAGTATGTCAAAATTTTATTTGATGACTGATGTGGCAAATTGAATACAAATGCTAAATTCTCTTCTTTTCCAATGGATGTATCAAATATTTATTTTATTATTTTATTGGACCTAGAGTTACATTATCTATTAAAAAATAATCAAAATTAGTTTTAGTTTTTATTCTATTGATTGTTAATGGGACCCATGCATTAAAAATTAAATAAAATATATTTGACTCATTCTTTATTTGCGGCCAAAAAAGACAGTTAGAAAGTAAGGAGTCAAATGACTCACATGCCGCATCACATATGACATATCCATTGGAAAACACTTAAATGTCTTTCAATCCTATTTGGTATATTTGACATCTCCTTTGAAGATGGTCTAATATGGTTATTTTTTTACGTTTATTTACATATATTAATATTTGAAAACTGTTATTAGTGTGAGTTCAAAAGTCATCACTTTTAGTTATTGTTTTTTAGTATCAATACATTGTTTAATTTTTTTTAAAAGACGGTTTTAAGAAGGGTCCTATGGGGGAGGAAGCCATTCAGGAAGGTGGTTGGGGTATTTGTGGAGGAGGTGCCTAACCGTATCAGTTTTGGTTCACCAAGAAACAATTACAGTGGACAAAAAAGTTCGGGTTCGTGAATCGCGCACCCAGATTCTGTCCTTAAAGAGGATTTGGAGCATAGTGATTCAGAACAATCTGATCCATTTGGATTTTGGTACTTTGCACTTGGCAGTGCAATGGGGAAATAATCTTATTGGCGCTTTTGTTTTTCTTTGGCAGCGTTTTGGTACACCTTGTGATTGTATTGTATAATTTGTTTGTATACAAAGTGTATACACTAACTCATGTAGTCAAGCAATATTCTTTTCTTAAAAATAATGTTTTTGTTTTTTATTTTCACGTTTGAGTTTTATACAACCCGGTTTAGGTATCCGAGATATTGATCTTATGATGCTTTCATCATTATTAATAAATTATCATTTGCCAACATTTATTGTTTTTTTAAAGGTTGTTTTGCCTCATTTTAATTATCTTGTTTGAATGAAACTTGAATAAAATTCACAAGCAAAGAGTTCACGTCACACCTTGAATTTGGCACAAAGTAAACTTAAGTAGGTGATATTTCACGTTACTTTAAAAAAAGCAAAAATTAACTATTTTAAAGTCTCCAAAACTGAATGTAAACAATTTCGTTACCACTAAAAATAAACCTCAAAATGAAACTACAAAGGTTCGAAAATCTAGAATAAAAGTACAAAACATCAACGTACACTGTGTTGTCAAAACAACTACAAGAACATCTAATGTCTTCCAAAATGAACTCAAATCTTCTACAACTCTTTAAAAACATCCTAATCATGTCAGCTTCTCACCCAAGCTGATCTAAAAGGGACGAAATGATTCGAATGGAAGATCAAAGGAGTTAGATTCAAGAGCTGCAATACAATGAACACAAGATTTTAGTGAATCAATAACAATACAATTAGGTTATGTAATTCCTCAACCGTAAATCTAATGAAGCCTTATTCCCATGGTGGTCACATGAGCCTTATTACCAAATGATTAAAGGTCTAGACTCTTTCAGATGATTCGAACGAACTGAATCAACCACATGTTCAGATGATATTCGATGTTCGATTACAAACACTTTAAACAATGAAACAAAGGCAATGGCATCTGAATCAACAATCAATTGAGGTTCAAATATCAATGGAGGAAGCTGAAAACTGAATCACAATACAATAATAGTAGCTCAGAAATTCAGAATGATGGAAACAAAGCAATGCAAAGCTAATAACACAAGGATACTTACACGATTCACTATGCTTGAACCATGGAATCCAACAGTTGAGTTGCTTAACTCAAACAAATCTTTCTCTCAAACCCTAACCTCTTAGTTTTGGTTCTGAAATAAGCAAAATTGGTTGAGAGAAGCAAAAGCTGTCAATAAAAAAGAGACAACTTTCTTTAAGCAGATGGTGGAGCGTTACTTCAGTTGTGGGCTTGCTTGTTAAGAGGTGGTAGCTTAGTTCAAGTAAGGGTTTTCTTCAAGCAAGTGGTGGAGGTTAACTTTATAAATGATGCCTACTTGTTGTGCTAAAATATTTAGTAGAGCAGACCAACCAGCCAATCTTATAAAGGTTAACTCGCATGCATTGGAAAAGCTACGTTATCAATATAGTCGGTCATGTTGTTTATCTAAGGGAGAGTTTGATAATCATTTTGTTTTCAATTTTCAATTTTTTTTTAAAAAAAAAAAAAATGGTAACTACTTTCCGTTTTCAAAAAAAGTGAAAACTAAAAGTTGAAAACAAGTGGTTTTCAAACGGCCTCAAGGTTTTCTTCAACTCCAAGGCACTCTCATGTAATCCCATTCATTCAACAACGGCGAAAAATTAGTCTTTTACAATGTTAATAATTTAGTTATACGACCAAGCCACCAAACAAAATACGAACATAGCCCAAGCATACCTAGGGCTACAAACCTCTAAGGAAATTTGGAAAGCTATCATAACTCAAGCCCAACATACAATCCTGATTTCCAAATTGCGTATGTTCAGCACAAGCCGCATAACCATACATGTGTTAAATTTAGAAGAACAAAATCCACCTTCGGTCCCAGTCGTTCAAATCAACTTCCAAAACGCGTTTAAAAAATTAGGAGAAACCCGTGAAGGTTCCTCATAAATCGCAGCATTGAGAGGCTCTCCTCTCACAAAAACCGACCACCATTCCAATTCCTCCTCATTTATATACTCATTCTCCTTGTTTTCTAATTAAATAACCCCCTTCTATTAATTTAACAACAACAAAAAAAGGAAAAGGAAAAGAAAAAGAAAAATAATGAAGCCAATTGCAGCAGCATTTTTCTTCCTCTCAACATTGTGTGCCTCAAGATTTGTCGTGATCGCCGGTAATGGTCAAGGTCAAGGTGAAAGTGAAGGAAGCAACACCGCTGCCGCCGCGGGGGAGGTGAATATGAAGCTTCTTGAACAAGCGTGCCAGCATTCACCCAGGAAGGACTTATGCATCGAATCCCTAGAGAAGGACTCGAACAGCAAGGGCGCTGACCTCATCGGCCTCGCCTACATTGCCGTCCGGCTGGCCGCGGCAATGGCCGCCGACGTGGACGAGCACATGCGGTCGTTGCTCATGCACAACGCCACCTCCTTGGACCCCGTGATTCAGCAGGGGTTGGCGGACTGCGTTGAGCACTACTCCGATGCCAACGACCAGCTCGACGACTGCACCGCCGCCATCTCGGCGAGTAAATTCAAGGACGTTGAAGTGTGGGTCAACGTGGCGATTTCTGACGCCGACTTCTGCGACAACTCTCTTAAGGGACAGGAATCCGTGATGGTAGAGAAGAACAAAGCGTTCCGCCTGTTGTGCAATAATATTTTGTCCATAATCAAGGTCTTGCCTGCTGAAAAGTGATTTTCTTGAGTCCTCATCGTACGGATTTAATTAGTAGCTAGCTAAATATGGTCAAATTTTTAAACTTATGTAATTAATATAAATTATAATTTACTAAAATGTGTCAACTTGGTGAATGACTCACAGTTCTTCAATAACAATTGTTGGTTATATATACCAAGCAACGATTTTATTAACAATTTTTTGTGAAATTTGAACTCAACACCTAATTAACGGCTATTAAACCAAATAATCATGTGCAAATACGTAGCGATGCATCCTTCTCTGAGTTCTCTCTAATAGTTTTTGCCAAACTCAAAGCAATGTCTGCCGTCACAAGATGGTATAGCTATATCATCAAGTTGATGTGATCTGTCAGAAACGATTAGAAGAGCAAACCTAGAAAATTAAATGTTCGTGATTTTGTTTAAGTAGAGATTAATAAGATGCATGAGAGTTCCAAGGTATAACGGAACACATGCACGTGAAAGAAGGCGGTTCAGAAGGATTGCTTTTGGTAACTCCTATGTAGTTGTCTTCTATGAGTGGCATTTACATTCATTTCAGATGCGTCATAGCAAAGATAAGGAGCAGAAACAAAAAAGAGTACAAGGACGCAATCAATTTTGTTGCTTGTGTGGAGGCTCTCTCAAAGTGAGATTTCTTATAAATTCTTTGCCATCTCGTTTTTTTTGGTATACAGTTTTATAATGTTAGCACGAGAATTTCACAAAAAAAAAAAAAAAGTGGCGGAGAGTCCCATAAGCGATAAAATTTTCATTGTGACTGGAACATAGGTGGTACACCACATGTTTTTATATAAATGGTGTGAAATTTTATTTTTTAAGTTATTAACTTTTTAACACACATATCCCACTATTTGTATAGTAACATGTGATGTACCACTCTGTGTACTGGTCACACTGAAAAATCTCTTTCATTTTTGAGAGAGTTTTCTTAGCATTTCTCAATGCTAATTAAGGAGACTCTCTTAAAAGTGAAACTCTTTATGTACTCTCCGTCACCTCATATTTTTGATACAATTTCCGTGTCAACATTAAAAAAGCTTTTGCAAAAAACATGAGATGATAGAGAGTTCATGAAAAATCTCACTTTTGAGAGTCTTCTTCTCCATGTAACAAATCAAAAGAGTCTAATAGCCCATAATCTTGTGTTCATGCATTAGAAGATGATATATATTTATAAATTTATGAACGTCGGAGTTGGCAGTTTGGAGTTTTCTCTTTCACTCTTGGCTATGTTCGCGGAGTTTTAGATAAGCAACTTTAAATCTCTCTTGGTATTCCAATCAAGTTATGTAATGCTCCTTTTATTGTTCTCATTATTGGCATCCTCCGTATGATTGGGCTAGGGAGAATGCGTATGGGCTTGCTAAGGGTAACTCGGGTCGTACATCTTGTCATGGGTTTTCGTGATTCAGCAGGTTATTTTTTTGGTGGTTTCTTTCAGAGTTTGAGGCATTATGTACTTTTTTTCTATGCAGAGCTTCATGTTTTCATCTTTATTATGGAGCTGGCCCACTCGCGGGATGGTGAAAGTTGTGGCTCAAAAGCGACGCTTCTAGTGTGATCTTCTGCTTTTCTTTTGACATTTTTCTTTTCTTTGGCAGCTGTGGATTCATTGGAAAAAATGTCTTTCCCTTTTGAAACACATGATTTTCCGGTGCTCTCATATTTTGTCGAGAATGTAATGCGATCGCTGATAAATTAGCAAATTTAGGGTTACTTTCATCTTTCCCCGTATGGCATGCGGTTCCACCCATGGAGATTCCCTTTTCTTCATATGAATTTTTGAGCATCCCGGCCTACAAGTTTTTCTTAAGTCTTCCCTTCTTTTTCATGTATTTTTTATTTTATTTTTCTTGCATTATGACTGTAAGGTTTATGTCCTCCTGACTAGGTATAATTTCTTTTTCGCTATCAATACAAATCATCTCGTATTGCCGAGGTTTCTAAACATAAAAAAATTAAAAAAATTAAAAAAATGTCTAAATTCTTTAACTTGTTAGCTTTGTGATACAACTAAAGGTTAGTAGGTCAGATAAACTGAAGTCAATGTTCAACGTAGAACATTCTTTACACTGCATTATGTCAAAGAAGTAGAGCCATTTGAGATTAGCAGACCAAAAGAACAAAAGCAGAGTGTCTCAAATTAATATCTTGGCTTTTAGACCAAATTTGAGTCATATAATTGAAGCTATAAATCGCTGCCTAATAAATTGGGCATCTAAACTTGTAATCTTTTGCCCGACACGAAACAGAGTACTCCTTCATGTCCTTCATTTCAATTGCGTGGATGGCTTGGGATGTATGCTTAAGTATGGAAAACTGTTGGAAACTAACAACCAACAAGAGCGAGGGAAACATGAGCCCTGGAATTGATATGGGGCACATAGTTTACGTATCACATGCTATACACCTTCAGTTCCTGCAGCTTGTCAAATGTCGAAGTTAGCTTAGATCTAGTCTTTCTTGATATGAGAGAGATTTTTGTAACAGTCACTCTATCAACTTCCCGGTGGGTCATCCATCCTAGGATTGCTCTCGCCCAAACTCGCTTAACTTCGGAGTTCCGATGGAATCCGAAGCCAATGAGTTCCCAAAATGCCTCGTGCTATAGGGAGGGGAGCATGTACATATAAGCCACATCACCCCCTCTCCGTTGGTTGATGTGGGATGTTACAATCCACCCCTTTTAGGGGCCCGACGTCCTTGTCGGCACACCACTGAACAGCAGAGTGGCTCTGATACCATTTTGTCACATCCTAAGCTCGGCTCAGCCGTAGCACGATATTGTCTGTTTTGGGCTTACCATTTCCTCATGGATTTGTTTCTGGGAACTCAGACGAGAACTTCTCAGTGGGTTACCCATCTTAGGATTGCTCTCACATGAACTCGCTTAACTTCGGAGTTCCGATGGAATCTGAAGTCAGTGAGTTCCCAAAAAGCCTTGTGCTATAGGAAGGGGAGCATGTATATATAAAGCACATCACCTCCTCTCCATTGGTCGATGTGGGATGTTACATATGTTGTTACTAGTTCATATATTATAAAATGGATGGACGTCATGACATAATCCCACCCATGTTGGTATGTCAAGGCATTACACTACAAGTCGATATCTATTTTAGGTCAAAAACGATATAATAGGATACCATAGCTTTATATATAAAATTAAAAAAAAGCCAGATCAGCCAACGCTATATATTCAGGCATTTCTCTAGCATTTTTGGAAGTCACATTAAAAAAAAAAAATTACTAACAACGAACTACATAAAGTGTAATCCAATCTTTTGATGTATATGCTTCAAATTTGACAAATTGTATTAAGAGGTATCAAGAAAGTTTCTTCTAACATGATTGTTATAAAGCTAATCAGTTACAATACAAAAAATAAAACCATTTATAATTTTAAATCCGAAGTTCTAAATTGAGAATGCTTAATTGGGCATTACATGCTTATTACTACACTTTAAAAAATGGCAAGGAGAAAGAATATAGTAAAAGAGAAGATGAAAAAATGGCTTGCAATCCAAGAACTTTATCAAATTAATTCGCCAGTATAAGGCACTCCGGTTTGAGGCAACCAATCATCTCCCAGCAAGAAATTAGTCACCGTGAAATTAGCGGCGTCGGTAGAATTAATCACATGATAACCGGGCCACGTAACTCTGTTCGTAGTGTTCGATCCGGGCCCAGTGTTGTTGTACTCAGCGTAATACAATGTGCTTAGCGCAAAATCTCCGTCCCAAGCGCGCCAACCAACAGGTTCCACCAAGCTATCAATGTAAGACTGCATGTAAACTGTCCTAGAATACTCCTTCCATGGCCTGCCCAAATAAGTCTTTGTACTGCTGTTGCTAGAGGCTAAATCATCGGCGGCACGAATGGTGCAATTATGAATCGAAGTGCCTGTGTTTTGGTTCGGATCTGTTCTACCCTGAGCCGTAATGGCGTTGAACTGACCGCTCATCGGCAGGCGGGGATAAATGTTGCAGTTTTGGAAAACCACTGCAGCATTTCCAAATATGAAGTCTACGGTGCCGTATATGTCACATTCTCTGTAGAATTGCCGAAGAGAATGTGTGTATAGTGTGTCTTGGTACGCTTCAAAGCTGCAACTATAAAAGGTGGACAGATCCGCCCCGCTTCGGACTGCAACGGCTTGGTGCTTGATTGCTCCGGCGGTATTGCGGAACGTTATGTTCACCGCTACAAATCCAGGTGCAACCACAGCTGCAATATTTATCATATTCGAGAACTTGTAAGATACTAATTCAACATTATATAATGATTACTGATATATTAAAGCACTTTTAAATGTTTAATGACATCGTTTTCTGTCATGCTCATTCAAAGCAACTCTCTTGAATGTTTAAGAAAAGTCTTAATGATTTTTTTAATAAAAGTATTAAGGTGTTACGTAACCAATCTCAAATAGTTAATTGTGTTGTTAGACCGTCAATTATAATATAATGAATTTTAATTTCTTGTTTAAGACCTCTTACCAAATGTTGCAGAGTTGAAAGTTGTCCATCCATCAACAACGCTCCGGTTACCGGTGATAATCGTCTGGTTAATGCCGTCTCCGACCATCATTAAGTGCCTCTTATTTTTAGCAACCGAGACGTACTCTTCATAAACACCGGCTGTGACATAGATCAAGAAGTACCCATCAGTTGGTGCAGAGTTGTTTGGGGCTGCCGCAATGGCGTCATTGATGGTGGAGAAGTTTCCGGTTCCATCCGGACTCACCGTCACGATCTCACTGACTAACACCTCATCGTCCGCCGTCTCCGTCTGCAGCATCTTCCGCTTGCTCACGCTCTCGTAAACGGCACGCATTTTGCTCGACATCTTCAGCGGCAAGCGTCCGTTCTTGAAGCCCCGCTGCTTCCTAGTCGGGCGCCACGCGACTTGTTTCTTCTTCTTGGGAACCCACCCTTTGGTAAAAAGTGCTAGCGAAACGCTGTAGAATTTCGTGTCGTTTTTGAGGGGGACGGAGAGGCCATTTTTCAGACTCCACGACGACACGGTGGACTGAATGCCGTCGAAACATGTTTGCTGGTTGGTGAGAATGGCGCTGAGGAGGGTTTGGACGTCGTCGGCTTTGAGTGTGGAAAGGGTTTTGCTAGTTTTATTGACGGTTTCATAACTGTTGAGCAAAAAGTCCATGTTGAGGCCGGCAAGCAGCCGGCAGTCCTCGAGGGCTCGGACGGCGGTAAGTGACAAAGTAGGACGTCTTTGGAGATACTTGTCAATAAGTTTCAAGAATTTTCGGGATTGAGATAAAGACTTTCCGACGGAGAACCGGCCGTAGTAGTAGACATTTTCGGGGTTGCGGTTGTGAGGGAGGACAGATTTGCAAAAGGAAGGGTCGGGGGTAGATTTGCAAATGGTTCCGGCGGAGACCGTGGTTGAAGAGTTATCCGCAGCTGAAGATAGAGGGGCAAAGAGTGGAACGAGAAGGATGAGAAATGAAGCTAAAAGATTGAGGGATGAGATTAGCTTAGAATTATAAGCCATTTGGATTGGAATTTGAATTAGTATTGTATGCTATTTAGTGGAGTTGATGATTGGTGATAGGCTTGATTCATACATATATATATATATAGGAGGCGAGAGAGGGAGGTGAATTATTTTTCTGGATTGATAATATGGTGGTTGGAGTGAACAATTTTTTTGTGGGTATTCGTATTTGTGAGGTCAACTGAATTGTAAGACTTTGTGTACAAATACGCGTTAGATCTCAGACTTGATGTTATTGTACATGCAAACGTCGACTAATCGTAGTATGTAGTCATCCTAGCTAGTTCCATTCATCCAATAGAATAATGTGGCCTCGTTGTTTTAGCGAGTGATTTTTTGGAAACATAGGTGCCAGTCTGTTAGGTCTTTAGCTTCTGTTGCCTTTGTAGCAGATTTATACCAATTTCTCTTAGTTCGTATGGTAATCATATAAGAGTTCTATATTACCTTTGGTACGTACTCTCTTGTATTTGTTTGGTTCTCACAATGAAATCACTCTATATTCTCGTAAAATAAAATAAAATAAAATAAAATAAAATAAAAGATATATGATTTCTTGAGTGGGTTGTCCAATAATAGCTCCTAAATTAACTTTATATTTCACTGTATTTTGTTATTTACTTAGAAATTAGATGCATTGTGGCATTTATCAACGGTGGGGCAGGTGCCCAAGGGAAGGGGATTGGTGACATCGAGTAGGCTAGATATCAATCTTCAGGCATGATTTGTATTCCAGGAGTATCCTCTTTGCAAGGATCTTGGAGATCCTCTTTACAAGGATCTTGGAGATTCTCAAATCGTATCCATTCATTGTATATTGTGTAGTCAATTTTCATTAGGTACTATTCATATTGAATTTAAAATAATTTCTGACTGCACGATACATGATTAATGGATTTGAGGATCCGGGGATCCTCATTCATTTATATAATAATTTGATGAGGTATTTGCATGTAAGAACTTTCGGCCAATTATATTGTCGCATTTGCTACTTGGAGAATTTCAATTCGATATTATTCTGGTAGTGGGTGTGTTTTAAATTGAAGGTGAAATTATTGTCAACTAACCCAGAAGATATAAGATTAGAGAAATGTTAAGAGAACTCTCTCAAAAGTGAGATTTTTTATAAATCTTTTTATCACCATATAGTTTAACGTCAATTTTCGTGTCAATATTATAATATATTGTGCAAAAAAAATAATGAAGTGACATAGAATTCATGATGAGTTCCGCTTCTAAGAGAGTTCGATAAGTATTTCTCATGCCATTATATCCTGCCTAGCTAATTGGATTAATAAAATAAAACCATTAACACGATCAGTTTTGATGAGTTTATAGTAAACTAAAAGGAAAGTTCACTAGAGTTCAATTAGTGACGGTGGGTTTTGAATATTTTCCTTTTGCTACGTTGCATTGACGAGTGACGGCAGTGTGTTTTGGAACTATACATGCATGTCCTCAATATGCCAAAGCAATGCGAACCCTACATATCGCTTATGCTTGGGTTTAAACAATCATATTAATTTGTAGTTACGGAAAATATCTGTTGTGGGACAATCTCACATGTTAATTTTCAGGTTCTTTAAGGGAATAGATCCTCATTCTTTTTAAGAACGTCTTTGCTATTAACTACATTGCAAAAGATGAAGAATTGGTACAGAGAAAGAAAAAGAATTGGCAGAGAGAAACAAGAGAGATTGTATTGATTGATCAGGCAAAATGTATACAACTGAACTTAAGGAAATGATAGCTATACAATCCCTTATATAGCCATATATCCCAATTACTATAATACCCTTCTAACTATATTTTTGTTGTATCAGTTATTACTCCCCCCTCAAGCTAAACTTGGAGTATCCAAGTGAAGTTTGAACTAGCCAGGTATTTGAGATTGATTTGGAACTACGAGACTAAGATGTCTACAATGCTTTAAGAACATTGGACTGTGCAATCCTTTTGTAAATACATCTGCAATTACAGTTATGAAACTAAACACTGCAGAAAACCCCAAACCCCTGTTTCTTGCAGTTTGGAACTTGCTACTCAAACTTTCATTTTCCGTGAACTCGCGACTGCAACAAAGAACTTCAGGCCATAGTCTTTCATAGGGGAAGGGGGATTTGGGCATGTATACAAGGGGTGACTTAAGAGCACTGGTCAGGTGATTACTATTAAACAATTGGATAGGAATGGACTTCAGGGCAACAGAGAATTTCTTGTTGAGGTTCTCATGCTCAGTCTTCTGCATCACCCTAATCTAGTGAATCTTATTGGGTACTGTGTTGCTGGAGACCAACGGCTTCTTGTTTATGAATTTATGCCCTTAGGATCATTGGAAGATCACCTTCGCGATCTTCCACCTGATAAGGAACCATTGGATTGGAACACACGAATGAAAATAACTTCTAGTGCAGCCAAAGGATTGGAATACCTTTGATACAAGTTCCACTTTTGATGCTGACAGTAACCATTTCTGATAAATTTGATGATCTAACATTGTAGTACTTTGATTAGAATCACCAACTTTGGATTAACCTGCTGCTAACAAGAAAGCACCCACAAAACCGATCACCAAATCTTCTAGCTTTCCTAAAACCCTGAATCAAACAAGTGCACCCCATGACACCTTTGTAACTGCTGACCAAAAGATTACTGAGAGCTTTTGCAGCTTCTTGAAGAGTTGAGACATAAGACTACAACTTATGTCATTGGTGAAGCCACGATGAAAGACACAAGTACAATCTAGAAATCAAAACAGATAAATTCTTCTAGGTAGCAAGAGAATGACACTCTTGACAAATTCTAAGGCAATAAGAGAATGACACTCTTGACACAAATGTTAAGGCAACAACAGAATGACACTCTTGACAAATTCTAAAGCAACAAGAGAATGATACTCTTGACAAATTCTAAGGCAACAAGAGAATGATACCCTTGACAAATTCTATGGAATCAAAGAAAGAATGATACTTTCTTATCCATCAAGAAAGAATGATACTTTCTTATCCATCCATCAAGAAAGAATGACACTTTCTTGAAATCTTGTAATCTAACCAAATCACCGAATGAAATAGTAGTTTATCTTAGACAATTCATCCAACAAACAACAAAACAACTTGACAAACATGTGTCTTCACTAACTTCACACAACTTAAGTTGTGCATTTCTTCAAACATGTGGACTGCACAAAGTTGAGAAATTTTCTCCACAACAGAGAATAGAACATGGATCAAAGTGCCAGATACAGAGCACAAAGTACACAAACGTTAATCACAGAATACCCTAATCACATAGTACACAAAACAGTAATTCCCTTGAGCAGTAACCCCAAACTGAACACATTGTAACCCCAACACCATCTCTATGAATCAAAATTATTAACCAAGTAATTAGCAGTAGCTTCTTCATAAACCCAATTGATAAATGAGCCCCAACTTGCAGGTTGCCACCTCCATGAATCGAAAATTGTGTTAATCACCTACTAATCAAAGCACCTAATTGAACTCAATTCATAGTCTACTCTACTGATCAAAGATCTCTAAGAACCATCCAAGAATCAACAAATCGAGCTACACAGTAATGAAATTAAGCAATTGAGTTGGAAATGCAATGTTACCAGGCAAGTAATGCAAACACCAAGAATTGCCTAACCGCCATGATCAAGATATCAAAGAGTCATCTACAGGCGCAAGAATTGCTTCCACTTCCTCCGATAATTGCTTTTTTTTCGCTTCTAGGAAGCTCTGAGATTCCGCTGCTTTTTTGATAGACTCAGTTGCAGACTCCGTTTATTGAAATTTCATTGACGCATAAGATCGAACACGTGATAGGCAAGAACCCATTAGAGAGAAAGAATACACAAATTCCAGATTCCAACAAACAAGAACCACAAGATTCTGGTGAAGCAACACCAAATTTTGAGGAAAACCCAGATCCCGGCAAATCAGCAGAACACTGTCACTCCACTTCCATATTCCAATTTGATCCCACACCCTGAGCGCACAGCGCCGTTTTATTTCTGGAGAATGCAGAATCAGGATAGGGTCCAAGTCGATGGGGAAGTGGAGTCTGCAGCATCGGTTTCAACACTTGAGTTTGACGAGACTGTTCCGGTTTTCATTGGACAACAAGCACAAGTAAAGCCACTAAGAATCAACTTCAATGCGTCCGATTTTGGTGAAGCGAGTGAAGCAGAAGCGCCAAAGCTTATGAAACCCAGAAACCCAATGAACAAGAACAAGAAACCCAGAAAGTAATAGAACGATTGCGGAAGCACACAAAAATTTATCGGAACATCTAATGAAAATTTGGAAAGAAACTAAAGCTATAAACATATGAAAAATAATGGGAAGTTGAACCACCAAAA
This sequence comes from Pyrus communis, assembly GCF_963583255.1. Lineage (NCBI taxonomy): Eukaryota > Viridiplantae > Streptophyta > Magnoliopsida > Rosales > Rosaceae > Pyrus > Pyrus communis. Next base: position 24,843,653 of record NC_084816.1, read on the forward strand.
TCCATGGCGTGAGCCTGATGGCTCTGATACCATATTAACTACATTGCAAAAGATGAAGAATTGGTACAGAGAACGAGAAAGAATTGGTAGAGAGAAACAAGAGAGATTGTATTGATTGATCAGGCAAAATGTATACAACTGAACTTAAGGAAATGATAGCTATACAATCCCTTATATAGCCATATATCCCAGTTACTATAATACCCTTCTAACTATATTTCTGTTATATCAATTATTATTTGCGTCGGTTGTGGAGGCTCATTTTTAAGCGTTTGGGACAGACGACAAATGGAGTTTTTCTGCGTAGTGGCAGAGCTCGTATCTTCTTTCATTTATTTTTTAATTTCTAAATAAAATATTAAATTAATAATCTTCTAATTTTTGCATTATTAATAATTAAATATGGACTTAGTGCTTGTCACATAATCACTCAACATCTAAAGACAAATTGATTAACAGTTGTATAACATTAATATGAAATCATGAGCCGTTACTATGAAATTAAAAAAAATTAAAAGATGTTTTATGAATTGAAATTAATGGAAAATCTGTGAGATAAAATGTGATTTGATCAATTTTTAAAATAACATAAATGTGCCAAATAAACTTAACAAATGACACTTTCAAATAAAAGCTTTACTAACTTTTTTGAAGATGGTCTATACCGCTCACTATATTGACTTGCTAAGGTATGCTTTATACCTCTCATTATATTGACTTTCCAAGCTATTGATGTACATGAACAGAAGTTAATATATATTTTAAGTCGGACCAGAAACATATGCAGTCTGTAACCGCGTTGAAAAGTTAGCCGTTGGGAATTGACACGAGCTGTTTCAAAGACGGTGGAATAATCAGACACCATACACTGTACACAAGTCCTCAGCTTCCTCGTTGCCCTACCTTAATTACAAGTTGGGTGTATAGATAAAGTGACGTGACCAAGTCAATGTTTCGAACTTGCATTCCTGCGGCGCTTTCCAGCAGCTTCCTTTCATAACTAAAATTCCACCTTCTATGTTAATCCCACTTGATTGACAAGTTCAACGCCCAAATTAAGAGAAATTTTTATTGGAACTAGAAAGTTGGGAACAAAAATTATGTGATGTATTATTCTGCATGTTGTATTAAGAGTGAACACATATTTAATATGTATCTCATTTTAGAAATCTTATACTTTAAGTAAAAATGGTAACATTATGCAGTCATCTTTCTTTCCCAGTTTAATCTTAAAACTCTGCTATATTAATAATGCTTGATGAGATATCGAGTCGTTAGAACTAGATCAAATTGACAGGCATAAAAAAAGTCAAATTAATATAATGCATGAAGTTTGAATTCAGACGTTGGACTTTTCCATCACTTCAATTAATTTGTGAGAAATATCTTATCATTTGTCTCCACAAGTCATTTTTTATTTTCATTTTTATTATTATTTTTAAAAGAGGAATAATTGGTGGCAAGTCACAATTATCCAAACTTTTCGGACCCGAAAAGGTTATGAGGAATTTCAACCTGCCTGTGGTCATAGTCAAATATACTCATTAGTTCGGCACATCAAACCCAAAACCTTCCACCTTTTTTTATTTATTAGGGAGCCACAATCCTACTAAATTAACATGGCTTATTATTATTTGTACATACAAGTGATAACGGAAAGAACAAAATCAAATTTGGGACACCAGGTTTAATATTAATACAAACTACGCTACAAGACGCTTACATATGCTATAGATGTTGAAATGCGCACAACTTTGATATATATAATTGATGTTAACATTTGCCAATGAAGTTATAGTAAAATCTGTCTAAAGTTATATATAGTTGGGACTAAAATAATTTTATAATTTTAGAGAGGTTATTAGTTAAGATGGCGCCAAATATTTTATTTCTTGCATGTTTTAATTTGTATTCATCAACAATATGTGGAGGCATGTTTCCTTAAAATGAGGCAAAAAAAAGTTTTAACTTATTACAGTGTTGAGTTTACTCTAATACATAATTGAAATATTATTTATTGACTTTTTTATCCTTAATGAATGTTGTATTTTCTAAATAGGATTCTGTGGTAGCAAGTATTTTAATTCTTGCATATTTTTGAACTCATTGACAATTATAACCATATGGATGTGTGTTTCCTTAAGATGAAATCAAGAAAAATTATAACTTAATACAATATGAAGGTTATTCAAATTTCCAATACATAAATGGTCTCAAATTGGGACATAAATTTTTTATGACTAGCGGTTATTCCATTACAGAGTTTACTTTAGAGAAATTTTAATGTATTTAAAATCATAAAACAACAATCAAAATAAGCTAATTAAATCATAATAATTTTACTTCCAAATCCAATTTACCATATTGTTTGTAATATTAGTATAAGCCACCAGAAAAAGGCACTCCAGTTTGAGGCAGCCAAGCATCTCCCAGCAAGAAATTGGATACTGTAAAATTTGAAGCATCACCAGCATCAATCACATGATAGCCCGCCCATGCAACTCGGCTTTTAGTGTCCGAACCGGGTCCACTGCTATCGTACTCCGCATAATACAAAGTACTCAGGGCAAAATCTCCATCCCATTCATGCCAACCGTCTTCATCAATCAAACTATCCATGAAGGATTGCATGTAAATTGTCCTAGAATACTCTTTCCATGGCCTTCCCAGATAAGTCTTTGTACCACCGTCGCTCAAAGCCAGATCATTGGCAGCTCGTATGGTACAATTGTGAATCAAAGTGCCCGTGTTTTGGTTCGGATCAGTTCGACCTTGAGCCGTGACGGCATTGAATTGGCCGCTCATCGGCAGGCGGGGATAAATGTTGCAGTTTTGGAAGACAACTGCAGCATTACCAAATATGAAGTCTACGGTGCCGTAGATGTCACATTCTCTGTAGAATTGCCTCATAGAATGTGTGTATAAGGTGTCTTGGTACCCTTCAATGCTGCACCTATAGAATGTGGATAGATCAGCCCCGTTTCGAACCGCGACTGCTTGGTGCTTCCCGGGCCCCGCGGTGTTACGAAACGTCATGTTCACTGCCACAAACCCTTGTCCAACTACAGCTGCAACATGAATCAATTGGCGTACAAGTTATAACAAAACTCGCTCGGAAATATATATGCAAAAGTAAAATGGGGGTTACAAAGTTTTCATAAAAAATTCAAAAATTAAACTAGTGCACTAAACATACAGCAAGTTGTATATAAATCACTATAGTTCATATTTTCTATTTTTTAGTTAAGTGTTTGCACCGAGATATTTATTTCTTAAATTCGTTCAATTAAATTTACTTGTACAAACTTAAATTAATTTGAAGCTGATATGTTAACTTAATAATTAACCGAAACTTGCTGATTATTTCTTACCAAATGTTGCTGATTTGAAAGTTGTCCAGTTTCCATCTGCAACATTTCGGTCGCCAGTGAGGACAGTCTGATTGATGCCATCGCCAACCATCATGAGGTACTTCTTTTTCTTGTCAATGGTCACATACTCTTCATAAACTCCTGCCTTTATGTAAATCAAGAAGTAACCTTTAGAGGCTTCAGACTTGTTTGGAGCGGCTGCAACGGCATCGTTTATGGTGGTGAAGTTCCCACTTCCGTCCTGACTCACAGTCACTATTTCCTTGACCAACACGTCATCAATGTTGATCTGATTATCAAGCAGTTTTCTCCCCTTCTTCTTCTTGTTCTTAGGCACCCATGCCTTGTTGAACAAGGCCAGAGAAACACTGTACAGATTCGTGTCGTTAGAGAGTGGAACCGAAAGACCACTTTTTACACTCCAAGATGAAGCTGTGGCTTGTATGCCATCCAAACATGTTTGCTGGTTTGTTAAGATGGCGCTGAGCATGGTCTGGATGTCGTCGGTTTTCAAGTCAGAAAGTGTTGGATAATTGGTGTTGTTTAGGGTTTCCAGGGAGCTTGCAAGAAAATCTACATTGAGCCCTGCAAGAAACTGGCAATCCTGGAGAGCGAGGACCGCGGTTTGTGAGAGAGCGGCGGAGTGGCTTCGGAGATACTTGTCCACCAAGTTAAGGAATTTGAGACTCTGTGATAACGACTTTTGCGCAGCATAGCGGCCAAAGTCGTACGCATTTGAGGTCTGGTTGGGGAGGACGGAGTTGCAGTATGTAGGGTTTGGGGTGAATTTGCAAATGGTTTGCTTGGAGACTGGATTTGCATCTGCAGCTAAAGATGGAGATGCAAAACACGTGGAAAGAAGAAGGATGAGAACCGAAATTTTGGACATGGAGAATAGTTGCAAATTATCCATTGGCTCGAATTTGGTGCTATGACAGACAAGTCAAGTGCTATATATTAGCCATTCTGGCGTTGTATTTATATAGGCTGAGCTTCAACAGAATTAGTTTCATGTCCATTTGCTGAAGCCAAATGCAGTCAAAAACCTTGAAAATTTTTCCTTGTGTTTCCTAACATTAGGCAAAGTCCACTGTCAACTTATTTCAACTATAACATTTGTATATGTGCTATATAATTATTCTAGTTTTCCATTTGTTTGAATAAAAGTTATAAAATCCCTTAATGTTAATTTATAATACTTTAATTTTGTTGATTAATTGGTAATTAACCAGACTGAAACCAGCTAGCTTGTTATGCAGCATCCATGCTAGCTGACAGAATGGTTCATATATACATAAAACCTTGTGAATACCAGCAGTAAGGGTTACCTATTTCACAAGGTTCGATCTTTGGAGTAATCAAACTTTAGATACAATTATATGTGCGTGTGTGTCTATATATATATATATATATATATATATGGTCTTGAGCCAAATAAGAAATGGTCTACGTATGTAAATTAATTTATGAACTTGGTTCTTCTAGGTCAAATTAAGCAGCAAGTTAAATTCCTCGGTAACCGAATGTTTGAAATTGGAAGTTGTTTTATTTGGTATAATGTCATTAGTTGAAAAGAACCATTATATAGGGTTATAATAATTAATTAGTTTCCAAATTTCAGCGGTAATTTAGTGCAAGTTCTAAGCTTTCAGCTCCTAGCCAAAGAAAATATAATTAAGATGCATAGCCTTTGACTGAGACGGAGAGGTGGCATAAATATACAGAATAGCTGCACATTTTCAACTGCTTGTATAGAGTTGCTTCAGGAAAAACTATTTAGTACTGTACAATAACAACAACGATCCTTATCCTACTAAGTGGGGTTGTCTGTATGAATTCTAGGACGCCACTATTTCGGTTTGTGTCAAGTCTTCCTTTAACTCCAAGTGCTCCATGTCTTTTTTTAGAGTTTCTTTCCAAGTCTTTGTAGATATGTATATTCACTACTATACACTTAAGTTATAACTCTTTAGTTATATATGTTTTTGATAATTTATGTCTTAGGGTTGTCTAGTAGAATAAATTTTATGATTGATTTCTTATGGTTTACTAAGATTTATGATTGCTTTCATGTTTGTTCAGAATTAGGGTTTCATAAATACACCTTGTAAAACAAGATCGAAGTGTAGTGATTCGTTTTCTTCTTTTCTTATCCCCTTGATTCGGTAACAAATTATCATTTTAAAAATAGACAAATGATGTATATTCAACCTCTTTGATTCCTCCAGTTTAGCCAAGTGTGATAAACATTAGATGCTCTTTTAATAATATTTATTTTTATTTTTAATTTTTCACCATTTATGCTATCTAGAGAAAATACATAAAAGAAATGTGTGAGGAGGAGAAACTATAAAGATGAAGGAATATAAATAAAATTTTGAAAGTGAAAAGCTGAAAATAGTTTTGTTTTTGTTTTTAATGTGTGCCTTTTCTTATACATTTCTTATCTCTCCCACCTTCATCCGTTCACTCTTCTTCATCTCTCATTTCCATGTCTCTTTTCCTTCCATCACTAACACAAATATAAAAATAAAAAAATAAAAAACTAAGTGATTATTAAACAAGTCATGGATTTGCTTAACTTTGAGACTTACATTTTCTATATGCAGCCAACCCATATACATATAGTATAGCCCTTCTCGAACATTTTTGCTTCTGAACAAATCTATTATAAGGTCTGAATATAATTGCACTTTGATCGTCAAGGTCCAGCCTACTTTGAGTACAAACAGTTTATTACTCCATTTCACAGTAGTAATGTTAGATTCTATTCCCCCGATGTACTAATTAGATAGTGCTTTTAAATAATTAAAAGGGCTTTTAGAAAAGAAAAAAATTTTTTATAACCAATTCTCAGTAAAAAGCACCTCCCAAACATTTTTGTTAGATTATGGAGATAGAAAGGACGGTTGAAACACAGATCATCAGCTTAACACAAAACAAAGGAAATATTTTGAGCCTGTATGTATCCCTATTGAGGACAAAACTTAGAATTTGGATCCTCTCCTAACATTAGTGTACGAAACCTAAGGACTAGGAAATCCGAGTCCTTGGTTTGTGTAAAAGAGAAATCGAAGCTCTTAATTGGTTTGTGTTAGGTGGGCTAACGGAATGAGTTAATAGGGACCGTAGATGTGAAACCCTGTCCCAAATTATATGTATTTTCATATTAACGGAATTATGAAATTACTATTTTGTCCCATCATCCCCTCATCCTATCCGGATCTCCCCTTTCCCTTTTGGGATATTTTCCCTTATCTTTTACTATCATTTTAACACTTTCTCTCTTCCTTGCCTGCCACGTGGCACACCCACCCCATTTCTCCCTTTCTCTTATTTTCTCTTCTTCCCCCTCCCTCCTCCCCCGAGTACACTTTCTCTCCTTCTCGTATATCTCTCTATCTCACTCTTCTCTCTCCCACAAGGACACACCCACCCATAAAGGCAACGAAACCACCCTCGACCATCACCTCACTATGTGCTCTCTCTCTCTCTATCCCCTTTGTTGTGAAGCACAGAGAACCCAGGAAGCTCTCTGATGAGCCCTTTGGCTTTCGAGCTAAACTCCGGCTAGCTCCGACCACCACACAGCGTGTTTTAGGTATGAATCTTTTCCTCTCATCCTAAAATTCAATTTGGTAGTTAGATCGCACCTTGGGGTTGAGTAACGGAGTCAATCGGAGCTTGGGAAGCTTAGATCTTCTCCCTTATCAAAATCGGGTTAGACCCGACCTGAGATCCTAAGGCCTGGATCGAAACCTAACCCAAACCCAAAGCTTTGGGCCGGGCTTCAAGCCCAAAGCCCATTAGAACCCCAAGCCCAACCCATTACACTTGAGACCCAAACCAGGCCTTCGGGTTATAGAACCTTGGGCCTAGACTCTCAGCCCAGGCCCAATGGCCCAGGTTTTTTGAACCCAGGCCTTTGGGCTGTGCAACTCGAGCTTTCAGCCTAATGAACACCATGCCCAAACCCTAGGAAGCCCAAGCCTATAACTCAAGCCCAGACCTGACCTGGATCTGGCCCAAACCCAGTCGGATCCCAGAACCCAAGCCGCAAGTGGGTCTGCATGTGGGAGCACGTAAGGGCAAGTCTTGGCTGGCGCATGAAGCACACAAGCCTCCACCGTCCACGGTAGTGCCGGCAACTTTTCCGAACAATTTTCTGGCGATCCATCTCGGCGCATGGGCGGCGTGTGGGGGTACCCGAGGTTCCCCCTTATGTTTTTCGATGTCCTGAATCCGTTTATGACATCTGTTTTTTGAAATTCAATCGTTATGGTAGAGTTTTATGAATTGGACCCTTTATGTGCTTAGGTACGTTTATTAGCGACGATTATGTCCTTCCTATTTCGCACGGCTCTTCGATGACGGAGTATCTGTGAGTGGACCCTTTCCAAAATGCATAATTTTGGTATTAGAAATACATACATGAAAAGCATGATTTAATGATTACTTTTTATGAGATATCATGCTTTACTAAGAATATTTTGGAATAGTATTTTGGAATCTATGCTTTGTAGTATATATGATGGATGACTATATACTATGAAGATATTTTGAGATATGATGTTTGAGCTACTGAGCTTCGTTGAGATATATGTACTTATGTTGGAAAGATTATATTCAATGTTTTGTGCTTATCTAGTGGTCATTGTTCTGCCTACGGGCATATGTCTTGCCTATGGGCACGTGAAGGAGAGCCTTTGGGCGATTATGATACCACTAGTTAGCACACTATATATGATATATGTTTTATGAAAGGTTTTATGGCATGCTAGGGTTTTCAAAAAACCTATCACATATTATGCTATTAGTTTTCATAAACTTTGGGGGTTAGTATGTTATGGAATAACTATATTTGTACTACTTCTATACCAACTTGGTCCACTCATATTTGTTTTGCGCCCTCTCAGGACATAGGAACGAGGCGTACGATCCGAGCTACGAGGCATTCTCCTACCAGTGATATCATGTCATCCTCTCTGCTTTGACATCACTTGTAATAACACTTTCTGTTACACCTTCCGCTTGTATTTTGAACTAGATGTATGCTTTGAATATGTCATGTATTATCACTATCTGTTTATTGACTGCTGCATACTATTATATTATTTAGGATAAGGTTTGTATATGAAAATTACATTGTGTAGTTAGAGCAAAATTTATATGCATGTTTCACATGTTCTCAGCATATGCATTCATAAAATGGATTGAGTCACCCTTGGGTGTTGGTCAGCACGTGGCCATTTCGTTGTCCCTTTGATATCGGGATCGGGACGTGTCAGTCGAATTCAATTTGAGTAGTCTTGATTATGTGGTTCTTGCGCTCCGGAATGTGAGATTTGAAGTGAATCTCTGTCCCAAAACTTGTACTACATATTGTGCTTCAACGATCGATAATCATGATTCATCAAGATGATGGAAATATTACCATTACAGCCCTGGACCAGTAACTAGCTTTAACTTGCACAATCTATTTCAATTTTTGAACAAAGTTTCCTCATGGAAATGTTAGGTAGACTATTTTTTAAACTACATTTGTAAACTATGTGATGCGTTATCAATAAGAAATATGAACATTAATCAAATAATTTAAGTAATAATCTAATTATCAACAACCATGTCATATGCTTTACAAAATGTAGTTTAAATAAATTGTTTCCCTAGCATTACTCTTTCCTCACTAGTCATTCTCATGCTTAGAGTAAAAAGAAAATCAAATTGAAGGCCCGTCTGAAAAAGTAATTTGACTAAAAAGTATTTGGGAGTGTTTTATAGAAGTATATCATAATTTTAATATACTTTAAATAGACAGTCTCCCTAGCATTACTCTTTCCTCACTAGTCTTTCTACGCGGGCGAGGTTAGCAGCCATCTTCCTCTAGGTTGGCTAGCCTAGTGTTCTCTTCTCGTCTTCTCGGTTTACTAGCTCCATCAGGGCCACTAAACTTAACTCTTTCTCTCGCTCTTTTGCTTGTCATAGTACTTGGGGGAGTATGTATGACTACTTGGCACGAGACGTGTTTAGCTGGGTAGAAAATACAACCAATTTGTATGCGTTTCTCAAAGACGGCCCCAAACTATTAACGCTCAAAATTGGACGTCAACAAAGACCAGTATGGCCAACCGTGGTTGGACATAGGGTAAAGGCTAAATGATAGACAACAAAACTTAAGTGGTTTACCTCAAAACTAAGCTATGTCCACTGTAGTGATCTGTATATATTTGATGTGGGTTATAAAAGTGCTTTACAACAGTCTAAACTTTTTTATGTCTGACCCCTTACAAGAAGGCCTTCTTATATAAGCCTTTTATGAACCCCAAAAGTCGTGGGATTTCAAGTACTTCACTGCCTTAACATTAAATGAACTAAACGCATAAACGTGACTTGCTGGCTACTCGTCCATTATCCAATCAACACATGGAGATAAAGTGACGTTCGTTCAGGGCTAATTGCAAGGCTTATTAGGCTAACACAAACCAAGCATTTTGCTTGACCCTTGAATAGCCGAGAAAGCACTTTCCTAAGTGCTAGGTCCGACAATCATTGCATCCCTTCATAGACCTCTGATCTTGTTGATAGCTAACACATATCTTAGAGTTGATGTCTTGGTAGGCCTGTCTCTGAAGCTTCGTGTCATAAAATTGTCAATATTGCTAACTTACTTGGGTGGGTTGAAAGGTACTTTGTGATTAAGCACTCATCTTCTTTTTCGATAGTCAATCAAACTGATAAATGGTCATTTATAGCTGTGGTCATTTTGTTCTTATGATGGTGCTCAATCGTCTATTTTCTTTGGGCTGGCTCATAAACCTAAGGCTTGGATCTTCTCATTCTCTTGTTGGCCCTCTATCTTAGCCCACTTTAATGGGTCCAAAATACAACTATATACTATTTTAAGGTCTAAAAGGACCTTGCATTACCTCTTACTTGCAAAAATCATCATTGATTAGTTCGAACAATTCTATACTAAATAGTTCAACTCTAATTTTGATAGTTCCGATACTATTCTGGATAGTTACACTCTAATTCTAAATAGTTCCAATTTGATTTCGGATAGTTCCACTCCACAATAAAATGAGTTGGAAATTGATTTTGAATAATCTTGAGAAAGACCCCAAAAAGAAGATTCCTATAAAGGATTATCGTCCTATTATTCGAGATGAGGTTCGAAGATCATATATATTAATGGAGCATTTTGGTCTTTGTAGCTTGTAATTTTGTTTGTATAAAGATTATGAATGAAAGGTTGGTAGTTTAGCCTTTCATTTTTAATGTTATATTCGTTTTTTTTTTAAATTTTTATATTGAGACCACCTGATGTTAGAATTCTAAATTCACCACTGATTACAGATGGATCATGCAAGATGATCTAGCAAATGTGTGTGTGTGTGTGTCTATATATATATATATATATATATATATATTTTTTTTTTTTTTTTCTTTCCTTTGGTGTCAGCTTTTTTGGTCATCGTTGATTCTAACCTTGTGTTTTACAGAGAGGCGATGCATGAAGCATGAAGAAGCTGATGAAGATGCATGAATACATGATTAAGTTTAGCATGTGGAAAGGGGTACCACGTATCAGAGAAACCACGTGATGATACAAATAAGCCCATTTCCATAAACATGCCCTCTCACTCTCACCCATCAACTCTGGGCCATCGGTTTCTGACATAGAAGAACAAGCTCCACTATTGGATGGATAGATCATCATCCATTCTACTTTCCAATGATTATTAATTCCCTTTCGTCCAACAGGTCCTCTTCAATCTTTCAATCTATGCTCGACTATTAAAAAGAAAAAAACTTAACATAATTCGTTATTTTGAGTATAAAATAGGCTTTTAGAGCTTGAATTTTAAGTTTCAAAGATCACATTCTTGAAAATTAAATACTTGAAAATCTAATATCGAAGCGATTAAGTGACTTGAGATTAGACTCTTAAAATTTGACTTTTTGAACGACCATTGTATATGTCCTAAACAACTAATTTTGGTTCATAAATGAGACCGAAGTTGAAGAGAGCCTCACGCTTCAATTATTTTTTTTTTTTTTTTTTTAATAAAAACATTCTTTTTAGAGAATTATTTGTTTGGGGTAACATGGTTTTGGGTCCTATTGATAAAGAGAATGTTCGAAATGCCCTACCATGCAAGTATAGTGCTGTAACGCATATGCAAAACACAAAAGCAGGCCATTGATCGGATGATTAAAAGGAAAATAGTGTTGGAAAAAAAAAAAAAATTAAATCACCTCTCAACACGACACTTGTGAAATGAACTTTATGACTACACATGCTGTAGCATATGTTGGCGGACTAGGATTCTCTCTTCTTCTCTTTCCATCTCCTTCCATCTCCTCCTCTCACATTCTCTATTTTATCTTTCTCTTTCTATAAAAAATTAATATAAGATGTTGATGTGGCTTAACCGTGACTGTTCAAATAGGAGGGGAGGAAAGGGGAGGGAAAAAAAGAGGGAAGAGAATCTCATTCTTCCTATGTTGGCTTCGTCATGTTATCTTTTGCTTAAGTTGATTCTTGACAAGAGTTGGATGCTCGTTATAGCTTCTAAAGTTGCTTTTAAACTTTCGGCATTTGAGTTTTCAATAACACACTTCAAAGATATACACTCAGTCACACTAAGATTATGTCCCATCAAAACAACACTCTTTTGAACTCTTTGCTCTACTCCAATTTTGTCGAACTTACAAAATGCTGCAATAATATATTTCTGCTCCAATAATAACAATGACATTGCAATAAGCCGACTTTGAAATTAGGGTTCGACTACAATGTGAACACTTAAAAATACCATTATCGTATCATTTTATTGTATGTTTTGACACATTTACCACACCATATGATGGGTCTCATGCACAATCTAATGGATCATTTGTAAAGTTATGTACTTAATACATGTGTCTGTCCGTACCCTAAAAAATCGATGAAACTAAGCAAATTTGATATCGTCAAGTCAGGTGCATGTCACTAACTAGTAGTAGTACTACACGATAGAAATGGTACTGTTCCTTCAATTTGTGAACTCGATTTGGACTGATGGGTTGGTATTGGTATTATGTGAATTGGGGATTAGGATTTAGAACCAAAAGTTATCCATATTTCTCGATTCAAGAGTGCTCCATCCCAAAAACTAGAACTAGTACACATATATGTGCAGGGAACAGATGGGGCTTTATTGACCGTTTTGTGAATGAATTGCAGAACTCAAAGATCTTCACGTTTAAAGTCACTACCTTCCTCCGACAGCATATTTCATTTCAAATAATATCGATTTCGAACAACCCATCTTTTATATGTTCATCACCTTTCTGAATCTGATCTGACTGTAAATTTTGATTCTATCTGCCACACGGTATGGGCAACTGCTCCGCGAACCTAAGTCCTAAGTAATTGAAGCATAGTTCAGTTGTAACTTGTAATGTTACCATAGGAATTGACCAGAGTTCAAAATCACTTCATCATATATGTGATAATTGGTTCACTCACTCATTCACGGTCAGGAACGATCAAAGCTTTCATTACCCAGTAACATGAGATTATTTCACCATACAATAAAGATAATTCATACAATTCTCTCTATCATCATTTAAAGATCTCTTATTAAAAAATTCACTCGGTTTAAAGATCGTTTGTCATTTATATATATCAAAGAAATTGATGATTCATCATGAGGTTGTTACTTAGTACCATAACTTTTAATTTCCTCAACATATATGGATGTCTACATGGTTTTCAAATTGAATAAATACTTTTAAAAATAATCTTTAGATGATGATAACGAGAATAATGATCCACATCCTTATAATCTGATGAAATGATGTCACATTAGTTCCTCCTTAATGGGGATGAGTAAAATATTATCCCTTATTATACTTGGATAAAAAAAGCAGTGTGTCATCCACACATTCGTTCCTATCTTTTACACACCCTCTTTTAATTTATGTATTGTAACATCCCACATTGCCCAGGGGAGTGATCATTATATGTATATTCTCATCCCTACCTAGCACCTTTTGGGAGCTCACTGGCTTCGGGTTCCATGGGAACTCCTAAGTTAGCGAGTAGCGCACAAGAGCACTCCCAGGATGGGTGACCCCATTGGGAAGTTTTCGTGTGAGTTTTCGGAAACAAAACCGTGAGAGCGTGATCAGGGCCCAAAGCGGACAATATCGTGCTATGGTGGTGGAGCAGGCCCGGGAAGTGGTCCCCCCAGGACGGGGATGTGATAATTTGGTATCAGAGCCTAACCCTGGCCGTGGTGTGCCGACGAGGACATCGGGCCCCTAAGGGGGATGGATTGTAACATCCCACATCGTCCAAGAGAGTGATCCTTATATGTATATTCTCATCCCTACCTAGCACGAGACCTTTTGGGAGCTCACTGGCTTCAAGTTCCATGGGAACTCCGAAGTTAAGCGAGTAGCGCACGAGAGCACTCTCAGGATGGGTGACCCCATTGGGAAGTTCTCGTGTGAGTTCCCAGAAACAAAACCGTGAGGGCGTGGTCGGGGCTCAAAGCGGACAATATCGTGCTACGGTGGTGGAGCGGGCCCGGGAAGTGGTCCCCCCCCGGGCGGGGATGTGACAATTTTGATATTCTTCAATTCATTTGATTAGACGGTCAAAAATTAAAAAGAGTGTGTAAAAAGTAAAAAAAGTGTAAGCGGGCCCGGGAAGTGGTCCCCCCCGGGCCGGAATGTGACAATTTTGATATTCTTCAATTCATTTGATTAGACGGCCAAAAATTGAAAAGAGTGTGTAAAAAGTAAAAAAAATGTGTAGACAACACTACCCTTATATCAAATACTCTATTAGGGCTGGGTTCGGTTCTAATCGGTTCGGTTTTTTTTCAAAACCGAAACCGAACCGAAATTTCGGTTCGGTTTTTCTCGGTTCGGTTTCGGTTTTTTTCGGTTTTTTTTTTTTTTTTTTTTTTTTTGTTTTTTGTTTTTTTTCTCCCTCCAAAATTATTATAAAAAAAAAAGGAAATATGAAAGTTCACATTCATATTAATAGGCCAGGCGGAATGAAAAATAAGGAGGAGGAGGGTTAGGGTTACAGTTAAGGGTTTTGTTAAAAAGATTAAAAAATTAAAAAAAATCTCACAAATCCTGAAGGCATGAGGGTTCGAACCCATGTCTCCATGCTTGTAAAGTTTCACTGAAACCAATTTGGCAACAGGTTATGTTTTGTTATGATTGTATGACTAAACTATTTATAAATATTCAAAAAAATTATATATATATATATATATATATATATATCGGTTCGGTTTCCGAGCCTCAAAAACCGAAACCGAACCGGTCAGATTCGGTTCGGTTCGGTTTGACAATTTCGGTTCGGTTTTTTTCGGTCTCGGTCCGGTTCGGTTTTCGGTTTTTTGAACCCACCCCTATACTCTATTGCTTAAGTGTATATGAACACAGTCAAATTAACTAGAGCAATATAATTAATATATGGACTCAGATTCAAATCAAACTACCCATAAATTAGATTAGGTTAAGTATGACTCATGTCATCAGGATTCTCCAATCTGTAAATTTGCTTCTTAATTAAACTAGCTGCAGTGCTACTTTGGTGCAGCTTCAGTAATATTGGTCTGTTCAGCTTTTTGATAACGACATGGTCATAACTCGTAAATTCAATAGTAATTCCTCACTGCAAATAATTTTTTTTCGGGTCAATATACACTATTTTATTAGGTATCCTTAATGTGCGGGAGAGTTTTAATGGAATTGGATCCCATGGATTCAAATTATAGGGATTTTCACATCTTAATTATTCATCATGTAGTAAAAAATTATTTGATTTTTTTATTTAAAATTAAACACAAATAATATATAATGAAAATTAATCGTATAATATACGATGAACGGCTAAGAAGATTCCCACAAAGTGGATCAGGAGAGAATCCTCTTCCATTTTTAATTTATTAAACCAAAGTTCAAAGATTCTTTTGGAATAGAGATATATATATATATTGAACCAATGAGAACATTTCTGGTACATTTTGCATCTGATGCCTATTGCAGACAATGGGTGATAGGCTTTGAAATTAAGGTTAAATAAAAGGTACTTGTTATAAGTGTGAAATTAAGATTCTAACATAAAATTAATTGACAATATAGGGAGTAACACAAGATCATATAATCACATAACAAACCTTGTTCCTCACCAATATGGGATAACTCTCAACACACCCCGCATGTGGCAGATTTTCAAGCATGCACGTGAACAACAACTAGATGACGTGGAGCGTGTGTGGCCGTTGAACTTCACACGTGGACAACCTTGCTCTGATACTATGATGAAATTGAGATTCCACCATAAAACCAATTGCTAATATGAGGAGTAGCTCAAGATCATATAAGCACATAAAAAACCTTGTCCCTCATTAATGTGGGACAACTCTCAACAATAAGTTCATAAAACAAACTCACTGTACTTGTACTGTAATTTCTTGATAAGTAAGTAAACAACAAAAACCTTGTCCCTCATTAATGTGGGACAACTCTTAACAATAAGTTCATAAAACAAACTCACTGTACTTGTACTGTAATTTCTTGATAAGTAAGTAAACAACAAAAGGATTTTTTTTGTTCGAAAATTAACATCCATTAAACTGAAAGAAGATTTACACGAGGCCAACCCAGAGAAAGGCAAAAACCTAACACATATTGAGGAAATCCATATACACAAAAAGCCGCCCAGCCTAATACGCAAAAAGACAAGAAATTAAAAGAACTCTACCAAATGCAGACTTCAACTGTCGCCGCCGCCACAAACGCCTTGCCAGCAGCCAACAAGGCAGCAACACTGGAGAAACAATTGAGTGGTCAATTCGACCAAGACATCGCAACACAATGTTACAAACCTGCAACCAAAAGTATACCACAACCAGAATCATCACCATGAACACCACACCAAGAGATAGCCATAAGATCCAAATCGGCTTCACTGACCCCTGCAACTATATATAATACATATACAATAGCTATTGAACGAGGGGTGAGGCTAAAGGGGTATGTGCAATGCCCTTACTTTGGCCGAAGCTCATACTTTGGCCAAAGCAGCAGATCTATTGGCCTCGAAGGAAATCCGGCATGCAGGTCGGGGAGGGGCAGTAAGGGGGGAAAACAAATTTAGCATCCCTTTTCGATTCAACACTTGTGGGTTTGCGGAAAGGTTTTGTTGGGGATGGATTATGAGGATAGAAGGTAGAGGAAATAGATGGAGAAAGAGTAGAGGTATGGGTTTGAAAAGGGGCGACGGGAAGAAGAAAATGCTGGAAAACTAAAGATAATAAAATAGAAAATGGCGACAATAAATGTTGGGGAAGAGGCGAAGAACCACTAGGATGCATGCCACCAACTCTCAAAACGGAAACCGGAGGAGGCAATCAAGGGCGAAGCATGAGAGGGTGACAACGTTTCATATAGGAAGGGGGAGGAGGAGGCTGGAGTGAAGGAGGTGCAGCAAAAGGGAGGGGCAGAAGAGACCGAATGAGGGAGTAGAGGGAGAGGCAGTGGATGCCGCCAAATCAAGCAAGACCAAGGGGGCGGCGGTTGTGGTGCTCTCTGATCTAGGGTTGAAGGGGCGGCGACTTTCGTTTTTTGAGAGAGAAAAGGAGTAAAGCGATGAGTTTTCGTACCTAACTGCTGTTTACAGGAGACACTCCTCACCAAAAAAATTTACATGAGCATCAGTGAAAATAAGACCCCATGTGACCAGTCTTGTTAATTAAGATAAGAAAATCCACAAAATATAAATGAACTTATATATCAAGACTCAAACAATCGGGTATTGTTATACGTTTTAACGTTCTCACATATTAGTGTATGATTAGTTTGTGTGTGCAATTGATATTGTATTTCAAACCAATAATGCAATGTTGTGGAAGAAAGTCAAACTACATATCATTACATTATTTGTTTGAGATACATACATGGTGACGTACCTGGTGAGTAAATAAAACTCTTCACGTGAATGATTTTGTTAATAAATATATAGCGAACCCCAAAAAGAGATAAAAACTTATGGTATAAGGTTATGAGTTTTTGGCAGTAGTCAATATTGTGCCAAACGTTTTACCTTTTTAACATGACAATATATTACTAGTTTATAGGACGGTTACAATGAATTTCGTTGTATGGAGAAAGGGCACAACGCACAATGAAGCCAAACAGTGACAAAAGTGCCTTATAAGATAATCCAAGTTAATTAACCCAAAGCAAAAGCCGTTGTTGGAGGATGTGGAGCTAGCTATGATTAAGACCTAGCACGGTTAAACAGATGAGGGCAGCAGCTTGCAGTTTATAAATACAAGGGAAGGAGAGAAGGGAGAGGTGTCTGCTTCTATTTACTGCGGCTTTGCAGGTTGGCAGTTGGCTTGTTAGTTGGCCTGCATTGTTATTTCTTATACTTTTACTTCCCCCTAAATGGCTCTCTCTTCCATACTTGGACTCCTCCTCCTCCTCTCTTACTCCACCACTCTCCTCCTCCTCTGCAATGCCAACCCCATTCCCGGCCGCCACCGCAGCCCAATCAACCGCCACCCTCGCTCCGCCAGCCACAACTACAGAGATGCCCTCACCAAGTCCATCCTCTTTTTCGAAGGCCAGAGGTCCGGAAAGCTCCCACCTAACCAGAGGGTTTCCTGGAGGAGAGATTCTGGCCTCTCCGACGGTGCCGCCGCACACGTATGTAAAACAGACATATTCTTTCCATTTTTTGTCCTTTCCCCTTCTGGGTTTCGAACTTTACCTCAAAATATGCAGTGGGCTTTTACCATTTTATGATTTCTATGTGATTTTCAAAATGCAGGTTGATTTGGTTGGAGGGTACTATGATGCAGGGGACAATGTGAAGTTTGGGTTTCCCATGGCTTTCACCACCACCATGCTTTCATGGAGTGTGATTGAGTTTGGCGGGTTGATGAAGGGTGAGCTGCAGAATGCCCGGCAGGCCATCCGGTGGGCCACCGACTACCTCCTCAAAGCTACTGCGCACCCAGGCACCATCTATGTGCAGGTAATTTACTCTGCCCACCCAAAGCATTCTTCAAATTTCTCTGCTTTTTTTAGAAAAAAAAAAAAAATCTGAGCCAGTTTTGTGGTTCTTTTGGAAGGTTGGTGATGCTACAAAGGACCATGCTTGTTGGGAGAGACCAGAAGATATGGACACCCCAAGAACTGTGTTGAAGATTGACCAAAACACCCCTGGTTCTGAAGTTGCAGCTGAAACGGCTGCTGCTCTTGCTTCTGCCTCTTTGGTCTTCAGGAGATGTGATCCCACTTACTCCAAGCTTCTGGTCAGGAGGGCAATGAGCGTAAGTTCAAAAAACCAAACTTTAAATTCCAACCAAAGGAAAAAAGTAGAAGGGTTTTCTTCTAATTTTCCCAAAGAATCTGAGATCACGTTTTGCTTCTGGGTGTAGGTGTTTGCGTTTGCCGACAAGCACAGAGGACCTTACAGCATCGGATTGAAGAAATTTGTGTGTCCCTACTATTGTGATTACTCTGGCTTTCAGGTTAAAGAATTTCACTTCTTTCAAATTTGCCAACTTTTTATTGCTTATTTCTGCAAAATGTGGCTGAAGGTGTTAAAATCTTTTTTAATAATGGCAGGATGAGCTGCTGTGGGGTGCTGCTTGGCTGCACAAGGCCACCAAGAATCCGATGTATCTCAGTTACATTCAGGTTAACGGTCAGATTCTCGGGGCGGCGGAGTTTGACAACACGTTCGGATGGGATAACAAGCACGTCGGAGCAAGAATTCTTCTCTCCAAGGTCCCCATTTTCTCAAAATTTTGTATTCGATATCAGTTTTTGGTATATTCTTGAGGCTCCGATTGTATAGTAAATTAGAAGAAAAAAAAACTCCCCGACAACTATAACGTGGGATTTTGCTTTTACAGGCATTCCTCGTCCAAAAGGTGAAATCCCTCCATGACTACAAAGGGCATGCAGATAGTTTCATCTGTTCAATCATTCCAGGAGCCTCTTACTCTTCAGCCCAATACACTCCAGGTACTCTCTCTCTCTCTCTCTCTCTCTCTGAAAATCAAGAGCATAGTGGTCCTGTTCATAACGGCTAGTTTTGGTGTTTTTGGATGCAGGTGGTCTTCTGTTCAAAATGAATGACAGCAACATGCAGTACGTGACATCCACCTCGTTTCTGATCTTAAGCTATGCCAAGTACTTAACCAGTTCCCGCCAGGTGGTTAACTGCGGCGGCACCGCCATCACCCCGAAGCGGCTCCGAGCAATTGCCAAGAGACAGGTAATCGTGTATCACGTATTGGCCCTCCCAAATGCCATGATAAAGACATTAATTCCTCTTGTTATAAATTAATGAGAAAAATAGAGCGTAATTAATCTCTTTTTAATCGTGTTTATGTTAATGGCTTCTATCAGGTGGATTATCTACTAGGAGACAACCCAATGAAGATGTCCTACATGGTGGGGTACGGCCCAAGGTATCCACGGAGGATCCACCACAGGGGCTCATCGCTGCCGTGCATCGCCGCACACCCAGCAAAGATCCAATGCTCGTCCGGCTTCAGCGTGATGAGCTCCCAATCCCCCAACCCCAACATCCTGGTGGGGGCAGTGATCGGTGGGCCCGACAAGAACGACAAGTTCCCAGATCAACGGTCAGATTACGAGCAGTCGGAGCCAGCCACTTATATCAACGCACCCCTCGTAGGATCACTGGCTTATCTTGCCCACTTATTTGGCCAGCTCTAAGCTAAAAGCTAAAAGCTGAAAGCTGCTTCTGAGATTCTCCTCCAAGTTATTAGGTGTTTTTATTTTAAATTAATTATTATTAAGCACTGCTTTTTAGTAGTAACTGGATGGAAAGTGCACGTGGTGATAGGGTCGAGAGCAAAGAGCCCCAAACTACGAAGCACAAATGGCAAGGTGTAGTTGGTTCATATGTCAGGGTTCATAATTATAGTATCGATGTCGTAATTTGCCAGAAACGGTGTTTACATGTGAGAGCTTCATGGACTCTTACTACTATTCTAATTTGGTAGTTTTGTTTGAGTGATTTGTCTTCTAGTAAGCAAAACCGTTTAGCATGATTTGAAAAGAAATTTTTGAACGGATGTCTTGTTAAGACGTCTCTTGCAGTTGCACTGATCGTGATTAAAACTAAAGTTTTAAAAAATGTTAGGCGCCAGTCAAACGTGTAGGGACCTAGTGCTAAGGTGCGGGCCTCAAAGTTTTTATTTTATTTTTTATTATACAACATATAAATAAATGTTATACATAATTATATTGAGATACATGAAATACAAAATATAATAAAATATATATTATAAAATATTACAACATATTGAAAATATGGGGAATAAGTATAAAATGAGTGTTCATCTAAGTATTCAACAAACTCTTACAATTTATTGAAAAATAAAAGGCAAAATTTTTTTTTCTATTTTTTGTCTAAATGAAAGTCGAGACCTATGCGAGCGTTTAGACAAGTCTAGACGCCCCTTCTTAATTATCAAACATCTAGGATTTATCGGAATAGTTATCAGCCACTGCTTAGACAAGATCTAAACTGTCCTGGACGGAAATTTTTAGAACAATGCCTAAAGTAGAAAAGATTAGGGTGTAACCAACTTTCAAATATCTCATGTATTTGTGAGTTACTTTATAGACATGGTCAGAAACTCTAGTGCCTCACTGACATGGTCGGACACCTGAGCTTTTTACTTTGGTTTCCGATTAACTAAGTTGGAGATGGATCCGTAACTCAGTAGTGTAGTCTAGTGTCATTCTTGTTGTTAAGATATGTTTAGTCGAGTCATTTTATTAAAATACATATAGGTCCATCAAATGGTATTTTTTTAAAGTGATATAGTCGGGTGGGATGGTCTACCTAAGGAGCTAAATAAAAATAAGAATCCAAAGACAAATATTTTGGATTAGATAATTACAAATTATTATCAACGATGGTCCCCAAAACAACACAAGAATAAGCTTCTTTAGATTCAAGGCACATGATTTAACAATTATACCTTATAGTTTAATAAGAAAAAACACAATTAAGAACAAAG
Source organism: Pyrus communis (assembly GCF_963583255.1). NCBI lineage: Eukaryota > Viridiplantae > Streptophyta > Magnoliopsida > Rosales > Rosaceae > Pyrus > Pyrus communis. The sequence goes on from NC_084816.1 coordinate 24,865,116, forward strand.
AGAACGGGTGAATGATAGTAATAGGATATGAATTTTCTCCTCTCTTATTTTCCCTTCTTCTCTCTCTTTTTCTGTTTGAACGCTCAAGATTAAACAACATTATCATCTTGTTTTACCTTTCCAATAAAGAGAATGAAAAAGAGAAAACTAATAGAAAAGGAGAGAAGGGAGAGAATTCAAATAATGCCTAACTAGGAAGTGATTAAATAAATTATCGTTGGGGAAGTAGTTTAGCGGTTAACGAGTAAATATTTGACCGTTGAAAAATGAGTGCGGAAAAAGGAAGTGGAAGGAAGATCAAGAAACAAGATTTTGGGTAAAAGCATGTGAAAGTTTGGCGGGAAGGAGTGAGTGGATCGTTTGGTCAAAAAAGCTGCTTGTATATAAGTATGCAGGTTTGTCAGATATGGTCAAGTGTCAGAAAGGGGTGTAAAACGCGAGAAAGTGGCTACGGGAAGTACTAGTAGTCCTTCTGACAAAGTACACGAGATATGTCACATGCTCTGCAATGCGGAAAGTGATCATCTTCGAATATTTTCCGTCTAATCCAACAGATAAATTTATTATAATTTTTAAAAAATTTAATTTTTGTAGTCGTTGAATTAAATTTCAAAAGCCTAGATCCCTTGATTTAGTAGATTTAGTGCAAGGGATCTGAAGATGATCATTTCCCCTGCAATGTTGAGCTTGAGTGGCTAGGTCGAGGTTGAGGACTTTCATGCCACATGACAGTAATACTGTTATCGTGGAGAGATTTTCAGTGTGATCGGGACACGAAATGGTATACAACGTATCATTATATAAATGGTGGGGTATGTGTTTTAAAAAAATTAATAACTTAAAAAATAAAATTTCCACCACTTACATAAAAACACATGATGTATCACTCGTGTTCTCATTACAACAAAAAATTTCTCGTTATCGTGATGTTTTGAAATTAATAATACAATATTATGTTTAAGTTTTAATTTATATGACAATGCTCGACTGGTTCAAAACGTTAAAGGTATGTACTCGATCTAAGTTGACAACTTGCTATTGTCAAGTTGAGAATAGCAGTTAGCAAGTTAGTTGAAACTCAAAAGGGACTCGGCGTTCAAAAAAAAAAATAAAAAATAAAAACTCGAAAGGGACTCCCAAGGGACCCAAAAACATTCCAAATGTGGCGTCGGATTGGATTATAACAAGTATCTGAACTGTAGATCGACTGAACCACATGAGATAGTGTATTGGACCAATTAGATGGTGTAGTAAACCGTAGAAATGGACTTACACCACTCAATCACCATGATGGCCCAACAAGTGGTATTTACAAATAATTTGTACCGAGTATGTGTTCGTAATGCAGCCGGACCCCTAAAGAAAACCTTAATGCATGTATTCTTCGTCTTGCGATTGGAGAAAGGAAGGAAAGTAACCGAGTGTTTTTCACCATGTTTACCAAATTCGTAAAGGATGACAATGTCTTGCATATTATATTAATCAGTTCAGAACAATACAAGATCAAGAGCTTCTGTACAATTCTACATTCATACATGCACAAAGGGTAACTTCTAGTTCATCTGTACAACCATATTACCTTGCGAATCACCGAGTTACGGACTCAAAGCCTCCGCAGCTGAGCAGGATGTAGCTTAATGTGCATCGTCAACAGCTCGAGAAACAGATTTTGCCTGAAACAATGCAAGCATAATAAGTCCCATGAAAGGAATTTATCTATCTTAAGCAACGACTGTCATTAATCCTATCAAGATCGTCCATTGATGTAGTTTAAAGCTAACAATCAAGACAGAAACTCACCAAATCACGGAACTTTAGAATGTGGAACATCTCCAGATATTGTCGGGTCTCACGCCTTTCAAGCTTTGACACAAACTTCCAGAAACCATAAACACCAGCCAATGTCATTAGCCTTCCAGAATAAATCTTCCATGTGTACCTGCAATGTTACAAAAACCCGTCAGTTCAGTAACGCATGGCTAATACGAAGTACTATTGTACAACTGTAGAAAGATACTAACTTTTCATAAGTTCTTTGGAGGCCTCCATCTGAGATTGTATTCCAGTAGCTAGGATCCTCCTTGCAACGTTGAAAGAAATCTGCCAGAAGTGCAGCAGCCTTCTCGGGATGATAAGGATCGATGTGTCTTGATACACCATGCTCAATAATCTCCGCAGGGCCACCATGGACAGTGGCTAATGTTGGAAGGCCGCAAGTCATGGCCTCCACAACCGTGAGTCCAAAAGCTTCATAAAATGCAGGCAGCAATTATAAAACTAAACAAAGTAAATTAAAGTACCCTGGGAGTTCTCTTCAAAACAAAATGCAGAAACACCTACGTACCTGAGCAAAAGCACCTCTTGTGTCTGCTATGTAACGATAAAGTTAACCGGTACTAACTCGATTAGTTTGGCAAGAAATCCATCGAAATTGAGCATTTAATTTGTACTCCTTCATGAGATTATGCATCTTCTCAATCTCTGCAATCTCTTCTCTATCCCGTGATTTGTTTGCGTCAATGTAACCAGCGACTACGACAAGGTTTACCAGATCCCTCAGTTTGGAACACTTCGCATAGCACTCAACCAACCCATGTTGAGAATTAAGCTGTCTTCTAGCTTTAGAGTTAACCTGCAGAAGGTAATCCTGCAGAAGAAATCAAAAGGAAGCAGAAAAGTGTGAAGAAATGAAGACTTTACTAAAATTAGAAGGAACTTTTAATTTTCAACGGCTAGTTTCTCTTCCTAGTTTTAGAAAGCCTACAGCTGGTGTTTTATCTTTTATTTGTACTGAGTTTTCTCATCTTCTTCCAAGTGGATGGATGATATCCTCTGAGAACCATTAATGGTCGGAGAGAAGTACTAGGTCCCTAGTTGTAGGATCTGGTTTTTAGACCGGCTGTGGAAAGATATAGTCTTTGTAATTTGTCTTTGGAGATTAAGAAGAAAATATATAGAAAAGGCTTTTGCTCTTCCGTTTTCTCTCTAGCAAAAACAAACACAAAATCTCTTCAAACTATTATTCAAAGTTTGAATCTTTATCAACCTAAACAACAGGCATGGTACCATTTCAATATGGTATCAGAGCATCTAGGTCTGATTTCGAAGAAGGGACGTGATTCTGTGAAGATACAAATCCAGAAAGGGTTAAAGGTGGTACCTTTATAACCATTTGTGCTGTGCTACCTGAGAAGATGGCCGGATCAAGCTCCTCCGGTGGTGATTTACGAATACCACAATTTAATGGTTCAAACTACGATTTTTGGGCTGTAAAAATGGAAACCATTCTCATAGCATACGATCTATGGGATGTGGTTGAAGTTGGTCTTGCTGGACAACAAACTACCAGAGAGGAGATCTCTGAGGAAGAAGGAGAAAGCGAGTCAGAGCACATTCCAGTTGAAAGACCATCAAGAATGCCAAGGCTCTAAGCCTTATTCAAGGAGCAATCACTGATGAACTTTTTCCCAGAATCCGAAATGAGAAGACTGCAAAGGGTGCCTGGGAAATCCTGAGAAGAGAGTTCAGAGGAGACAAAAAGGTAAGAGCTGTGAAATTACAAGCCATTAGAGCTGATTTTGAATATCTAAGAATGAATGATGTTGGATCTCTGGATGACTACCTGGCTCGGTTTTTTGAGATAGTAAACAACTTGAAATCTCTAGGAGAAGATGTAACAGAGAAAAGAATTGTTCAAAAGCTGTTAATGAGGCTAAATAGGAGATATAAGTCTATAGTGTCGATCATTGAAGAAACCAGAGATCTGGACACTATTAGAGTTGAGGAAGTCTTAGCTTCAGTGAAAGTTTATGATAAAAGAGAAGACTTGCATGAGGAAAGAGAGAAATATACAGGTACTGAGAGAGCTTTCAGTAGCCTTAAAGTTGGAGGAAATGGAAATGGAACTGGAAGTGTCAAAGGGTCTCAGTATAAGACAAACCCAAAATGGGGTCAGTATAAGAAGGGTAAGAACTGGTCTCAAAACAGCTGGAATAATGGCAGTGGTAGTGGCTGGAACAACAAATTTACTGCACATAACAGACAATCAAGTGGCAGCCAAGGAAATGTGAAACCGTTATGCCAAGTATGTGACAAATACCATTTTGGTATATGCAGATATAAAGGAAAACCCAAGTGTGGAAGATGCAGTCGATTTGGTCACTTATCTAAGGATTGTGACAATGGTAAACAGGTTGCACACTGTGCAAAAGAAGAAGATGCAGTCACAGGAACAATGTTTTATGCTTGTCATGCAAGTTCAATTGCATCAAGCAAATCTGTGTGGTTTGTGGATAATGCGTGTAGTAATCACATGACCTCTCAAGAGTCTTTATTGATAAATCTTGATAAGTCAGTGACCTGCAAAGTAAAAATGGGCACTGGAGACCTTGTTCAAGCTACAGGAAAAGGGACACTTGTAGTTGAGACACGAAAAGGGAAAAGATACATAAATGAAGTGCTGCTAGTTCCTGGATTAGATGAAAACCTACTGAGCATAGGGCAAATGATGGAGCATGGGTACTACATTCTGTTTGGAGGAAACTGTGCACTAATATGTGATGATAGTAGTCTTGATAATGTTGTTGCTAAAGTTGCAATGACTGGAAATAGATGTTTTCCATTGTCCATGGAATCTGTCAACTCAGTAGCAAGGAAAACAGCAATACAAGAAGATCCATGGGTTTGGCATAGAAGATTGGGTCACTTGAATTTTACTAGCATGAAGAAAATGCAGCAAACACAAATGGTGTTTGGTTTGCCTGAATTATCAGAGACGAAAGAAATTTGTGAGAGTTGTGTTTCTGGGAAGATGCACAGGGAACCATTTGATAAAGAAAAAACGTGGAGAGCAAGTTATCCACTAGAACTGGTGCACACTGATGTCTGTGGACCAATGCAGACTGAATCTGTTGGTGGCAACAGGTATTTCATCACATTCATTGATGATTTTTCAAGAATGTGTTGGGTGTACTTCCTCAGGAACAAATCTGATGTGTTCAATGTGTTTAAAAAATTTAAAGTCTTTGTGGAGTTACAAAGTGGTTTAAAGCTTAAGAAGCTGAGAAGTGACAGAGGAGGTGAATATACCTCTCATGAATTCTTGGATTTCTGTTCTAACAGTGGAATAGAGAGACAATTAACAGTTGCATATTCTCCCCAGCAAAATGGAGTGGCTGAGAGAAGAAATAGAACCATTGGTGAAATGGCAAGATCAATGATGGCTGAGAAGAATATCCCTGTAGTTTTTTGGGCTGAAGCAGTTGGAACTGCAGTATACTTGCAGAATAGGTGTCTTACAATCTCAGTGAAAGGCAAGACTCCATTTGAAGCCTTCACAGGAAGAAAACCAGGTGTAAAACACCTGAGGGTGTTTGGAAGCATTTGTTACAGTCACATTCCATCAAATCTGAGACAGAAATTTGATGGCAAAGCAAGCAAATGAGTCTTTATGGGTTATGGCAGTTGTGAGAAAGGCTACATGATCTATAATCTTCAAACTAAGAAGATTATACTCTCAAGAAGTGTTGTATTTGATGAGAACAAATCCTGGAATTGGGAAAGCAAGCAGGTTGAAACAGTTTACATGCCTCTTATTTTTGGAAGTGAAAATCCTGAGATAACTGAAACAGAAGAATTCTCTCATGAAACTCAAAGCACTGACTATTCAAATCCCATTCAATTAGTCTCAGATGATGAACATGTCTCTGGAAGCAACACTGGCAGTACCAGTCAAGAGTCATCACCAAGCAATACACCAGTAAAGTTACGAAGTTTGGAGAACATTTATGCAAGATGTCATATGACCATTATTGAACCTGAAACTTATTATGAAGCTATTGAAGACAAAGCATGGAAGGAAGCAATGAATGCTGAGATTGAAACTATTGAGAAGAATGGAACTTGGGAACTGGTGGAAAGGCCTGCAGACAAACCAGTCATAGGAGTCAAATGGGTGTTCAAAACTAAGTTGAATCTGGATGGAACAGTTCAAAAACACAAGGCTAGACTTGTGGCAAAAGGGTATGCTCAGAAACCTGGTATTGACTATAATGAAACCTTTGCTCCAGTGGCAAGGTTAGATACAATTAGAACTCTGATTGCACTTGCAGCACAAAAGGGTTGGAAGTTGTTCCAATTAGATGTTAAGTCAGCTTTCTTGAATGGAGTACTTGAAGATGAGGTTTACACTGAACAACCAGAGGGTTTTGAAGTGGAGAATGCAAGTCATAAGGTCTATAAGTTAAAGAAGGCCCTCTATGGTTTGAAGCAGGCTCCTAGAGCCTGGTACAGTGAGATTGACACTTATCTCACAAGCTGCAATTTCAAAAGAAGCATCAGTGAGGCTACCTTATATACTAGAACTGATGATGAAGGAAATATGATCATAGTCTCTATATATGTTGATGATATAGTATACACTGGAGGTAGCAATACATTGCTCAGTGAGTTTAAAAGAGACATGATACAGAAATATGAGATGACTGACTTAGGACTCTTACACCATTTCTTGGGAATGGGAGTTCTACAAACTGAAAGACGGGTCTTTATTCATCAAAGTAAGTATGCAAAGTCCTTACTTGCAAAGTTTCGCCTGGAGGATTGTAAGTCTGTGACAATTCCTCTTCCCACTGGTGAGAAATTGAAGAAAATTGATGGAAGTGAACTGACTGATGAAAATTTATTTAGGCAGATTGTTGGCAGTTTGTTATATTTAACTGCAACCAGGCCTGATATAATGTATGCTGCTAGTTTGCTATCAAGATTCATGCATGGTCCCACAAAAAAACACATGGGAATAGCTAAAAGAGTTCTCAGATACATTCAAGGCACTCTCAGCTATGGTATTGAATTCACAAGGGACAAAGAGGCTGTTTTGATTGGTTTTTGTGACTCAGATTGGGCTGGAAGTGAAGATGACAGTAGAAGCACATCTGGATATGCATTTAGCTTTGGAAGTGGTGTTTTTTCATGGGCCTCAGTCAAGCAAAACACAGTTGCATTGTCAACTGCAGAAGCTGAATATGTCTCAGCAGCTGGAGCAACAGCTCAAGCCATCTGGCTAAGATTTGTGTTGGATGATTTTGGTGAATTGCAAGCTGATGCAACACCATTGTTTTGTGACAACATGTCTGCAATATCAATGGTCAAAAATCCAGTCTTTCATCAGAGAACCAAACATATAAACAGGAAATATCATTTTATTCGAGAAGCATTGCAGGAAGGATCCATTGATGTGAAGTATTGCAGAAGTGAAGAACAATTGGCAGATATATTTACAAAAGCCTTGCCTAAAGATCGATTCAATTACTTGAGGATGAAGTTAGGAGTGAAGCCAGTAAGCAGCTTAGGAGAGGCTGTTGAGAATTAAGATGTCTTCTAGCTTTAGAGTTAACCTGCAGAAGGTAATCCTGCAGAAGAAATCAAAAGGAAGCAGAAAAGTGTGAAGAAATGAAGACTTTACTAAAATTAGAAGGAACTTTTAATTTTCAACGGCTAGTTTCTCTTCCTAGTTTTAGAAAGCCTACAGCTGGTGTTTTATCTTTTATTTGTACTGAGTTTTCTCATCTTCTTCCAAGTGGATGGATGATATCCTCTGAGAACCATTAATGGTCGGAGAGAAGTACTAGGTCCCTAGTTGTAGGATCTGGTTTTTAGACCGGCTGTGGAAAGATATAGTCTTTGTAATTTGTCTTTGGAGATTAAGAAGAAAATATACAGAAAAGGCTTTTGCTCTTCCGTTTTCTCTCTAGCAAAAACAAACACAAAATCTCTTCAAACTATTATTCAAAGTTTGAATCTTTATCAACCTAAACAACATGCATGGTACCATTTCAATAACCCAGTCATGTTTTTCACCTGGTTGAGCCTTGCCATTGAAAATATTATGGGCTTTGATCGATCGCTTAGGGTGCCACTAAGCCAATAAAGAAGAATATCATATTATCAAGTGACTGCCACAAAATAATTGCATTGTCACCTATGAACGAACTTACATATGCACATCATTCTGGTCAGGATCATATAGCAACTCTTCTAGGGAACCATGGAGGCTGGTAAGTCTCTTTTGCTTTTCAGAGTATGGGAAATAAATGGTCATAACTGCTCCGGGAGACGCAATATTGAACTTTGGATCAAAGACATTAATTCCATGAACCACTCGGTATTGCCTCAGAAGAGTGAAAGAACTGTGGCTCTCATACTGACCAACCGTATTCTTACTGAAAGATCGAGCGGAGACAAAAGTTAAGGAACCAGGAAACGAACATCAGTAAACAAAGAACAAGGCAACGATATCTATTTGGACAAGAAATTTCAACACTCCAATTATCAAAATCAGAAGTACCATTGACGCGTAAGTAATGATGTAATAAGCTTATTTATATTCCATTTCCAGATGAAACTAAACACAATTGAGCTGACAATCACTGTACTAACAAAAGTAGAGCACGAATATGACATTCCAATGTACCGGGAGACTTATGTTCCTGCAATCTCTTGGTATGTGCTGGTGACTATGAAATCTGCATTATTCATGGCTATAAGATCAGCCGTGAACTGAGTTGAGAAATGGTATTTCTCCTCAAATTTCTTTCAATCTATATCGGAATCCCGATAGTTTGTTTTCTCCACGCATGCGCAATAGTACACTGAACAGATTAGAACTTCAGATAACATTCTCGTTAGATAATATGATGAAATTTACAGCTGCAAAAATATCGAACCTGTGTAACTCCCATTTTATAAGCCAACATAGATGCAACAAGATTCCCATCACTGTAATTCCCAATAATAAAGTCTGGATATCCCTGTAACTCAGCAGTAATTTCACCTGCAACATCCTGATCACATGAGAAACAATGACTATATCAGATGGCAAAGGCTGAAAGGCATGTAAGGATTAGTTAATCGGAAGAGAATACAATTCTGTAGTATTCTGAATATGCAATTAGTGAACAAAGTCATGTGCTACTTTCAAAGTAAAGGGAGGCAGTTGTGGTCATGGCAGCAGTGACATCAGATGGGTAGCAAGCTATGATGGGAATGAACATGGACAGACAAAATCATCCACTTAAGACGGTGAAAGAGGCACAAATTTGCAGATTTAGTAGCTGTAGATAAATAGAGTTTACATGTTATCAAAATTTACCTCAACAAAGGTCTCCAAATAAGGCCAATACGTCAAACCTTGATATCCACTTACGAAGAATCCCTTTTTCTGATCTAAAAGGAGCTCTTAAAATATGCGTGTACTCGGTTCCAGTTATTTTTTCCTGCCTCTGGTTGCATGTAGTTCCTTTCCCATCAGGTATTAGCCTGGTCACCTTGAACCCACCAGTGAAAAAATCCATGAACTTTTACATACCAAAAAGCTACCGTAAGGATTCCCACTATAAGGATAAAAACACTTACAATAAGGATTCTTGGAGTGAAATCTAATCCTTGCCTGCGAATTCTTTCAAGCATTTCATTTTCAAGGGCACGCACTTGGTCCAGTATATAGACAATCTGCATATAAGTTATGCAAACTTCTCGTTTGTTATGTTGCAATCACGGCTACAAACATATGAAAGGTCATTATAGAGGTTTACAATGTACCCAAAGTATAGGTAAAAATTGGTAGTGGAACAAGACAAGGTTAACTGATTAGTATCGTAAAGTTTGCTAGTCATTTAAAAAGAAAAAAAGTTGACAAGGAATGCCTGGCCGCCAGTGTCGGGTAAGCCTAAAACATTTGCTCATCCAAAGTATCCATGTGGAGACAAAATGACAACATTAAACACCATCGGTATTCTCCCAAGGAATGTCTCCAATATAGAAGGATCAGGAGGTTGAAGGATCTCTAAGAGAAGATTTATCATCTCCAATACGTGAAATGCAGTGTCACCTTAACCTCGCTCGAAACCCATTCCATGAAATCTGTATACAAGTCGCAGGAAAGAAAACCAACATAAGATATCAGGAATTGCAACTTAAGATAGGTATTGATATTTGCGTGCGGGCGTCTGGTATATATATAAGCCTACATATATTCAAACTCAGAATAGGGTGTCTCAGGTTGAAGCTTAGAAAGATGATCCTCAGCCTTAGCTAGAACTGACTGAAGCTTGGATACGCTTTGTATCCATTTATTCAACATCAATGGCTACAAAAAGGAAAAGAAAAAAAATTAATTCAAATATCTCAAGAAATCACCAATTATTTTAAATAGACTGATGGTGAATTGCAATTGCTAAGGGTCACAATAGAACATCCATACTTTAGCAAAATAAACTACTTATACAAATAGAGAATTGAAAAAGAAAGACCCTTTTTAGGAAAAAGTGGCTCAGCGAACTTACATGCTCTTTATATTTGTGTACTCTAAGGAAATCAAGTAATGGCAATTGAACTTTACGGGAATTATTTAATTGTATTGCTTCTTTAGAAATATAAATATATACAATCAGTGTTCAACTAGGAAACTAAATAAAGCTTATAAACAACCTACTTAATAAAGGACTCCTACTATTTACATTCCTTTTTTTTCCTAATATTGACTCATGACTAACACTCCCCCTCAAGTTGGTGCATAGATATCACACATGCCCAACTTGACAAGTGAGTCATCAAACTTTCGACTACATACTGCATGAGTTAGAACATCTGCAAGTTGCTCCTCCGAATTCACAAAAGGTATTGACACAATCTTCCTTTCAAGTTTCTCTTTAATAAAATGTCGATCAACTTCCACATGTTTTGTCCTATCATGCTGTACCGGATTATCAGCTATATCTCTCGCTGACTTATTATTACAGTATAGTCTCATGGTCTCCTTTGGCTTGAACCCAAGCCCCTCAAGGAGTTTTCGAAGCCAGAGAATCTCACAAATGCCGTGAGCCATCCCTCGATACTCAGCCTCAGCTGAGGATCTTGATACTACCTTCTGTTTTTTACTTCTCCATGTAACCAAATTTCCTCCTACAAAAGTAAAATATCCCGAAGTAGACCGTCGGTCACCCACACTTCCTACCCAATCAGCATCTGTGAACCCTTCAACCCTCAAATGTCCATGATTCCGATATAAAACTCCTTTCCCAGGTGCAGACTTCAAATATGCTAAGATACGCATAACAGCAGCCATATGATCTACACTTGGTGAATGCATAAATTGACTTACTACACTCACTGCATAAGCAATATCAGGACGTGTATGAGCCAAATAAATTAGTCTCCCTACAAGTCTCTGATATCTCCCCTTATCAACAGATTTCTGATTCGGATCTAAACATAGATGGTGTTTTTCAACAATAGGAGTATCTACTGGCTTACATCCCAGCATACCAGTTTCTTTTAACAAATCCAAAACATACTTACGTTGTGACAAGAAAATACCTCTCGAAGATCGAGCAACTTCGACTCCAAGAAAATACTTCAAATCCCCTAGGTTCTTCATTTCAAACTCAGCCGCAAGATTTCTCTCCAACCTTGAAATCTCATCAAAATCATCTCCAGTAATAATCATGTCATCTACATAGATGATTAAAGCTGTCACTTTTTCATGTCTCTGTTTAATAAACAATGTATGATCAGAATGACTCTGATAATACCCCAATCTTTTTCATAACTCGAGTAAACCTATCAAACCATGCACAAGGCGATTGCTTAAGCCCAAAGAGAGACTTACGCAACCGACATACTCCGGTATTTCTGCCAGCACTGTATCCAGGAGGAAAATCCATATATACTTCTTCCTCCAAGTTCCCATGGAGGAAAGCATTTTTCACATCAAACTGTTTTAATGGCTAGTCCATATTAGCAGCTAAGGATATCAGAACACGTACCGTATTCATCTTGGCAACTGGAGAGAACGTTTCGTGATAATCTACACCATATGTTTGGGTGTATCCCTTGGCTACCAACCTTGTTTTGTACCTGTCTAATGATCCATCGACTTTGTATTTGACAGTAAACACCCACCGACATCCAACTGTTTTTTTCCCATCTGGTAAGGACATCACCTCCTAGGTATTATTCTTCTGTAATGCCAACATTTCTTCATCCATTGCTTTTGCCCACTTTGGATCCTTTAGAGCCTCTTCCACACGGGTTGGTACTCGAATAGCCTCCATATTGTTCACCAAGGTCTTGCGTTCTGGTGCAAGACAATTGCAGGAGACATAGTTGGCTATTGGATACTTCACTTTGCCTTCCAGAGAAAACCTGTCAGGTGGCACACTCCGATTTTGTCTCGGTGGCAGCTTATATGCATTTACATCATTACTCGCGTTAGTTACATAATCATCCACAATACTTACCTCAGGTATGTCCAGAGAAGATTCATTGGGGAGCACTGTGGAGCTAGAGAGAGAGGGGGTTACGTCCGCAGACTTGTCAACAATCTGCCCTGACTGCAGATCACTCTCGGCTGCAATCACTCTTGACTGCATGCTGCTCTCGGCAGCAATTATTCCTGACTCCATGCCGCTCTCGACAACAATCTGTCGTGGCATTCCAGCCCCATTATCACGCACGGCATCTATGATCACTGCCTCATTATGCACGGCATCAGCTACAGTGTTCCCTCCCAAGTCCAACCATTCCATATCACCACTACAGCTCTCCTCCTAGTGATCTGAAGATGAAGATATGGGAGCATAAAAATACTCCGATTCAGAAAAGGTCACATCCATGGTAACATATATATGCCGAGTCTCAGGGTGATAACATTTATATCCTTTTTGGTGAGATGAGAAACCAACAAACACACATCGGAGGGCACATGGATCCAACTTAGTGTGATGAATTTTCTGAATATGCACATAAGCCACACACCCAAATACCCGGGGTGTGAGAGTATGAGTAGACACCACTGGAACATGGTGAGTGAGGGCTTGAAGAGGAGTGCGAAAATCAACCACCCGAGATGGCATACGATTAATCACGTAAACGACATAAGTAACTGCTTCAGGCCAAAAACTCTTAGGAACCGATGCGCCTAGAAGGAGAGCACGTGCCGTTTCTAAGATATGACAATTTTTCCGTTCAGCCACCCCCATTTTGCTGTGGAGTATAAGGACAGGTTGTTTCATGGAGAATGCCTTGATCACATAGAAACTCTGACAACTCACAATTAATATACTCACCCCCATTATCAGAACGGAGAACTTTAATCACAGACAAGTATTGTGTCCGAATCATCTGAGAAAAAAATCGAAATACCATACCAACATCACTTTTATTTTTTAACACATACAGCCACGTCATACGAGTGCAATCATCCACAAACACAACAAACCACTTAATCCCAGAAGAAGTAACAACAGGGGAGGGTCCCCAAACATCCGAGTGCACAAGTTCAAATGGTAAAGCTCTTTTATTCATACGAGGAGGAAACGAAGCACGATGGCTTTTAGCAAGAATACATACTTCACAATGTAAGTCTGATTCATTTATTCCACTAAATAGACTAGGTAACATATGTCGTAAATACCCAAAAGATGTATGCCCTAACCGATGATGCAACAACCACACTTCTTGTAAATTACTAGACCGGGACGCTCGAACTGCATTAGCTCTGCCAGAAACAACGTCGTCCACATAGTACAACCCCTCTCTCTTAGTGCCACACCCAATTATCTCCTTGGTCTGAATATCCTGAAGTAGACAAAAGGACGGATACATTAGAACAACACAATCCAATTGTTCAGTAACCTGTGGTATAGACAACAAGTGATGGGATAAAGAAGGAACAAGCAAGCAATGATGTAAAGGAAGTGACGGGGTGAGATGCACAGTGCCGGCACCACACACGGGTGCCAAAGTACCATTGGCAGTTGATATATTTTTTCTGTGAGATGTAGTCATGTATTGAAACATATTTTGATCATATGTCATATGATCCGTTGCCCCAGAGTCCAGAATCCAACCTGTATAGTGCTGAATTTCGGAGGCTAAGAGAACACGTCCCACGGTACCTGTGTCGGAAAACGTGTCACCTTGAGTACGAGTCAACAAATTTTGACTAGAGTCACTTGGGCTAGGCACGGCTTCCTGGACTATTGGTGTAACCGTAGCAAGGGAGGCACGGCCTCCACTGGACCCGGCTGCTCCACGCTCCTTGGCACACAATTTTTTCTTTAACTCTGGAAACCAATCAGGCACCCCATGCTTAGTAAAGCATGTATCTTCAGTATGACGGGTTTGTCCACAGAAAGTACACTTCAAATCATCTTTATTTTCTCGGTTGAATGGACGAGAATTTAAAGATTGAGTAGAAGGATTACTAGGACGAGAAGCACCAACTGGCCGAGAGATCATGGCCATGGACGGTAACCCTCCGTGATTGTTATTTCCACCCATCATAGTAGCATGTCGTTGAGCTTCACGCCGAACAACAGAAAACACCTCCTCAACAGATGGTAGGGGCTGAGTACGTAAAATATCACTACGCACTTTATCAAACACATCATCCAAACCCGCCAAAAAAGCATACACACGATCAATCTGACGTTCTTCTCGAAGTGTCTTGAGATCCACAACACATTCCATCTTGATTGGTCTCCGTTGATCTAACTTCTGCCAAACGAACTTGAGATCAGCATAATACACGCCAACTGGCCGACCCTCTTGACGAAGTCTGAACGATTTAACCTTCAATTCATAAATCTGAGAAATATCTGAGCCATCATAATAGGTCCGAGCCACCTTTTCCCAAATTTCTTTAGCGGTATGCAGGTTCCATGGAATTGATCAACCACCCTTTTACTATTGCATTCCCTGTCTCCCACGTCTCATACTCAGCACTATTCTCAGCAGGCTCCTTGGTACTCCCAGTCACAAAGCCCTTCCTACCGCGTCCAGCGATGTGCATCTCCAAAACTTTGGACCAAAGAGCATAATTTGATCCAATTAATTTCACGGTATTTGGTATAGTAGATGCATCACTCTGAATAACGACCGGATTCAATACTGGATTATTGGTTGAGTTACTGCCCTCTAACTTCAACATGCCACTGCCTACTTCTGATGCCATTCGACTTTACCCAAAAAAAAAAAAAAAAAACAAAGCAAGACTGACACTGATGATTCACCACACTGCCACACACGCAGCACTACCACACATACACGGGAACACTGTGCAGAAAACACAACACCACCCACACTGCTGCACACACACAACAACACTGTTTGCTGCATAAATTTTGCAGAAAAACGCACCACCCACACTGCTGCACACGCAGCAAGATTACACACACACACGACACCACTGTTTTCTGCAGAAGATTTGCAGAAAAAACAATCAACCAAGCACAGCGGAAACTAGGGTTTCGGCAACTCTTGCTCTTGATACCAAATTGAACTTTACGGGAATTATTTAATTGTATTGCTTCTTTAGAAATATAAATATACAATCAGTGTTCAACTAGGAAACTAAATAAAGCTTATAAACAACCTACTTAATAAAGGACTCCTACTATTTACATTCCCTTTTTTTCCTAATATTGACTCATGACTAACAATGGCTTCAACGATTCTTTGTTACGAAATATGATTGAAGAAAGGTGGCGGTTGAGAAATTGAACGCCATTTCCAATGGATGAAGACCGGGTGGAACGAGGAAAAGTAGCATTAAATGGCTCAAAGTCGAGCTCAAGTACTGAGGAAAAATGAGTTTTTGATATATTTCCAATGATGAATTGTGTTTACAGCAAGGTGCACTATATGAAGCAGCAAAAACACAAGGGAAGATACACGACACCTTCTCCTTGATTTAAGGCCTAAACAATGGCTTTTAACTGATTACAAAGGATTCCTTGATTTAAACAGATTTACATCAAAAAATCACCTAAAGTCCCTAAGACCCTAGTTTCAAGGAGCAGCATCATGTTGCTGCAGGAAGGGCAGTGACTGCTGCAGGAAGCAGCAGCAGCGATAAGACTTGTTGCTACTGAAAACTAGAGTGGCTATAGTAAACTTTAGGGGTTACCTTGCTGTGGCTTTTCGTTCAAGACTCCCCTCAAGCTGGATCCATAAGATTAATGGAGCCAAGCTTTCCAAGAAGGTGCTGAAAATGTGTAGTTGGCAATGCCTTGGTACACAAATCAGCCAATTGATCATGGAAATAGTTAGAGAGAGTTTGAATAACTTTGGACTGAACTTGGGCTCGCACATAATGGCAATCCACCTCAATATGCTTGGTATGTTCATGGAAGACTGGATCGGAAGCAATGTGCATCGCGGCTTGGTTGTCGCACATGAGGGACATTGGTGCATTGCTAGTAAACCCCAAATCAAAAAGAAAACTCTTGAGCCATATAAGTTTACACGTAGTGGAAGCCATTGCCCGATATTCCACCTCAGCACTGGAGTGAGCAAAGGCATTCTGTTTTTCGCTTTTCCAAGTGACCATATTACCACAAACGAAAGTACAATAACCCATGGTTGCCTTTCGATCGAGAGCGTTTACCACCCAATCTGCGTCCGTATAGCCTTCTATTTGGGTTGAATCATTATTTCTCATGAGAATACCACGCCTAACAGACCCATTGAGATACCATAGTATCCTCTTGACAACATGAAGATGTGTAACAATGGGAGCATGCATAAACTGGCTAAGAAGACTCACAACATAAGTAATATCGGACCGTGTAATAGTAAAATAAATGAGTTTACCAACTAATCATTAATAGCAAATTACGTGAGTGAGAGGTTCCCAGCCGTGTCCAACTTGAGCTTGCAATCCAAGGGAGTAGTGACTAGTTTGCAATCAAGCATATTGACTTCTTGAAGAAGATCCAACACGTACTTTCTTTGGTTCAAAAACATTCCATTATGGGAAGTTGCCATCTCAATGCCAAGAAAGTAGTTTAGCTTCCCAAGATCTTTAATAGCAAATTTCTAATGAAGAGACCGTTTGAGGGACACAATCTCGTCCATATTGTCACCAGTTATGATAAGGTCATCAACATAAATCAACACCACCAATTTACCTGATGAACCTATTCGAATGAATAAAGATGAATCTACATTACTCCTAGAGAATTCTACCTCTTCCAAAACCAAGCTTAACTTAGCGTACCATGCTTGAGGGGACTGTTTTAACCCATAAATGGCTTTGTGGAGTTTACAAACAAGGCCATTTTGGGAGGCTTGGGTATGTCTGGGAGGTAATTGCATATATACTTATTCTTCAAGTTCCCCATGCAAGAAGGTGTTTTTCACGTCCATTTGGAATAAGAACCAACCTTGGTTGACTGCCACAGAAAGAAGAACCCGAACTGTATTTATCTTGGCCACAGATGCAAAAGTCTCTTTGTTGTCTACCCCGTACGTTTGAGTAAAACCCCGAGCCACCAATTGTGCTTTATAACACTCAATAGAGCCATCTGAATGGAATTTGAGCTTGTAGACCCACCTAATGCCCACGATTTTCTTTCCACAAGGAAGGTGGACAATACTCCAAGTGTGGTTGTCGTTAAGGGCTCGCAACTCCTCGTCCATAGCTTGTCTCCATTTGGGCTCACAGTGGTTTGAGATAGCACTGAGAAAAGTTGCATGGGAAGGTGAGTAGCGATGATATGCAAGTGGAATAGGATGCCATATTGCATAGGTAACATAATCCAGCAGTTTGGGTGGAGGTTGGCGTGCTCTTGGAGGATTTCTTCTAACTGGAAGTGGGTCAACCTCTTGACGGTTGAGAGGTGTTATTATGGCCTCGTCATGGGACTGTGACACGTGGCAGAGACTTGAGGAATCAGGAGGATGAGAGGCATTGAGGGCACGAGCATGAGCGACATCAACTTGAAGATGGTCCAAGTAAATATCCTCACTAGGATTAGGCAGCGGAATCAAATCCTCCCAAGTCTCCCCCTTTCTTGAATTTGCTGCTTCTTTGTGAAAACAGGAAAGACTCCTAAAATTTTCATCTCTAAACACCACAATCTTGTTAGTAACAGGATTAAACCATTTATACCCTTTCTAAGTTGAAGAGTACCCCAAAAACACACACTTAAAAGATCGGGGATCCAACTTGTCACAATGAGGTGTTTGAATGTGCACAAAACATGTACATCCAAACACTTTTAAATGTGAAATCTATGGGCCGATTTTTAAGAACTTCATATGGTGATTTAAACTCCAAAACTCGACTTGGAAGCCTGTTTATCAAATATGTGGCAGTGAGCACTCCTTGTGATCAAAACTTCTTGGGAATGTTCATGTGAAGCATGAG